>NC_073380.1:92748629-93087629 GCF_028641065.1 Leucoraja erinaceus | reverse complement strand
ACACCTTGGCAGGACAAATCAAAATAGGACGTACATGGTAAATGGTAGGGAATTGAAGAATACAGTTGAACAGAGGGATCTGGGTATAACCGTGCATAGTTCCTTGAAGGTGGAATCTCATATAGATAGGGTGGTAAAGAAAGCTTTTGGTATGCTAGCCTTTATAAACCAGAGCATTGAGTATAGAAGCTGGGATGTGTAATGTTATCCCCATGTGTTTAAAATTGTACAAATTGTACAAGGCATTGGTGAGACCAAATCTGGAGTATGGTGTACAATTTTGGTCGCCCAATTATAGGAAGGATGTCAACAAAATAGAGAGAGTACAGAGGAGATTTACTAGAATGTTGCCTGGGTTTCAACAACTAAGTTACAGAGATAGGTTGAATAAGTTAGGTCTTTATTCTCTGGAGTGCAGAAGGTTAAGGGGGGACTTGATAGAGGTCCTTAAAATGATGAGAGGGATAGACAGAGTTGATGTGGACAAGCTTTTCCCTTTGAGAATAGGGAAGATTCAAACAAGAGGACATGACTTCAGAATTAAGGGACAGGTTTAGGGGTAATATGAGGGGGAACTTCTTTACGCAGAGAGTGGTAGCGGTGTGGAATGAGCTTCCAGTGGAAGTGGTGGAGGCAGGTTCATTGGTATCATTTAAAAATAAATTGGATAGGCATATGGATGAGAAGGGAATGGAGGGTTATGGTATGAGTGCAGGCAGGTGGGACTAAGGGGAAAAAAAGTTGTTCGGCACGGAGTTGTAGGGCCGAGATGGCCTGTTTCCATGCTGTAATTGTTATATGGTTATATGGTTATAATTGTCTTTATTCAGATTGTTGCAGATCCATTTCAGTGGGCTGTGGATGCTCATTTGTTAAGTATACGAAAGGCTGAGTAGGATACTGTGGAAACCAGGAGATAGGATGATGATGTAGATAAAACACAGTCAACCATGATCTTAGTGAATGGTGGAAGTGATTTGACATCTGAAGGATAAATTCCTGCTCCTATTTCACCTGTATGGCCTTGTAGACGTCTGCTGATAGATTCAAATTGGCCTCCTGACATTTAATGCTATTTGTAAAAACTGTTGCAGTTTCATGAAAAAAGGCTTGGAATGAAAAAACAAAATGCCGATAGGTCCACTTTCTATGATCAAAGTATTGTATATTGTATGATTATTGACAGACCTGAAGATGACTCTCATTGGATATGGGTATGTTATGGAAAGAAGAGGCGGTTATATTAGAAAGTTTGGTTTGCTCATTTATTCCACAGCACAATGCAGACCTCAGGTTATGTGCTTTGCTAACAAGGCCAGCATTTATTGCCCATTCCTAGGTGTCCTGCACAGCTGCCTTGAACCACTGCAGATCTCCTGATGAATATACTCTCTCAGTGTTACAGAGTAGGGTTGCAGAATTTACACCCAGCAACGATGAAGGAAAGGCAATATATTTGTGATCCAGGATGGGTGACTTGGAGGAAGACATAATGGCTGTAATGGACTCCCTACCACCTGCTGCCCATGTCCTCTTACTGCTGAGGAGCTGTGAACAAATGACTGACACAATCCATTTGTATTCCCTGATGACAAAGGAGATATCCAACTGTGTCTGTGCTAGTTTACAAAGCAATCCTAATGCCCACTAATTTTCCCTGTAACGTATTCTTCCCAACATTCCCATCAATTCCCCACAGATTATACATCCACTGATAATAAACAATGCTCAGTTATCTTGCCGACCTGCATGTCTTTGGTATTTAGGAGGAAACTGGAGCGCCCAGAGGAAACTCACACGGTTGCAGGGAGAATGTACAAACTCCATACAGCCAACACCCATAGTCAGGATTAAACCCGGGTCACTGGCACTGCAAGGCAGCAACTACCACTGCATCACTGTATGGCCAGGATTTAGGAGGAAACCGGAGCACCCAGAAGAAACCCACGGAATCACAGAGAAAATTAGCATATGAGGAGCAGACAGTTTCAGAGGTTAGGATTAAACCCAGGTCGCTGGAAGTGAGGCAGCAGCTCCACTGGGTGCACCACTGTGCTGTCCTGCACACGGACTGATAGATTCTCCTCTGCAGCCATTCATGTATTTACTTACAGTCCTTGGGGTCTGCATGGCTGCCTGGCCTTGGAATCCTGGGCATAACCCTGCAGATTTATGTCCATTTCCCCAGAATCTTATCATACATACACTTCGAAACAAAAGATCAGTATTGCCCATTATTTGATAAAGATGTTAAGTGCTGGATAAGATTAAGATTTTGAAAGTGCATAACCGTGGGCATAACCAGATCGCATAGTGGCTCAGCTCATCGGGCTGCTGCCTCACATCTCCAGTGACCTGGCTTCAGATTTGGCATCTGGTGTTACAAAATTTTGAGATTTTAAAAAATCAAGTCTGCAATTTATCCCATCAGATAAAGCATAAAAAGACGTTTAATTTGACACCTAATTCACTTTCATATCTTCAGTATTAAAAAAGTTATGACCATTTTCATACTCTGAAATTAGCATCTTGTTCCCTATTGCTTTTCGATTGACAACTCAAAAGCTGTGATCGAAGACAGTCAAAAGCCCATAACTTTCATAATAATTAAGAGAACTGAATTATATTTTCAGTTATTATAGATTGAAGCATTCAGAAACAAATATGAAACAATCTTACTTGGATGACCTGAAATTAAAGCATATAATTAGTTAGTTACCTAATTGTAGCTAATTACAAAATGCAATTACTAGATCTAAACATCTATCCATTTCTTAAGAAAAGGTTAACATTTTTAAATAGCCTAAGTGTCCAAATAACATTCACACAAGAATTCATAATATAACATGATTTTTAAATCTCATCGTCATGAATTTATAGGCCAAATGGAAGGAATTTAGTGTTTAATTCCCGTAAACTAATGGCCATTTTAATCATCTTGCAAGTGAGGTTTTGTGGAACGCGATCGTTGGAAACTTTGCGGTTTGTGGTGAATTTGAACCCCATATCGGCAGGAAAAACACTGCCGGTTCGTATATTTACATAATGACATTTTCGCTGATGAAATTTTGATTAAAGTAATCCTAAGAAGCAAGTTTATATGTAAAATAAACAACTTACCTTATGTTTTGTCCCGTACGAGAGATCCGTCCCGTTGTCGGCGTTGACGGCATTAGGAATAGATTTTAATTTTACTCCAGCAAATAAATTGTCCCGCGGTTTGTTTTTTTAATTCCGAGAATGGCATTATTCAGAATTTAAATTCCGGGAATGATTATTCAGCATTAGGTAGTTGCCCGAGAAAATACATCTTGGACAGACAGGAGAAAACGGCATTTTAATCCCCCCCCCCCCCCCCCCCCCCCCCCCCCCCCCCCCCCCAAGGCGCCAAAGTCGCGCAACGCCAGTGACAGAATTGCAGCGCCGCTGAAGGTAAGTTTTGTAACATACCTATGTTATCTGTTTCGAGTTTGTATGTTCTTCCTGTGGCCGTGTGGGTTTCCTCACACCTTCCAAGCGTGCACAGGTTGATAGTTAACAGTCTATTCTGAATTGTCTCGTGTGCAGGTGAGTGGTAGAATCTGGAGAAGTTGATGGGTATGTGGGGAGATGATATGGTCTTGCTGGTCCCATGGGCTTTGTTCCAATGCTATTTCACTCTCTGGTTCTCATTCTATAACACTTAGGCTATCATGCCTAAGAGAGAATTTATTAATAACATAGTGTTATTCTGAGTAGGAGTTTATTATTATAAGAAATATCAAGGGTGAATTGCAGTTCAGCCTCCCAACCCATCCAATATGCCATCTATCTTCTATTATAATATAAAAGTCTGTGGCTGCCGGCTGGCTGTGTGTGTTTCTGCCTGACTTGTGGCTGCCAGCCTTTGATTCGTTGCCACGACAACACCCGACCCACAAACGCCCTGATTTTTTCCATTTTGGTAGAGATTTCACTTTTCATTCCAAGTATCCACTCCTCATTAAATTTTGTCGTGTTTATGTACACATTTTTAATAAAACCCTTCTCTCCCAATATTTCAAAAAACACTGCTTCTCACCACAGCTCCCCCCAGCCCCTCACTCATTTTGTCGCCTCCTGCTGGCCAGCGACCATAACGGCTGCTGGCGCCCGCATCTCGCCTCAAAGACACCATTTAAAAACAGCCGCACTGCTGATTCCTGAGCCGTTTGAGTTGGAGGACCACGTCTCCCGTGGGGGCTACGGGTAGGGAACGGCTGCGTTGGGGGAGCAGACCCAACGGGTCTGCACTTGGTCTAGTATTCTCTAATAATTTCTCTATAAAAGGTTTGCCTATACATTGATGAAAGGATTCAGTCATCCACGTTCAAGGCTGGGCAAATTACTGTACAATACCCACGAGCCAAAGCAGCAGTCCAGAAATGGTTCAGCAAAACATTCAACATTATTATCACGAGTACGTTTTAAATAACACGTTCTTTAGCCAAATCCTTTCGCACAAGCTTACAGTCACTATTTCTCAAATCCACAGAGAAATGGAAAACAATCAGCAACCTCACCTTTTTTTTCTTGGAGAACTGTATTCTAATTGCAGCTGGACTAGGCTCACCACTGCTCTCTTCATTTCAGTTGGTACACTCCGCATGTCAGAATTTCCTGTTTTGCTCACAGACTAGAAGCAACAATATTGCGGCTGAAATGGAAGGAGTGTGATCACTTGGAAGCTTTGGTTGCCTACAATTGAGTGCAAGAATTATAATTTCCAAAGTAAATCTCAATAAAGGTGATAGCTTGAAGCTGAGGTTACGAAAGATTCTCTTTAACTTAGAATATAACCAGTGGGCAGTGGTTTTCCAAAAGAGGCCAAGTTAACTACATGGACCTCAGTTCATGAAAAAGGTGCATTCAGTACATGTTGGCAATCTCTCCAACAATTATCCGTGTGGCGGAGAAGGTTAAACTGCCACCACTGCAGATTCCGGACTATAACACTCCTAGTGGGTAAGAGTCTGATGTTTTGACAGAGTCAGCACTCGTTCAGTGGGAATCTGTGACAGATGTTGCCCAGGCTCAGATCTTATCCCTAACAGTCTGGTCTAAGTCTGTATTAACATAGATGCCTGAATTGAACAACAGAAATGCCAATGTGTTGTGGTAATGAATGCTCTCTTAAGATGACATCCAAACACATTGCTGCACGGAGTAAAACCCAAACAAGGAAAGAGTAGTAGGTTCCCCTCCACATCACGCAGGCCAGTCTGACTCTGAACGGGACTGCTGCTCCTTTGAGTCGTGGAACTCCCTACCCCACAGCATTGTGGGAGTATCGTCAACAGATGGACATCAGCAGTTCAAGATGTTGGATAACCATATAACCATATAACAATTACAGCACGGAAACAGGCCATCTCGGCCCTACAAGTCCGTGCCAAACAACTTTTTTTCCCCTTAGTCCCACCTGCCTGCACTCATACCATAACCCTCCATTCCCTTCTCATCCATATGCCTATCCAATTTATTTTTAAATGATACCAATGAACCTGCCTCCGCCACTTCCACTGGAAGCTCATTCCACACCGCTACTACTCTCTGAGTAAAGAAGTTCCCCCTCATATTACCCCTAAACTTCTGTCCCTTAATTCTGAAGTCATATCCTCTTGTTTAAATCTTCCCTATTCTCAAAGGGAAAAGCTTGTCCACATCAACTCTGTCTATCCCTCTCATCATTTTAAAGACCTCTATCAAGTCCCCCCTTAACCTTCTGCGCTCCAGAGAATAAAGACCTAACTTATTCAACCTATCTCTGTAACTTAGTTGTTGAAACCCAGGCAACATTCTAGTAAATCTCCTCTGTACTCTCTCTATTTTGTTGACATCCTTCCTATAATTGGGCGACCAAAATTGGTCATCAGCATCAACTGAAGAGCAACAGGATTGGCAATATATGGCAGCAACCCCTACACATATAAAATAAATAAAAGGTAAATAGTTACTCCAATTAATATGGGAGCAGGAAAATGGCAAAATGTTCTATTTTCCTAAATCTTAAATATCATTAAACCACTTGGTAAAATCAAATTATGATTGTTGTCACTGCCTGTTGCACTGAGCCATGTAAACCATTCTCAACAGGAAGTTTCTTTACATGTTTGCTTCATGATAATGTGCTCCGTAATTTTTATTTAACAGATAGAAATACAGAAGCTCAGACTCTACTGTGACCCACACCAAAGTGATCGGGAGACAGCCTGTGAAATTCCTTCTGTGGTGAGTAAACAGAGGGCCCAGGTCTTGGATAGAAATTAAAGTGGTCTGCATGTTCACCTCCCTGTTTATATAGCATACATAGCAAAAGACGAAATAGATGGCATTTGGTCTTTCGAAATGTTTTTATATATACCTGCAAGGTTATTTGTTCAGATTGTCAGAAAGCATCTTTGGAGGCCTGCTTAAAATTCTGTAATTAAAATAAAATTTCCAGGAATAGAAATAGTTCAACAAAATGGTTAATACATAAAAGCAGCAAATGATTTGACTGAGAGAAAAGCTAATTGGGTGGCACAGTGGCGCAGCTGGTAGAGCTGCAACCTCATAGCGCTGGAGACCCACTAGTCACTCCTGACCTCAGTATCAGTCTGTGTGCAATTTGCATATTCTGTGTCTATCTGTGTCTGCGTGGGTGTCCTCCAGGTGAACCGGTTTACTCCCATATTCCAAAGGCGTGGGTTTGTAAGTTGATAATCCTCCGACAATTTCGCCACCTCCAACGGGATCCCACCATTGGCCACATCTTCCCATCTCCTCCCCTTTTGGCATTCCACAGAGACCGCTCCCTCCGTAACTCCCTGGTCAATTTGTCCCTTCCCACGCAAACCAGCCCCTTCCCTGGTACTTTCCCTTGCAACCGCAGGAAATGCTACACTTGTCACTTTACCTCCCCCCTTAACTCCATTCAAGGACCCGAGCAGTCTTCCCAGGTGCGGCAGAGGTTCACCTGCACGTCCTCCAACCTCATCTATTGCATCCACTGCTCTAGGTGTCAGCTGCTCTACATCGGTGAGACCAAGTGTAGGCTTGGCGATCGCTTCGCCCAACACCTTCGCTCAGTTCGCAATAACCAACCTGATCTCCCGGTGGCTCAGCACTTCAACTCCCCCTCCCATTCCGAATATGACCTTTCTGTCCTGGGCCTCCTCCATGGCCAGAGTGAGTCTCACCTTAAATTGGAGGAGCAGCACCTCTTATTTCGCTTGGGTAGTTTACACCCCAGCGGTATGAACATTGACTTCTCCAATTTCAGATAGTCCTTGCTTTCTCCCTCTTTCCCCTCCCCTTCCCAGCTCCCCCACAGCCCACTGTCTCCGCCTCTTCCTGTCTTCTTCCCGCCCCCACCACTCCCACATCAGTCTGAAGAAGGGTCTCGACCCAAAACGTCACCTTTTCCTTCGCTCCATAGATGGTGCCTCACCCGTTCAGTTTCTCCAGCATTTTTATCTACATTTGATTTTTCCAGCATCTCCAGTTGCTTCTTAAACATTGTGTATGTTAGGTTCAGTTTCAGTTATGCAGGTACCCCATTGGTCTAATTGTAGCATGTTATTGCAGAGTTTGTTTGTCTTTGTCTTTTCCTTTCATGACTCTTTATTATGTAATTAATTTGACGTGCTTCATTAAAAACATCAAAGGTTAAAATCTAAAATCTAAAGCACTAAACGTCAAATGCTATAAATTTGGTAGCGAAACATTGGCCTAACTTTAAAATTGTTCATTCTTTCATGAGAACATGTTTTGTTCAACTGCTAAATGTCCTCAGTTTTTCTTTATATCATTAAGAAGAGAGGTGGAATGTAACATTCAGTTTCTACTGGCAAATGGAATTGCAATCCTGGTACATTTTGCAGGAATGTTTAGTTTTCTCAATGATTTGAATTCCCAATATTGATGCCATGTATTTTCATCAAATTCCTAACAAAAGAAAGAAAAGTTATCATGGTAAATTAATTAGTTTACAAACATATCTGCATTCAACGATTATATCCTGGAAGTTTTTTAGGTGATCATTGACATTTAAAACTTTTGAGGCAATTCTTAATTTCAGAATGTCATGAAGTATTGGAGTACGACTGAGCTGTATGTGTGGTCACTGTTATTTTAGCTGTCTTGAATCTCAAACTGCAAAACTAATTTTTCCTCTGTTTCCTCTTATCTAGGATGATGAAAGGGTGAGTAATTTTTTTGCATGTGGTTTAGACAGTATGAAAACTAAGAGCATTTCAATGCTAATTTAGTTCACAAAATATGGCATGTGCTAAATTATTTCTTTTTAAATGTTGATTAGTGTCCACCTGACAGAAAAGCTCCCAAGGAATCTTGTGAGTGTCCAGCAGGTCCAGCTGGTATCCCCGGTTTACATGGAACTAAAGTAAGTTCACTATCGTCTCTTACACCCATATCTGGTTACTTGTTTCATTTTGTGCACTGAGATACAGCTTTGACTGGATCTGTAATTTTGACAATCCATTCTGTGGAAAATGTTGCCTTGCAAAGTAATGCATGCTGGTGGTAAGTTAAGACACAGTTTGATTCATGAAGGGAGTACAATGGAGAGAAAATTCTTGGTGAATATGAAAACTTTCTTGCCATCTTCCGAACCAGGTAAAGATGCCACGAGGCTGCTGTGACTGACGGGTACAAATTTTCTTAAACATTTGTGTTTCAACAATATTGTCATCTACAGTACTTAAAATTTCTCTTCTACATAAGTATTTCTCTGAGTGCTTGACTCTTTAAGTTTTCTTTGTTGAATCGTTGCTTTCACTAAAGACATTGATGCTCTGTAATGTTACTTGTTTCACTGTGGATACCCAGACTTGGTTGCTTGGGTGATGTTCCAGAGATGTGCTAATTCCATCTGAACCTGTGAGCCTCCCCCGATGTTGCCGTTTTTTCAGGTTGGAGGCCAAGGGGAAATCTGCTAATGTGAAAAAGAGAATCGAAACTATATGTAGTTTATGGAAGAATCATCATGGGAAGCAGGGGAGATGAGCAGAAATGAATGAATGAATAAGGTTATTGGCCAAGTATTCACATACAAGGAATTTGCCTTGGTGCTCCGCCTGCAAGTGACAACATGACATACAGTGACAGTTAGGAATGACACATAAAACATTAATAATAAAACATTATTGATTAAGCATGTGAATTAAATAAAATACCCAAGCAAAAGGAGGCCACAGATTTTTGGCTGTTGAGTAAAGCTACTACTCGAGGGAAAAAGCTGTTATTATGTCTGGCTCTGGCAGCTTTGACAGTCCGGAGTCGCCTTCCAGAGGGAAGTGATTCAATGAGTTTGTGGCCTGGGTAAGAGGAGTCAGAGATGATCTTGCCCACTCGCTTCCTGGCCCTTGCAGTGAACAGTTCGTCAATGGAGGGAAGGTTGCAGCCAATAACCTTCTCAGCTGTTCTGACGATTCGCTGCAGCCTCCAGATGTCGTGCTTGGTGGCTGAGCCAAACCAGACCATGATGGAGAAGGTGAGGACAGATTCTACAATGGCCGTATAGAATTGGACCATCATTGCCTGTGGCAGATTGTGCTTCCTCAGCTGCCGCAGGAAGTACATCCTCTGTTGTGCCTTTTTGACTGTGGAGTTGATGGTAGCCCCCACTTAAGGTCCTTGGAGTTGATGGTTCCCAGGAACTTAAAGGACTTCACAGATGTGACTGTGGCATTGTTGATGGTGAGGGGAGGGGGCTATCTCCTAAAGTCTACAATCAATTCCACTGTCATAAGAGCATTGAGCTTTAGACAAACCCAACTCTGTATCAAGGTCATAGCCAAGCCTTTGCATTAATGTTCAGCCTCAGCTGCTGGGGGATGAGACCTTTACAAATGTTTGCCCTGCTATTGAGCCACTTGGGCTTCATAGATCCAGGTTCCATCCTGACCTCCAATGCTGTGTGGAGTTTTTTTGTGCCATTGTCAATTTTCCTGGGTGCTCCAGTTTCCTCCCACATTCCACTGATGTACTGGTTGGTAAACTAATTGGTTGATGTAAATTACCAGTGATTAAAGGAGTTCTGTAGGGGTCTGAGCTGGGGCTGCTACTCTTCATGTTGTATATTAATGATTTGGATGAGGGAACTGAAGGCTTTGTGGCCCAGTCTGTGGATGAATACATTTAACAAAATTAGGTGGCAGGGCAGGTAGTGTAGAGAAGCAGGTAATCTGCAGAAGGACTTGGACAGGTTGGGAGAGTGGGCAGAGAAGTGGCAGATGGAATATAATGTGTGGCATATAATGAATATAATGAATTAAGCAAAGTGTGGATTCATGCATTTTGGTAGTAGGAATAAAGGTGTAGACTATTTTCTAAATGGGGAGAGAATCTAGAAATCGGAGGTGCAAAGGAACTTGGGAGTGCTGGTGCAGGATTCCCCAAAAGTTAATCTGCAAGTCAAATCGGTAATAAAGAAAGCAAACTCAATGCTAGCATTTATTTCAAGAGGGTTTGTATACAAGAACAGAGATGTAATGCTGAGGCTCTATTAGGAGCTGGTAAGGATGCATTTGGAATATTGTGAGCAATTTTGGGCACTATATCGGAGGAAGGATGTGCAGGGTCTGGAGAGGGTCCAGAGAAGGTTTACAAGAATGATCCCAGGAATGAGTAGTTTAACCCATGATGAGCGTTTGTCGGCACTAGCCCTGCACTCGCTGGAGTTTAGAAGAATAAGGGGGAACCTCATTAAAACATACAGAATAGTGAAAGGCTTGGATAGGGTGGATGTGGAGAGGATGTATCCAATAGTGGGAGAGTCTAGGACTAGAGGTCATAGCCTCAGAATTAAAGGACGTTCTTCTAGGATGGAGATGGGGAGACATTTATTTAATCAGAGGGTAGTGAAACTGTGGAATTATTTACCAATTCTTTACCGGAGTCCCGCGATGCCATCCTGACCACGAGGAGTGCCTCCAGTACTCACCAGGACGTCGCCTTCGCCGACCTCCACATCGATGCTGCCGCCGAAAATAAAAAAGCACCTGCTGAGTTTCTCCAGCATTTTTGTGTACCTTTGATTTTCCAGCATCTGCAGTTCCTTCTTAAACACAGAGATAGATAGATTCTTGATTAGTACAGGTGTCAGAAGTTATGGGGAGAAGGCAGGAGAATGGGGTTAGGAGGGAGAGATAGATCCGCGATGATTGAATGGCGGAGTAGACTGGATGGGCCGAATGGCCTAATTCTACTATCACTTATGACCCCTTGTGGATGGATGGAGAATCAAGGAAGTATTAATGGGCATGTGAAAGAAAAGAGATCACAGAAAATAAGTGAGGAAATAACATTAATGGGATTGCATTGTGAGTAGATATAAACTTAACAGGCTGAATTGCCGCCTCCAGTAGCATAGGGAAATGTAATCCCATTCTTCAGCCAATGTTACCCTTTCACAAGGTGACCTTGGGAAGAGACACTGAATATGGCAGTTGACAGGGAAGTCTGCACCAGGCTACATTTAACGTGGCTGGCAGCTTTTCCCGGAAGCGTAATGCTTACAAGGAACAGAAATTCCTCAAAGTTCCTATTCTTCTGGAGAAACTAATTGAAGGAAAACGTAGCTTTGATTATAACCTCGCGCTTAAAGATAGCAGAGGCAAGGGATATGGGGAATAGGCAGGAACGGGCTACTGATTGTGGATAATCAGCCATTATCACATTGAATGACGGTGCTGGTTCGAAGGGCCAAATGGCCTACTCCTGCATTTATTGTCTATTGCCTATTCACCTTCCTATCTATGTGGTGTGCCAAGGATGAATGAACGTGCCGGGAATATGGCTCAATGTATTCATGCCAATTGATCCCATAATTTATTATGTTACCAGGGGCAAAAGGGGGAACATGGCAAACCAGGAACGTCGGGAGCCAATGGCGTACCTGTAAGTACTTTCCTGCACAATCTTTGCATTTTTAACAATCAAGTTATTTTGTTATGTACTGTCACCAGAATATTGCTTTAATAATATTCTAAGCAAGTGTACATTTTTTTCAAACTAAATATTTTCCTGTTTCCTTGGTGTTTTCTCATAAATGGAATGTTCCACATGACAACTTCAAGAAGTGGCTGCAGAATGAATACTCCAGAGCAGATAGTGCACCAACTCTCACCTGCATCTCATTAGAAAATTGATGCAGAATGCAGCACTTTGTAAATGTCACTTACATTTAAATCTGTGACAATCTGCCACAAATAATGATGGGTGGTCTTTGCTACCACAAGCAAACCAGCAATACATGTATATATTAGTAAATGGCTGAGAATGGATAGGAAGAAATTAGCTTTATTAACACAGAAGGTTGTTGCTTGTTTAAGCAGGGATACAATGAACAGTCTATCCAAACCATAGTTGTAGTGTAATAATCATCACAAAAGTCTCCATAGGAGAGGGCGGGGAAATGTACATTAAAAAAAACTGGTGCTTAACAAAGAAAGCTGCAAGGATCTCAATGAAATATAAATGATTAGATCCAAGAGGATTAGATGACATGAAGTTCTTACTTCTCAATGGAGAGTCCAGAACTGGGAAGCATGATGTCTGATTAATGTTGGCCATTTCAAATTAAGGCAAGAGGAAAATTCTTTAAGTTGTGGACTGAAAATATTTGAGATGCTGTGGATATTCAATTGTTGAGTATAGACTAAACTGAAGAGGATTTATTTTTGTACTGAGCATTTGAATTTGAAATTTGAATATATTTTATTAGACAAATATGTATACATACAGGAATTTGCCTTGGTGCTTTGCTCACAAGTAACAACACGATATATAGTGGACAATTAAAAATAAAACATTATAATGTAAATATGTGAAGAATTAAATAAAATGGCAGAGCAAAATGAGGCTACAGACTTTTGGCTGTTGAGTAGAGCTACTGCTCGTGGAAAAAAGTTGTTTTTATGTCTGGCTGTGGCGGCTTTGACAGTCCGGAGTCTCCTTCCAGAGGGAAGTGCTTCAAAGAGTTTGTGGCTAGGGTGAGAGGGGTCAGAGATGATCTTACCCGCTCTCTTCCTGGCCCTCGCAGTGTGCAGTTCGTCGATGGGGCCAACAACCTTCTCGGCTGATGAGAGAAGAGAATCTGAGGGCTCTAGGAAATGGGATGAAATGCAAGTGATCAGCCATGATTTTATACAGTGCAGGAGCAGCTTGAAGGGTTGCATGGTCGATGCTTGTTCCCAGTGGTTTTTTTTGTAGACAAAAAGGTGCCAGTGTTTACTTTTAATGAGCATATGCGTCACATGGCCTGGAAACAAAATAATGATGTTTAACTTTTTAGAAGTGACATTTAATTTTATCGATGTAATGTCACAAAAATAGCACTGCTTGCTCTTATTCATTAATGATGTTAAGCGTTGCTGGCATAGTGAACAGCCATGACCAGATTTCAAACAATTACCTGAGAGGGATCAGGGGGTATGGAGAGAAGGCAGGTACAGGATACTGAGTTGGATGATCAGCCATGATCATATTGAATGGCGGTGCAGGCTCGAAGGGCCGAATGGCCTACTCCTGCACCTATTTCCTATGTTTCTATGAAGGCATTTCTCTTAATTTTGATCCTAAATAGCCTAACATTCTGCGACTCCTAACTCCAATCTGCTCAGCCATGGGAAAGATCCATCCTGCATCCACCCCTTGAAGCTCTCGAAGAATTTTACGCGTGTTAGTGATTCATGATCAAATTTCATTAAACATTTTTAAAATACCCAGTGATAATTGGATTAATCTGCTATGTTTATTCATATTAGAATAGCAGTATTGCAGGATACAGCTCCCATACAGAAGAATAAAGAGCTTTGAGCTTGTAAATGTTTGAGTAAATTTACATTTGCACCATGTACACAAAGCACATATGATAAATAGGGTA
This sequence comes from Leucoraja erinaceus, assembly GCF_028641065.1. Classification (NCBI taxonomy): domain Eukaryota; kingdom Metazoa; phylum Chordata; class Chondrichthyes; order Rajiformes; family Rajidae; genus Leucoraja; species Leucoraja erinaceus. Next base: position 93,073,720 of record NC_073380.1, on the reverse strand, counting down.
ACACGAATCATACAGTCGGCAGTGTTGCTTTTAATACACTGCTTTTGTCTCTAAAAAGCTGATTCATTTAAATGTTGTTAAATTAGGCTCATGGCATAGATGTAATGAGGTTATTTTGAAATGTCATGCCCTCAGCCTTTGTCCTATATACATTATTAGGAGTAAGTCTTGTTCTTCCCAAAGCATGAGGCATCGTGTTAAATTTTTGTCAATTGCTTACAGTGAGGTTACATCCCACTCTTGCTCACAATGATTCATTTCCTCAGAGTATGAAACAATATCTACCAATGTGCTCACTAAATGCATTCTGCTGCTGATGAATTGTATTGCTGACTACTTAATATTTACTCATGTGTGTCCACAATACAGTAGGTAGAAAGCGGATTGTGTCCTTGCATCTAAATTAAGTTGGACTGAAATAGAAGTTTTGTATTTCATAATGAATGGTTGATATTGTTATTATTTCATTAGAACGTTATAAAATGGCACCCGTGGATGAGTGCAAAAATGTCCAATCATCTGGAAATAATTGGAGTTACAGCACAAGAATGGGAACAAATTGGCCCACTAATTAGTCAAAAACAAAGTGTTTTGTTATCAGATGTCTCAAACAGAACAATGAAATTCCTACTTTCAGCAGCACAATGGAATATGTAAACATAGTGAATGGCGGTGCAGGCTTGAAGGGCTGAATGGCCTACTCCTGCACCTATTTATGTAGTTCAGAGTTTATTAGGAGGTTGTGGTGTATAGTTGCCTGATGGCACTAGGGAAGAAGCTGTTCCTGAACCTGGACGTTACTGTTTTCAGACTACTATATCTTCTTCCTGATGGCAGGAGTGAAATTTGTGCGTGACCAGGGTAGCATGGGGCCCTGATGATGCTGGCTACCTTTTTGAGGCAGTGAGTCCCTTAAATCCCTTCAATGGTGGGGAGTTCAGTACCTGTGAAGGACTGGACAGTATGGGGATGACAAACATGTTCACTGCTGCTCAAGTATGATAAGTATTAATGCAAAATTCGTACATATGCATAGTTTGAAATTATAACTAAGCTCAGGCTACTGATATATAATTTAAAAAAAAGAGCAGTTCTAAGCCAAGCCATAGGAAACACAACCATAATAGAGAGCACAAGGTTGAAGAGAAACAGCATGTGACTTGGAGCACAAATTGGAGATTGGAGAATACATTTTACAGAGATTAACCTCTTCTGAGCTGGGAAGCATTGCAGTCAGAGAGTTCCTCTACTTCATTATTTCACTACTTCATGGGAGAAAAGGAAACCCAAAATTCTTACATTATATGTATTCATAGTAGTATTTATTGATTTACAATGTTTTCATATTTTTACGTCTATTGCTACTTAAGTTTAAATGTATTATTTCTATCATATGTTGGTTATATTAATTCAGAAGCATTCAAAAGTGTATCATTTAGATTCATGGGGGGGGGGGGGGGGGGGGGGGGGGGGGGGGGGAGGAAGCTTTATTGTTTATCAAAGGCTGTCAGGAGAGTTCTTTAGGTGGGACTTGTCTGAACCTAACTCAATTACATCTCTCGAGAATCTTTTACCACTACTTCATATTCTTCTGCACAAAGTTTTTCCCATGCACCACGGTTTTAAATGTTAACCTTTTAATTTCACAATTATGACGCTTTGTTTGAGATTCTCCCACTAGTGGAAACGTTTGACATTTTCCCATTGGTGAAAACTCTCATAGTAATCCACAAGATTTGCTGAAGCTGTCTCTTTATGTTCTAAATGTGGATTTGAATGGGCACAGTTCCAGATGATTCACAACATCCTTGCTATCCGGGCAAAGATGGATGATGCGGTCTCATTCTGTATTTCATGGGAATACTAACATGTCCACTAATTGTCGTTGGGGGGTGTTCAGTGGTCGGGACAATAATTTTCCCTCCCATTCCATTTGGGCCAGTAATTGTTCTTAGTTCTTCAGATACTGTCCAAATGAAGCAAGATACTTCTCTGCTGCTGTGTGGTTATTGGTGCTTCAGATTTACAAAGGGCAAGTGCCACAGTTCTGTGGCTTCCTCCATGATATGAGCAAACTCAAAGAGCCGGATTGGCATCACCACATCTTTAGAGATTGAGATTGTTGCACGCATGGGAAACAAAGTCTGGAGGGAATACAGAGCACTGTACTAAGTGCATGAGGACAAATTTCTACCCTGGATTGTGGAGCCCAATTTAGGGAGTCCATCCGCCAATGTGCCATTGGCCTAAAACATCGGTAATGTAGTTCTGTGCTGCTGGCATGCTCATCTTGAGGCACAGCTTGAAGTGCAAGGTGCACACATCTTGGTTCTTAGGTTGACTTTAGCCAAGGCATCAGGCTTTGCCTATTTTCTGTAATCAATTTAACTGTAGATTCTACCATCTGCACATTTGTGAGGTGCTCCTGTCTGAAATTCTTGTCTTCTGTGCAATTTAATCAATAATCTTGGAACCTAAGGCAACTTTGGGATTGGAGGAGCTTCCTGGCTGTGAGCTTGCCTTCCTCTTAATATTATTCTTGGTATATCTTCACTTTAGACTAAGTGGAACAAATGGCCTTAAGGTGTACTGTAAACTATGATATCTAATCTAGCGTTGCCTAGGTCAAGGGTGTTCTCTATGATCATGACTATGTTTTCCAATACTCTGTGGATCTGGCCGCATCATATGGTAACACAGGTAGCCATCTCCCTAAAAGGGCACTGTGTGAATTATCTCACAAACACTTGGTTGTGATGCCTACTGGTACACAGATGGTTTAGATATTTTAGAACTGGTTGGAGTAAATTGTCCTAAAAAATAATTATAATTACTAATACAGGATTATCCCAGAATTCAAGAAAGTCCCTGACATCTTTCGTCCACAGGTGATTATCATCACTGCTTCCTCCTCTCCAACATGCACAAACAATCATTTGACATCTACGGTATTACAGTTGAGGCATCCATTCACTCCCCCTTCTCTCCTGAGCTGGGCTCCTCTCTATTACATCTGCTAAGACCTGAAGAAGGGTTTCGACCCAAAACGTGGCCTATTTCCTTCGCTCCATAGATGCTGCCTCACCCGCTGAGTTTCTCCAGCATTTTTGTCTACCTTTTCTGGCCATTCCCGTGTTTATATCTATATTGTTGGTTGTGCAGAAAAGAGCTCAGATGCGCTCGTGTCTATGAGATATTAGATTGGTCTTTAAAAGTGTGAACAAGTTAATAAGTCACCAGAACAAATGGGATGCAGGTTATATTTCTGTCATAAGCCAGTGAAAGGCTTGTGTCCACAACCTTAAATTGCCTCTTCGATACAGTAGATCTGAATGACTCCAATTTGTTTTGCCCTGTTTAAAGAGGAAGAGCTGGGTAATGTGGGTCAAATAGTGGTTAAAAAGAAAAACATATTTCTCACGGAGAAAATTTCCACTGTTTGGGCCCGTATGAAATCATGGGGAACAGATTTGATGAAGGTAAATGGTGCCTGACTGATTGGATTGATTCTTTGACGGGCCAGCAGAGAGTTAACAAAGGTGGTGGGATGGATGGTGCATGTAGTGAAGTTCTACAAGGGTTTAATACAGTGTCATGCAACAGACTGATTAAGGAAATAGAAGTACATAACATGCAACAAATCACAGTGATAGGACACTTCATTTACTGGGGGATGAAAAGCAAATAGAAACGATGAATAGATACTTTCCAGCTGGAGAGGAGAATGCAGAGAGGAATTTTGGGCACACTTTTAGGACTCAATAAAAATGTGGGACAGAGTTTTTACTTTGGATACAATTAGCAATCTGCCTGCAGATTATAGTCACATTTTGGAGGTTTTCTAAAATTATTTTAAATTTGTTCAAACCCATCATCTCATTGTTGAACATCAAATCTATAACTGTCATACACGGTTGCATATTTACCTCCTCACAATCTGTGTGTAATTTTTGCTGGTACAGGTATTAGCCAAAGTGTAGAGCATTGGCTGTTGCCTGGCCTGGAGTTAAGGAAGGAGTTTGTGAACATTTTTCTGGAATTCTCTGTTGAGGCCAGTTCATTGGCTATATTTAAGAGGGAGTTAGATGTGGCCCTTGTGGCTAAAGGGATCAGGCGGTACGGAGAGAAGGCAGGTACAGGATACCGAGTTGGATGATCAGCCATGATCATATTGAATAGCGGTGCAGGCTCGAAGGGCCAAATGGCCTACTCCTGCACCTATTTTCTATGTTTCTATGTTTCTATGTTTTAAGGCACAGGTAAATAGATTTCTGACATATGCAAAGTAAAGATTACAGGGAACAGTTGGGAATGTGGAAAATGCATCATTGGCTGAAATGTAGAGCAGGATTGGGGCCGAGAGCAGAGCAGCAGAGGAGGTGTACCTCTGAATCTCTGATGAGACCAGATTGGTATGTGAGGAAGTGAGTTCAGCATTGATGTAGAGTGGAAGTGGGGAGGGGGGGGGGGGGGGTGCGCAGTTGGGCACCTCTTTGTACCCTTCCCTCAACAAAATCCTTTGATTTCTTCCACCCATTGTATAGAGGAATAGTGAGACTATTCTTCACAAACATGCAAGGGTTGATGCTCCTCCATCATTCTGCCATCATGCCACCGTGCAACAAACAGTGGGGAAGAACCCTAAATTCACCCATTGCAGAAAGAGTGTTTGTCTTTGTCATGTTGGACTAAGGATGTCCGCCGCATTCTACAAGCTCTGGGATGTACGGGGCTTCGACTTAGAATTTGTCAGTGATACACCTTCTGCTAATTTTCATTTTTTTATAATCAAGAATATTCGTTGTAAAGTTACAATATCTTACATGCGTTATGCTTTATTTTGAAGGGATTGCTTGGCAAACCGGGTATTCCAGGCCAACTCGGATCTCCAGGCATGCAGGTAAATGATTACCACTCACTATTCATCTGACACCAACATAGGGTCACATAATTGAAATGGCTTACATATAAGAAGACCATTTGTCCACCTGGTCTACCTGATCACATTGATTGTCTGCCCACTTGTTGTAAATATAAAACTAATAGCTGTCTCTTCTCTTTCTTAAGAATTATCTTGCTCCAGCATAATCATCTGTTTTGCCACCTGACTGTTTATTCTGTGTCATTATTATTATTATTATTATTATTTTTTAATTATTATTATTATTATTATTATTTTATTATTATTATTTTAATGTTGTTTAATCACTGTATGTGTCTGGATCCAAATTCACCTAACCCATGTTAATCTCACCTCACCACCTACCACCAACAGTCCCATTCCCAACATGGTGACATTCATGTCAGGGAGAGAGACTCTCCCATGGTCTCCAATGTTGGAACAATTTGTAACTAATCTCCCTCCTCCCATCACCTAATTGCTTACTGTATTCTACCAAATATCTATTCACATTTTGCCCGAATGATACATTGAATTCCACATCAAGCACTCCACATTGCTCTAATGCTGACCAACATTTCTCCACTCCTCATTTTGGGGATTATTTTAACTCCGTGTCTTGTCCCTTTGTATTCTAAAACGAATCATCTGTCCACATGTACTCACATTGCAAGATTCTGACATCTAATTGTATTTTTATATATTGATACCAACCCATTTTTGAAACTTTATTTCTGATTAGTAAGTGAAAACAACACTAACTGTGAGCATGGGCCAACACTCACAATATATGTGATTATTTGTTAACTTATAAACCCAAAAAGTGGCATTTGTAACTGCTTTGCATCTTTGACGACTACATACTGGGTACTCGCTTAACACTTGCATAACTTATGCAACACATTGAAAACATCAGCCCCATGGAAGGACCCGTAGCATATTGTGGAGAAATGATTTACTTTGCAGGAAGATGTCACCTCATGGACAGGGAGTTCTCACTGTGGGGCAGTGGGTTGTCACAGTAAGAAGGGGTGCTTTCGTCATGGGCATGGGAATTCTCCATGCTTGGGTAGTTGTGGTTGCCAAACCAATAACATGGACTATCTTTAGCCAAACTATTCACAGGGCACATCAGTGGACAAACCATGCACAAGGCAGGTCATTGGCCAAACCATTCATAGGGCACGTCAATAGCCAAACCATGCACAGGGCAAGTTATTGGGCAAACCTTTTGCAGAGCAGGTCATTGACCAAACTATTTATAGGGCATGTCATTAGCCAAATCATGCATCGGACACACCATTGGCCAAACTATTCAACGAGCATGTCAATGGCCAAACCTTTGCAGGACACAGCTTTGCTAGAAGGCAGACTGCATCCAGCTATACTCTGGATGGAGTGAAAGTGCGAGCTTCATGTATTTCATTGTGAGCTATACGTCTTGCAGCTGACAAATAAATGCTTGGTTGCTGCATGAAGATGAACTACATTCCATTCATCTATATTACTAAATCTCTGATCTTGACTGCTTTTGGCCCACTGCTGCGATTTCCGACAGAACACCGCCGCCTATGGCCATCATTTTTGGCCACCTCGCTCAGAGCCCCCCTCCGCCTCACGGGTGTGAAGGATTTTTCCCATCAATGACAAATCAGAGAGATATTAATGTTTTTTTTTTAAATTCACCATTCTCTCTGCTGCCCCTGCTGGAGAGAGGTGGAGGGATTATAAAACCAGGAAGTGGTGTGCCTCATTCAGTCTCTGAAAGTTGGATGATGCCAAGGGTCACGCCTCTCTGAGCTCTGAATAACACTGAACAAATGGCTACACCGTGAGTACCCTTAATGTGGTTTGAAAATGAAAATATGGTTTGTTTGAAGTAAAAAGGCCTGCCTGCAAATGGATGTTTGGGTGCTTTGGCTTGAAGTTGAAAGGCACTACTTACTGCAAATGGTGGCTTGGGTGCTTTGACTTGAAGTTTAAAGGCACTACTTACTGCAAATGGTGACTTGGGAGCTTTGGTTTAAAGTTGAAAGGCACTACTTCCTGCAAATGGTGGCTTGGGAGGTTTGGATTGAAGTTGAAAGGCACTGCTTACTGCAAATGGTGGCTTGGGTGTGTTACTTGAGGTTGAAAGGCACGACTTACTGCAAATGGTGGCTTGGGTGTTTTGCTTGAAGTTGAACGGCATTACTTAGTGCAAATGGTGGCTTGGGTGCTTTGGCTTGAGGTTGAAAGGCACTACTTACTGCAAATGGTGGTTTGGGTGCTTTGGCTTGAAGTTGAAAGGCACTTCTTACTGCAAATGGTGGCATGAAGTTGAAAGGCACTACTTACTGCAAATGGTGGCTTGGGTGCTTTGGCTTGAAGTTGAAATGCGCTACTTACTGCAAATTGTGGCTTCGGAGCTTTGGCTTGAAGTTTAAAAACTTCACCATTCTCTCTGCTGCCCCTGCTGGAGGGAGGGGGAGAGACTATAAAACCAGGAAGTCGTGTGCCTCACTGAGTCTCTCCAAGATGGATGAAGCCAAGGGTCACGTGTCTCTGAGCTCTGAATAACACTGAACAAATGTCTACACAACTGTGAGTACCCATAATGTGGTTTCAAAATGTAAATATGGTTTGTTTGAAGTAAAAAGGCACTGCCTGCAAATGGTTGTTTGGGAACTTTGGCTTGAAGTTGAAAGGCACTACTTACTGCAAATGGTGGCATGAAGTTGAAAGGCACTACTTACTGCACATGGTGGTTTGAGTGCTTTGGCTTGAAGTTGAAAGGCACTACTTACTGCAAATGGTGGCTTGGGTGCTTTGGCTTGAAGTTGAAAGGCACTACTTACTGCAAATGGTGGCTTGGGTGCTTTGGCTTGAAGTTGAAAGGCACTACTTACTGTAAATGGTGGCTTGGGTGCTTTGCTTGAAGTTGAAAGGCACTACTTACTGCAAATGGTGGCATGAAGTTGAAAGGCATTACTTACTGCAAAGGCAGTTTACTTACTGCAAATGGCGGCTTGGGTGCTTTGGCTTGAAGTTAAAAGGCACTACTGCAAATGCACTTACTTCCTGTTAGCACTGTATATTGATTTTAGATAAAACGCTACCACTTACGGCTGTGATTTTTGGCCATCTTACTCAGTCCCCCTCCGCTGAGCAGGTGTAGAGAATTCTTCCCATCAATGTAAAATATAAGTGTTATTAGTGTTTAAAAAATGTGGAGAATCTCTCTCCTGTCAATCATGCCCTGAAAGCCACACCTTTTCCGGTGGGAGGGGGAGGGGTTATAAAACCCAGAAGTGTGGGTGTGGCTCAGTCTCTGCATGATGGGGGAGGGAGAGGTCATGACTCTGTCTGAGCTGTGAATCAACTGAACACACTGATTGTCTACTGAAGTGGGTTTGGTGTTTTGTGTGGTTTCACCCTGCTTGAAGTGGTATGAAACTGCACTGAATCTGGTGGCCTTGCACCCTGCTGAAAGTGGTATGAAACTGCACTTGAATTCGGTGGCCTTGCACCCTTCTTGAAGTGGTTGGAAACTGCACTTGAATTTGGTGGCCTTGCACCCTGCTTGGAATGGTAGGAACATGGATTTGAATTTGGTGGCCTTGCACCCTGCTTGAAATGGTAGGAACATGGATTTGAATTTGGTGGCCTTGCACCCTGCTTGAAATGGAATTTCAAGGAATAGTCATGAGTCAGCTGCCAGCCCACCAGCCATGAGTGAGCTGCCAGCAGATTAGGCTTGAGGGACTGAGCTGCCACCCCAAGAACCCATACCAGCACTCCAGAAAGCCCCCCCACTGGCCACCAATATTGGAATTGGTGGAGAGCTGGAATATTGCTTCGGGGGACCAGCCCTCCCGTGTGAACATGGGACCCAACGGGTCCCACTTAGTCTAGTATATACTAGAATTCCATCCTTTGCTAAAGCAGAAACTCATATCCTCCAGCATGAACCATCTTGTACTGTAATGGTAGATTCCATCATGAAAATTCTCTTGTGTAGGAAAGAACTGCAGATGCTGGTTTAAATCGAAGGTAGACACCAACTGCTGGAGTAACTCAGCAGGACAGGCAGCATCTCTGGAGGGACAAAATGGGTGACATTTCGGGTCGGGACCCTTCAGACTGATAATTCTGATGGAAATTCTCTGTTTTCCTTTAGGGGGCAGATTTAAATTCATATCCTTTCTCGTGGATTGACTGCGGAAGGAAGTAATTTTTCTGTATATTCTTAATCCAGATTCACCCATTAGACGGTGGAAGATTTTTCATTTATATGTCAGGTCATATATTTGCAATCACTTGTGTTACATGGAATACATTTTCTATAAAACTGGCTGCTGTAGCTAAAATGTTGTCATAATAATAATAATAATAATAATAATAATAATAATAATAATCTTTTATTGTCATTGCACATAAGTGCAACGAGATTTGGTATGCAGCTTCCATCCGATGTCATAACTTAAATAACTAATAACATTTAGATTTAGATACCCCAAGAACATGGTTTGTAAAAAGAACATTAAAACAGTAAAACAGTCAAAACAGACTAAAGTGCAGATGTGTCTGTGCGACGTGACCATCCGAGGGAGACAGTCCAGGGGGGGTGGGGGGCACTCAGCAGGGCCGGTTCAGAGCCACTATAGCTCTGGGAATGAAGCTGTTCCTGAGTCTGGAGGTGCGGGCGTAGAAGGCCTTGTAGCGTCTGCCGGAGGGAAGTAGTTCGAACAGTCCATTACAAGGGTGTGAGGAGTCTTTATGGATGCTGACGGCCTTCCTGAGGCACCGTGTGTGGTAGATGCCCTCCAAGGCTGGTAGCGGTGTCCCAATAATCCTCTGCGCTCTGTGGACGACGCGCTGAAGAGCTCTCCTCTCCGCCTCCGTGCAGCTGAGATACCACACAGAGATGCCATACGTTAAAATGCTCTCTGTGGTGCAGCGGTAGAAGGTTGTCAGCAGCTGTTGGGGCAGACCAGTCTTTTTTAATGTTCTCAGGAAGAACAGTCGTTGCTGTGCCTTCTTGACCAGTGCAGCGGTGTTGGTGGACCATGTGAGGTCCTCAGAGATGTGAGTGCCCAGAAACTTAAAGCTGGACACTCTCTCCACACTGTCCCCGTAGATGGAGATTGGGGTGTATTCCCCATTATGTGTCCTCCTGAAGTCGATAATCAGCTCCCTGGTCTTGGAGGTGTTTAGGGCACCGTACCGTAATGCTTTGCTTTTGCATTTCTATTCGAGAGGCCGATGTACAATGCCAATGTCTGCTTATTCTGAGCAATATAAATTTGCTATCCTCACTCTCTCCTCTCCATCATCCAACTTCCTCCCAATGGTGCATTTCCTTTATATTACCAACACATTTGCAGAATATATCTGAAAAAACATATGAAGAACTGCATTTTCTTTAGTTGGTTAATGGCTCACTTCATCAAAACAGTTGCAATAACATTCCCAGCATATGACTTGCTTTGAGCAAAATCTTTTCACCTTGTCAGGTTTAGTGGATATTTTCATAAATCACCTTTGATGGTCAGAAGTACCTTTCGCACTGGGTTCCTTTCAATAATTCCACTTCCTTTTAATTATATAGAGATAGAAAAATAATGTAATATAGGTAACTCGCACGTCACGGCTATTAGGTTACAATCATTAGCCCATACAGAAACCGAAAATTCAGACAAAATTACCACCCAAAAAGTAGAGAGCGGCTATGAGACCGGGAGACGCTTAAAATCTGTAAATCATGCTTAAAGTAGATAATAAGCTTTTTTTTAAAGTTGTTTCTCAGCTTTTGTTTCGCCGTGACATGTGCAGATGACGCGACACTTTTATGGGAAATCGCAAAATGGAGCCGCCATTTAGTTGCCGGGGTCAGAGCTACAACCGGCGCCGCCCCGGCCGGACGGAGCCCCCAGCCCCCTCCAAATCCAGCGACGCTCCGCGAATGTTGGAAGAAGGCGTCCACAGCGCTCCCTTGCCGCACCCCCCCCCCCCCCCTGGATTTGGAGCGCCCCAGCCCCCCCCCCCGGACGGAGCCCCCAGCTCCGCGAGGTTGGGAGTCCGACCATGTAGTCTAAATCCAGACTAACATTTGCATAGACCATATGATCTCCAGACCATCATGCTAAAAATCTTTTCCCAAGGCTTTATATACCTGTACTTAGAGTCCAACAATCCCTCACCCCCCCCCCACTCCCTTCAGTGGTCACATGTAGTCTAAATCCAGCTGCATAGACCATATGATCTCCATCATGATTTTATATATAGGTGGATGCTTTTAAAAATAGGAAATGTTCACGCCTCTTGCCCTGTGTGACTCCTCCTTTTAATTCCTTATCTGACTTGTATTCCTTCCTCCTTTTCAGGGTAAAGCTGGTTTGCCTGGACCTGAAGGGGAACCTGGACTGAAAGGATACAGAGTAGGATATTTGTTTTCACTCCTTAAGCAATAGATTTATTTATTTATTTATTTATTAGTTATTTATTTCGGACAGAATAAAAGAATAAAAAGCAAATGTGAAAAAGCATACAAAAAACAAAACACAAATATTTATAAAGTGTCAGTTTGTAACTTGATTTTATGATGTGACAATTGTTGTGTGCCTCCAGAGGTGATCTATATGATTTTTTGCTGTTGTACCAGTGTATGTTTCGGTCAGGCACCCATCTCTGCTAGCCTCATTAATCCCTGAAAACCAAGGACTTAAGTGGTGCCGTACGGTTGATATATGTCTCCCTCTGCGATTTGAGGAGGGGGTTAATGAGTCCGTGGGCAGAGGCCTGAATGGGCCCAGGTGCTGCTGGGATCCAATCCTGGAAGTAGGATGGAAAGGAGCGGTCCACTGCCTGGAGTTAACTGTCTTGCGGGAGAAGGGAGAGGTTTTGGGAGGTGGTGGGAGTTGCGGTTGAGGGCACTGGGGAGAGCAAAGCAAAGCATGGCAGAACACAAAGCTGAAATGCGGTTATTTCAATGCGAGAGATCTGATGGGTAAGGCAGATGGGCTCAGCGTAATGATAGGCACGTGCAACTGAGACTCTATCATTGTTACAGAAACCTATCTATGGGAGGGACAAGACAGCAGCTTCATGTATCAGGGTGTAGGTGCTAGTCATGACAGAACCAGGAGTCAATGAAGAGGGAGAGTTGTTTTACTGATTAAGGAGGATGTCAAGGCAGTGGTGCTTGATGACATTACCAATAGTTCATCCAGTGAGTCTCTATATGGGTGGAGCTGATCATTAAAAGGGTAGAAGTACCTCGTTGGGAACATACTTTGGGCCCCCAAATAATGAATGGAAATTATTTAAACATTTATTCTGGGAGATTGCAGGCAGCCTTTTCAGGTGAGGCAGAGGTTCACTTGCACCTCCTCCAACCTCATCTACTGTATCTGCTGTTCCAGGTGTGGTCTCCTGTATATCGGTGAGACCAAGTGAAGGCTCCACTCAATCCGACTAAACCTACCTGATCTCCTGGTTGATCAACACTTTAATTTCCCCCTCCCATTCCCACACGGACGTTCCTGTGCTGGGCCTCATCCATTGTCAGAGTGAGGCCCAGCAAAAATTGGAGGAACAGCACCTCATATTTCACTTGGGTTGCTTATACCCCAGCGGTATGAACATTGACTTCTCTACGTTCAAGTAGCCCTTGCTTTCCCTTTCTCTCCATCCCCTCCCCTTTCCGAGTTCTCCCACCAGTCTTACCGTCTCCGACTACATTTTATCTTTGTATCACCCACTCCCCTGACATCAGTCTGAAGAAGGGTCTTGACCCGAAACGTCACCCATTCCTTCCCTCCCAAGATGCTGCCTGCCCTGCTGAGTCACTCCAGCATTTTGTATCTATCTTTGATTTAAACCAGCATCTGCTGTTCTTTCCTACACATGTCTTGAGGCCAGTTCATATTATGTTGAGTGAGGACTGGGTATCCCAGAACCTATGAAGGGAGATAAATGTATCTCTTGGGCCTAAGCAGATACAGAATATATGAGGTTGCTGTGGGAAGCTAGAGAAGAAATTGTTGGTACCATAGCTGAAATATATGAATCATCGTTAGATATGGGTGAGGTGACGGATGACTGGGGGGTGGCTAATGTTTTTGCCGTTATTTAAGAAGGGCTCAAGAGATGGACAGGGAACTATAGACCAGTGAGCCTAACATTTATGGCAAGTAAGTTACTGGAGAATATTTCGAGGGATAAAGTATATATGCATACATATAAACCACGTCAAAGCAAAACTGGCAAAGTCTATAGCAATATTGGGAAAATCAAGCCACATTCTGGACCACAAATCATTACATACTTTGTATAATACACTCATATTGACATATCCGAGTTACTGTGTGGAGATATGGGGTAACACCTACAAAACCAACCTACAGCCATTATGCACATTACAAAAAAGAGCAATAAGAATTATCAATAACTTTGGAAATCTTGAACATACCAATTTATTATTCTTGAAGTCACATACACTGAAGTTCACTGATCTGGTTAAATTTAAGACTGCGCAAATCATGTACAAAGCAAAAAATAATTTACTGCCAAGAAATATACATAAACTTTTTATGGAAAGGCAGGGTGGGTATAATTTGAGAGGGGAACATAATTAAAAAAAACTCAATGTCAGAACAACTCTTAAAAGTATGTGCATAGCAATCTGTGGTGTGAATTTGTGGAATGGTCTGGAACAGGAGATAAAACTTAGCACAAGCATAATTTAGTTTAAAAAGATGTACAAAAACACTTGTTTAAAAGGATATTGGGATGAGGATAGGTGATTGTGAGTGGGATATTTGTTATACTGATTGTATTGGGAAGGGTGATTATAGGGTGATGGGTTGTATGTATGACTAAGATACTGTATAGTATACGAGGGTTATTTCTTTTCTTTGTCTTTTTTTCTTTTTTGTATGGCTTTGTAAATATTTGATTAATGTTCAAATGTAAATAATTTGGTGTACATATAGTGGCTGGTGTACATATGGTGTACATATAGCTGCTAAATTTGTATGAGATAATTACAAGCAGTTGAATAAGGGGTGGGAATTAATCAGCTTTGGCTTCTTCCGCTCCTTTTCGGACACATATGATTTCATTTATTTATAGATATTGTTTATGACACTTTATAAATATTTTTGTTTTTAATTTTTTGTATGCTGTTTCACACTTGCTTTTTATTCTTTTATTCTGTTCGAAATAAATAATAAAAAAAAATAAAATAAAAAAAAAAAGATTTGGATAGTCAGCATGGTTTTCTACATGCGAGATTTTTCATGAATTTGATTGGCTTTTCTGATGAAATAATCAAAAAAGATTGAATAGAGCAAGGCCATAGACATTGTCTACATCGGCCTAAAAGGCTGTGGATAAGGTTCAGAATGGTAGGCTGTTGTGGAAGGTAAGATCGCATAGGCTCCAAGGAAGCTAGCTGGATGCAGCGTGTTTAAGAAGGAACTGCAGAGGCTGGAAAATCAAAGGTAGACAAAAATGCTGGAGAAACTCAGCGCGTGAGGCAGCATCTATGGAGCGAAGGAAATAGGCAATGTTCCGGGCTGAAACACTTCTTCAGACTGATGTGAGGGTGAGAGGCGGGAAGAAGAAAGGAATAGGAGGGCTGAGAGAGAGCTGAGAAGAGGAGGAGACAGTTGGGACTACCTGAAATTAGAGAAGTTAATGTTCATACCGCTGGAGTACAAACGGCCAAGCGAAATATGAGGTGCTGCTCATCCAATTTACAGTGGTCCTCACTCTGGCCATGGAGTAGGCCCAGGACAGAAAGGTCGGATTCGGAATGGGAGGGGGAGTTGAAGTGCTGAGCCACCGGGAGATCAGGTTGGTTATTGCGAACCGAGCGGAGGAGTTCGGCAAAGCGATCGCCAAGCCTGCGCTTGGTCTCACCGATGTAGATCAGCTGTCATCTAGAGCAGCGGATGCAATAGACGAGATTGGAGGAGGTGCAGGTGAACCTCTGTCACACCTGGAACGACTGCTTGGGTCCTTGAATGGAGTCGAGGGGGGAGGTAAAGTGTAGCATTTCCTGCGGTTGCAAGGGAAAGTACCCGGGGAGGGTGTGGTTCCGGGTTGAAGGGAAGAATTGACCAGGGAGTTACGGAGGGAGCGGTCTCTGTGAAAGGCAGACAGGGGAGGAGATGGGAAGATGTGGCGAGTGGTGGGGTCACGTTGGAGGTGACGAAAATGACGGAGGATTATTTGTTGTGTGTGACGGCTAGTGGGGTGGAAGATGAGAACTAGGGGGACTCTGCTCTTGTTACGAGTGGGGGGAATGGGGAGTGAGAGCAGAATCATGGGTTATAGAAGAGACCCTGGTGAGAGCCTCATCTATGGTAGGAGAGGGGAACCCCCGTTCCCTGAAGAATGAGGACATCTCTGATGCCCTGGTGTGGAATACCTCATCCTGGGAGCAGATGCGGCGTAGACGGAGGAATTGGGAGTAGGGGATGGAGTCCTTACAGGAAGCAGGGTGGGAAGAAGTGTAGTCCAGATAGCCATGGGAGTCAGTGGGTTTATACTGGATGCCGGTCAGAAGTCTATCACCTGCGATGGAGATAGTGAGGTAAAGAAATGGTCGGGAAGTGTCAGCAGCATTGGGTTCATGGAATGAAGCAGAATTTGTTAATAAGTCAGTGGTTCAACTTTCACGAGGATCTATTCTTCAATGTCATGTTATACATACAGTGATGATTAACATAGAGGCAACAACAAGAGAATGGTTTCTTCACGGAATCTCTTCACTTTTCATGCATAATGGACTCTGGAGCAGATACCTCACAGATTTTTCTTCAGCATTGCCCATCTGTGTTATATCCAAGATTTTAAACCCACACAGACGTATTTTGTTCTAACTAAACCTCCAATTAAAACTAATTTCCACATCCTTTCCAGTAAAAATCCCACACCAGGAACTGAGTGCTGCAGTATTTCCCTTCAGGAACATGCCATCAATAATCACTATTCAAGAAATGAAAAGGACCAGAAAGACAGGAAAGGAAATGTCATCAAAGATAATCCTAACTAGAAATGAGCAGTGCCGGTGAAACACTTACAGAATTAATCGTTTGTGAAGAGAAAACCTAATGTCCCTCTTTTTGTTTAATTGTGCCATTAGGGTGAAAAAGGCCAACCGGGATTTCCAGGAGTGTCAGGCCCCTCAGGTGCACAGGTATGTATTGAGTGAAACCATATCAATAATTCAAATCACCAATTTTTGGTTTTAATGCAAACCATTAATTTTGATTTGCTCCACTCGGCATATCTTATAGGGACCTGAAGGACTGATAGGGCGAGATGGATTACCAGGAGTTGCTGGAAAAAGGGTAGGTGTTTTTTGCCGTATTCCCACAATAAGATTTGGGCTTGTATGAATGAAATTTGAATGATTTCCTGTGTGTTTTGGTGTAATTGAGAGTTCAAGCTGCTTACAAATACAATGTGGTCTCTAATACATCAACGTTTCTAAGATGAATGTGACCACAGTAACAAGAGCAGGATTAAGGGGCTGTCCCACTTGGGCGACCTAATCTGCGAGTTTAGAAGAGTGTCTTTGACCTTCAAACTCGCAGCATGGTCGACACGTGGTCCTAGGAGGTCCAATGAGGACGCTGGAACTCTCCTTCATGCTCGAGGGAAGTTCCCGAATACTCGTGGCCTCAGCTAGGTCGCGGAAAATCTTTCAGCATGTTGAAACATTTTCTGTGAGTAAAATTTGGTTGGCATGGGTCTTTTTAAATCGTAGTGAAGTGGAGTGGGGTCGCTATTTACTTACAGGCACTCAAGGGCAGCCGTAGGCAATCTCCTTCACTGACCGGGCATTTTGATTGGCTCATTGGAGTTTTCAGGACCCAGGAAGACCTACCGGTAGGTAAAATGCCCGCTAATCTTTATTATACTTCTTAAAAGTGTCTCCACTCCTTCTCCTCCCCCCTTTCTTCCCCCTTCTCTCCCCTTCTCTGCCCTCAAGCTGGAAGGTCGAAGACACTCTTTTTAACTCGCCGATTAGGTCGCCCAAGTGGGACAGCCCCTTTAACCTCCCTTGAGCCTGCCCCGCCATCCAATGTGGTCACAGCTGATCTAATATTGGCCTCCGTTTTTCTACATGTTCCTTCAGGCTTTGACTTTTCCATGAACTACCTTCATCCTTGAATATATTTAGTGACTCAACTTCCACAGAGCTCCAGTGTAGGGAATTCCAAAGATTCATCACCCTCTAAGTGAAGGAATTCCATTTCATCTCAGTCTTAAATAGGCAAACCCTTATTATGAAACATGCCCTCTAGTTTTACTTGCCCCATCTAGATGAGATCTCCAGATCTGCTTCATCAGGTCCTTTCAATAAATTTGGCCAAGCGTCTAAGGATAATAACTCTGTCTTTCTTCAACACAATGCCACTGAGTCTTTTTCGTTTCCGCATGGCTCAGTTTAATATTTTATCTGAAAGATAGCATTTTGAACAGTGCAGCACGTCACAGGAACCACATTACAATATACCTCGATGTTGTGTTGTGAGTTGAGACTTGAACTAATAGCCTTTTGAGGAGCTGCTGCTTCACAACGCCAGTGACACATGTTCAATCCAGACATTGGGCGCGGTTTGTGTGGAGTTTGCACATTGTCCCTGTGACCACATGGGTTTTCACCGGATGCTCCAGTCTGCTCCAGTAACCAGCTTTAGTATATTAGAAACAAGAAACTGCAGATACTGGTTTGTAAAAAAAAGACGCACAAATACTGGAGTAAATCAGTGGGTCAGCCAGCATCTCTGGGGAATGCTGTCGCACACGCTGAGTTACTCCAGCACTTTGTATCTTTTTTTTTTGGTATACTACCCTGTTTCAAAACAATAGATAGGCCTCACACTGGCTTTATGCCATCTTTCATTGCAGTGGAGCTTCCCCACCACCCAACCATCTTGTTCAAAAGCCACTACTCCAAGTTACATTCTCCCCCTTCCAACCCCCACAGCTCTGTGCTCCACATTTATCTCCCTTGGACCAATTCCCACAGTTTTAATGTTTGCCCAGATTAGTTTTAGAACATTGATAAGCTGCACATCATCCAGCAGAGCAAGCTAATGGTTCATTTGGGGCTACTCTTCTGGCACAGGCGTTGCCTACAGATGCCCTCTTGTTGGGAGCATCAAGTAAGTTGTGGTAATTGGCCAAGTTGTAGTAATTGGCATTCGTCAAGTTATCTTCTTCTTGGAAGTGAAATTGGGCCCTTGGCACAAGTAAAATGACTCCCCCGGGTAGCTGGGCAACACACAGTCTCCACCTGGCTCGCTCCCAAAATTTCAACTGGGAAAATTAATTTTATGATCCACTAGACAGTTACATTGGCATGTGACGGATATGTCCATTTCTGTTCAACACTACTGGTCACAGCTTTGAATTATACTCCCAACCCTCTTTTCCCAACCAATTTAAACTTGTGAACCTTTTCAATCTTGTAATGCTGAGGCCAACCATGGCATCCCTCAGTTCCCTATCACGTTCATTCCCACTACCTGTGATGCACCATGCCTGCACTGTGTCCCACTGATGAGTGTGGCTTCAAGGATTCTCAGGAAGTACAGCACCATCCAAAGCAGACTACTTGCTTGGCCATCCATAGCGCACCCTAAACATTTCAATTCAAACTCTCCATCACACGAAGGCTGCTGTGTGTGCGGTCAACAAACTACAAAAATCAATTACAGTAAATCTCTGATATTCTAACGCACTTGGGATTTTGGAGCTGTGGGATTGACAGCTTTTCGGAATTATTGGATGTTAGTTCTATCGATACCTGAAAACATTGTTAATTATTTTTTTTGTTAGGTTTTACACAGCATTAGTACATAGAATGCCATTCGGCCCTTCGAGCCTGCACCGCCATTCAATATGATCATGGCTGATCATCCAGCTCAGTATCCTGTACCTGCCTTCTCTCCATACCCCCTGATCCCTTTAGCCACAAGGGCCACATCTAACTCCCTCTAGAATTTAGGAGATTGAGGGGGGATCTTATAGAAACTTACAAAATTCTTAAGGGGTTGGATAGGCTAGATGCAGGAAGATTGTTCCCGATGTTGGGGAAGTCCAGGACAAGGGATTCACAGCTTAAGGATAAGGGGGAAATCCTTTAAAACCGAGATGAGAAGAACTTTTTTCACACAGAGAGTGGTGAATCTCTGGAACTCTCTGCCACAGAGGGTAGTTGAGGCCAGTTCATTTGGCTATATTTAAGAGGTAATTAGATGTGGCCCTTGTGGCTAAAGGAATCAAGGGGTATGGAGAGAAGGCAGGGATGGGATACTGAGTTGGATGATTAGCCATGATCATATTGAATGGCGGTGCAGGCTCGAAGGGCCGAATGGCCCACTCCTGCACCTAATTTCTATGTTTCTATGTTTCTATGTAAAATATGGCCAATGAAATGGCCTCAACTACCTTCTGTGGCAGAGAATTCCAGAGATTCACGACTCTCTGTGTGAAAAATGTTTTTCTCATCTCGGTCCTAAAAGATTTCCCCCTTATCCTTGAACTGGGACCTCTTGTTCTGGACATGGAATAGTACAGCACAGGAACAGGTTCTTCAGTCCACTACATATGTGCTGCACATGGTGTCAAGTTCAATTCAACGTGGTCATTTCCTGCTTGTTTATGAGTGTGGAAATTCTTCTTAAACTTTGCTATTGTATCTGTTTCTACCACTTTCCCTGGCAGCTATGTGTAAAAGATCTTACCATATAAATCTCCTTTAAACTTTTCCCCTTTTCACCTTAAAACTGTGCCCTGTATTTGCCATTTTGCCAAGAAAAAATACTTTGATTATCTGACCTGGCAGTGCCTCATAATTTTACATTATTCTATCAGATCGTCCCTCAGCTCTGACACTTCAGAGAAACCATTCCAAAGTTTGAGTATTAGCTCTCCCGATTGCTAATGCTCCCTAATCCAGGCAATGTCCAAATGCGTTATAATATATTTTCCAGTGAGCGAGGTAATTTGAAGTGGGTGGGGGAAGGGAAGGGGGGGGGGGGAGGGGAATAGGAGATGAGACACTAGTTGACAGGAAGCATGGTAACTGGGCCCAGGTGAGTGGAAAGGGAGCAACAAACATCATCTGATGAGCCAGGTGCTGAACCACTTGGATTTCTCGACAATTGGATAGCAGATATTCTGAGTCTTGCTGTGGTGGGATTGATTGCTACACAATTCAGCTCATAATTTGCCCAAGGGAAATTGTGTTGGGAAGGTCAATGGGGCGTTTGGGCCATTAGAAGTAGACCACCAACAAACTAATCCCTTAACATGATATTTAAGGACTGAGACTGAATCAGAGGCACAATGAAGAGAATAAACCCGTCAAATCAGGTACAGAGAGGGTGATAGAAAGATTGATTTCAGCAAAAGAGAAAATATAGTGTTACATTTAATATCTCAAAAGGATTTTTCACATGCTATTTCACCGATCAGAACAAAACGTCTTTGATTTGCAGCAGAGGAGAATGGTGAGTAAGGTGGCAAAAAATCGTAGCGCTATGGGGGATAATTTTGCGCAAATTTAATTACGTCGCAGACAGGAAGTGGTCAAGATGAGAGTTTTTCTAATATATAGAAGATAGCTTATTAAACACACAGAGATTTAGCAGACTAAGCAGTCCTGTTCCATCAATGAGTTTATTTATCATTGCATTAACTATTATCCCATTGTTTAAAGGCACCGTGTAAGATGCGTTCTGTGTGTTTAATAAGCTATCTTCTATATATTACTAAAACTCTCATCTTGACCACTTCCTGTCTGCGACGTAATTAAATTTGCGCAAAATTATCCCCCATAGCGCTACGATTTTTTGCCACCTTACTCACCATTCTCCTCTGCTGCAAATCAAAGACGTTTTGTTCTGATCGGTGAAATAGTACAAAGGTTATGAAGGTTTTGAAGGTTCCCCCTCCCCCCCACCCCCCCCCCCCTTCCCCCCCCCCCCCCCCCCCCCCACACACCCCCACACACCCACCCATACACCCCCCCCCCTCCCCAACACCCCTCCCTCTCCCTTCCTTTCCCCACACTCCCCCCCTCTCCCCCCACTGCCCCTTCTCCCCCCCCCCCCCCCCCCTCCCCCTCCCTCCCCCCCCCCCCCCCCCCCCCCCCCCCCCCCCCCCTCCCCACCCCCACAACCACACGTTTTGGGGACGGGGCCCAATGGTCTAGTTTACTTTATATGCAATTGTGGCAAATTCTTCAGAACCACAGAGAAGCCGAGAGTGAACTGTTATTTGTGCCAGGCAAACTATGGAATGTTGTAAATGGACCAACTCCTTGTGCCAGTTTGCAACTTGATGCAGGTCTGCTTTCTCTGAGCTTGCTTATGGATTTGCATATTAATAGAGCACTATATTATGAATGATATTTTTATTAAGGGCAAGATTATGAAATAGTTTATGTTATTGAACACAATTCTGCAATAATATTTAGGCCTCTTCACCAGTTCTACTTTAATAGCAGCAAAACTTCAACCTTACAGACAGTTCTAAGTGCACCGGAAACCGTTTAATTCTTGTATTACAGTATTTGCTGGCAGTGCAAATTTGCTTTCTGCTGTGCTTTTGAGTGGATGGCTGTGATTTTAATTCCATATATTTGCACTAGTAACAAAGCATAAATTATCTCAGTATATTCAGGTGGGTAAAAGTTTGCATTTTAATGCGCCTGCTTACTATTCATATATTCCTACCAAGATTTTAGTGAATTGAAATGTTCAAAGGGAACACAATATTGGCTCAAAATTAAAAAACAACTACTGTTGCCAGAAATCTGAAATGAAAACACAAATTGTTGTAAACACAGGAGGTCAGGCAGCATTTATGGAAAGAGAAACAGAGTCAGAACAGTCCTGTTTTAGTTTAATTGTGGAGCTACGTATAGAAATACGCAGCCGGAGGCCTTTATCGAGGCGCCGCGGTCTCGATGCCTTCTGGATCGCCAGGTAGAAGTCCGGGTCGGGGCCCGGCTGGGACCTCGCGGGTCAGACGGAGGAGCCAGGTTTCACGGGTCAGAGTCCGGGTCGGCTGGGGCCTGGGTCGGCACCACGGAGGCGTGAAGTGGGGCGGTGAGGCCTCGATGAAGCCTCGCAACGATGGGGCCTCGGCGGTGGTGAAGCCTCACGGCGGTGGCGATGCCTCGCGGGTCGACCCGCGGTCGATGAGAGCTTGGAGGTCCACCCGTGAGGGAGGAGGAAGAACAACGGAGGACCCAGCGTAGGGGATCTGCTGTGGGGGAAGTGGGGGGAGAACAATGTTTGGCAGATGCAGTATAATGTGGATAAATGTGGGGATACGCTTTGGGGGGGAGAATAAAAGGAGGAGCCGGCGTGCTTTGGAACTTTGTCAGCGCCGTAGGTAACTGCTATTTGTATACATTGTGTATGCAGCAAAGAATTTCACTGTGCCTAGTCACATGTGACATTAAAGTATTCCATTCCAGAAATTGTGCTTGAATTCTTTATTTGCTAATGAGACTATGATGGGTGAAAATCAGCAAATTACCACTTACACTTATTTTCCAACTAACTTCACAGGAGCAGTCAAAGTATTCCAACTTCAAAGTAAGACATCGAGCCATGTGTGAATATATCAGGACAGCTGGCCAAAATGCTGTGTCAAAGACATGATCATTTGTTTATTGTGCTGTTTTGCAAAGTTAATTTACAGGAAGTGTTGAATTATGTATATCCATGTAATCTTTGGTCAATAACTTGTTTTTAAATGATGGATCAATGTCATTACAGGGTAGCAGAGGTGAAAAGGGAAGGCCTGGCTCTCCTGGACATGTTGGCCCTGCAGTAAGTGGGTTTAAATACTCGTGTCTGAAGGAAATAAAGGACTGCTCAGTTTGTAGAGGTTTTATAAACTTCTGATACATTTCTACTATTTATAAGATTTAATTTTCGATAAATACTTAATAACATAAAGTTAGCTTTGTGTCCAAGCAAGGTTTCCACTGCATGTTCCCAACACAATACAATTAATATTATCATCAGTGTCGCATGATGTTTACAAATACACAATTATGGCCTCTCCTGCCTGTTCTGCTATCTTGTGATATCATTGTTTATCTTTCGCCATTTAATTTATCTGCATTGGCATCCTGCCCTGTGCTATGTCTCAGTTACATAATAAATCATTGATTCACTAATTAAGGTAATACTGAGGAGATAGTTCCACACTTCAACCATCTGCTATGTGGAGAAATTTAATGAAGTTAATCCACAAGAGGATAAGTTATTTTCAATCATTCCTATCAATTCACTTCAAAATCATAACAATTTAATTTAGATCACTCCTCAGTCTTCTATATTTCCCAAAGAACAAGCATTGAGAATATAAGTACAAAGAACTGCAGATGCTGCTTTACCAAAAGTAACAAAATGCTGGAGTAAGTCAGTGGATCAGGCAATATTTCTGGAGGACATGGAAGGTAATGTTTCAGGTCAAGGCCATTTTTCAGACTGAAGGGTGATCTTTTGGGTCCGAATGGTTATTTAGACTTGATAGGTGACTTTTCAGATCAGGGCCCTCCTTCAGACTGTTTGTGAAGTTTCGAGTCGGGATCCTTCAGTCATCAACACAGGGTCAACACATCAACTCATCTATGTCTTCCAGAGATGCAGCCTGAATTACTCCAGCACTTTGACTTTCTTCATTGATGAAAATAAATTTGCTTCATATCTTTGCATTCTTTTAGTGCATGATTATGACTAAGAACGTCAATTGGGCCATTTTAACACATTGGTAACCATATAACCATAGAACCATATAACAATTACAGCACGGAAACAGGCCATCTCGGCCCTACAAGTCCGTGCCGAACACTTATTTTCCCCTAGTCCCATCTACCTGCACTCAGACCATAACCCTCCATTCCTTTCCCATCCATATACCTATCCAATTTATTTTTTAATGATAAAATCGAACCTGCCTCCACCACTTCCACTGGAAGCTCATTCCACACAGCCACGACTTTCTGAGTAAAGAAGTTCCCCCTCATGTTACCCCTAAACTTCTGTCCCTTAATTCTGAAGTCATGACCTCTTGTTTGAATCGTCCCTACTCAGTGGGGAAAAGCTTATCCACGTCAACTCTGTCTATCCCTCTCATCATTTTAAAGACCTCTATCAAGTCCCCCCTTAACCTTCTGCGCTCCAAAGAATAAAGACCTAACTTGTTCAACCTTTATCTGTAACTTAGTTGCTGAAACCCAGGCAACATTCTAGTAAATCTCCTCTGCACTCTCTCTATTTTATTCATAACAAGAGGCCTGAGCTGCGAGGCTTCTCAGCGGCAGCCGCAGCACCTCTGGAAGGCTTATGCCACGGCGGCACCTCTGAAAGGTGGGATAGGCGGGAAGGGGGGATATGCAATAAATGCTGGCTTGCCAGTGAGGCCGATCGTGAAAATGAATTTTAAAACATGTTTTGTGGATTTATAAAAACCTGGACCTCTAAAACATTGAATTGAATTGAATTGAATTTCCTTTATTGTCATTCAGACCTTACGGTCTGAACGAAATTTCGTGCCTGCAGTCATACATACAATGATACAATAATGAACAACAATAAACACAAATTAACATCCACCACAGTGAGTCCTCCAAACACCTCCTCACTGTGGTGGAGGCAAAAATCTTAGGGCTGCAGTCTCTTCCCTCTTCTCCCTCTGCGCTGAGGCAATTCCCCACCGGGCGATGGTACAAACAGTCCCGCAGCTCACCGAACCCCGCGAACAACACAGGTTCAACAAACTATCTGCGGCCCGGAGTGGTCGAAGCATTACGCCGCACCTCCACTCCAGCACACGCAGCCGCTGGCCCGCGGCTGAACCCAGGACTCTGGACACCGCCGCCAGACTAAGTCGTCAGCTTGGGCCATTTTAAACCATTGGCCCCCGGACCGGATATCGCCCTCACGTGAGTACCGTTCCATCTCGGCCCTACCACTCCGTGCGGGAGTGCCTTATTTCCTCCCTCGGGCTCCCATCTCCCGCGGGAGTGCCATTCCACCCTCATTCCTGGGCCATCCATATACCTATCCGTTCCTCCCTCAAATGGGATAAAATCGGGAACCTCCTCCCTCGGGCTGGGCCACTCCACGGGAGTGCCGTTCCTCCCTCAGGCTGGGCCACTCCAGTAAAGTGCCGTTCCCCCTCATGTTACCTCTAAACTTGCCGTCCCTCCCTCTGAAGCTGGGCCACTCCGGCGGGAGTGTCGTCCCTCCTCAATGGAAAAAGCTTAACAACGTCAACTGCCGTTGGGCTACCCCTCCAGCCCCTCACCAGACTGCTCTCACAAGAGCACCGTTCCAACCCCGGGCTGGGCCTTCTGGGAGCGAGCCCAGGATGAGTCCTGTCAGCTGCCTCCAGAGTCTCGAGGTCGCCGGCTCCGCTAGGCCTCAGCGTAGACGGAGGCAAAGAAGGGGGGTACGACAAAAAGGTCGTATTCCCCCGAAGAGGAGTGAGCTGCGAGGCTTTTCTCAGCGGCAGCCGCCCCACCTCCCCAGGCTTATGCCAGCCTAAAAACCTCTGAAAGGTGGGACAAAGGCGAAAAGGGGGGATACAATAATGCTGGCTTGCCAGTGACTGCAGATCGAGCCGCTGCTTTTAAAACATGTTTTTGTGGATTTATCCGAAAAACATTCAAGTTGCCCATCATTCCAATCTGTTCCTTTGCTGTACTTGGGTTAACATCCTAGATTCCTGTTTTGTACATCACAAGGACATACAGTATGTGTCTTTTTGCTAAAAGTTATGACAAATATAACATTTAAATTTAAAGGCAGTGATAAAAATGATGCAGGTTTTCGTGAATGATCTTGGTCAAGAGCTGCAAACCCAATAATTCAAGTGTATCTTGTGTTTTCTTCTCCAGAAAAGTTAGAAAAACAAATCAGAATAATCCCCAACATTTCCTCTGGTTATCTATTTTTTTTAATAGGAATAACATGGGTAAATACAAATTCTGCCTACGATAGCTCATGATATCAAAGGAACAATTGTTCCTAATTTAACTTGGAATTCGCCCATAGTAAAATTGGCAGTTGAACTTCCAGCCCATTTGGAGGTTTTTGAAATTGGCAAACATGAAATTATTCCACCACCCTTCTGTGTAAACTTAAATTCAGGCTGGACAATTATGCAAATTGTTCTTCCCCATTCGCTACTTCTGTGGTGGACTTTGTCTGAGGTGATGTTTTGGGATATTTTACGCCAAAGTTCTGAGAAAGCCTGACGCTTTCACGGCCTAGCCGTGAATTGAGTGGTAGGGACCTGGGATCATCATGAATAGTGAAAGGCTTGGATAGAGTGGATGTGGAGAGGAAGTTTACACTAGTGGGTGAGTCTAGGGCTAGAGGTCATTGCCTCAGAATTGAAGGGTGTTCTATTAGGAAGCAGATGAGGAGAAATTTCTTTAGTTATAGGGTGGTGAATTTGTGGAATTCTTTGCCACAGAAGGCTGTGGAGGCCAAATCATTGGATATTTTTTACCGCAGAGATAGACAGATTCTTGATTAGTATGGGGTTATGGGGAGAAGGGGAAAGAGGGAAGGAGAATAGGGTTAAGAGGGAGAGATAGATCAGTCGTGATTGAATGGTGGAGTAAACTAGATGGGCTGAATGGCCTATTTCTAATATCAGTTATAACCTTATGAACAACGGCCACTGGTCAATACAAACCAGACAGACTGTTATGTACACAAAAGCAATGGTTCCAAACTCTTTAAAATAAGCACCTATTTATTCACATCAATGCCCAGTAACATGGTAGACCTGGAATCATGGATAGCTTTTCAATGAGGGCCATCAGTGTGCGAGCAGACTTTAATTTATCCTTAGTTTTTTTTGTCAGCTTTCTAACTAAATTACCTCAATGTTAAAACCTTATGGAGTCTCTATAATCTTTGGGAACCCCTGTTCCAATACTTGTTAAAATACAACATGCTTGAAATGGGGAACACGTTAGCTCGGCAGACAATTGGGATGCATGTGATGCGATGCATTCAAGGGTAAGCAACTGAGGGAGGAACTGAGGAGTCATTGATAGGTGAAGAAGGGTAGAGTACGTTTGCAAGGATAATAAACACTGGTGTGAACTGGGTTGGCCGAATGGCATTTCTCTGTACTGCTAAACAAGATCAATTTGTATTGAAAGAATCGACTCAGTACAAAGCATCAAATAAATCAATTATATTTGCATGGTTAGTTTGACCACAGATCTGTTGTAATATTTGCCTTCAGGGAGAGCCCGGGGTTCCAGGAGTAAATGGAAATACTGGACCACCTGGTTTGAAGGTAAGATCCATTTTATGTTCATCCGTAATTATTGTATTGGGGTACCTAGTCTCAGTTTCAGATTCTACTGTAATTCTGTTTATATGTAACTTCAAGCCAAACATTACTTGGCAGCATTATGGTGGATGAGAATAGAACTGGAACCTTATGAAGGGCAGGGCGGATGTCTATGTTTCGTAACAAGAAATGTATAATAGTCTTTCACCAGAACCATTAACTTTTATTGCACTTTAGACTCAGTGAACCATACATAAATGTACAGTATTTGCAAAACTGATTTTCTACCCTGCCTGACATATTGTAAACTATAGTTGTGTAGTATACTCGTGTAAGAGTGGAAAAATCAATCAACCCGTTGAAAGATGGAGCGGTCGAGGATAAAAGTTCCTCTCTTTTATTTTCTAAATAATTTAATAGTTGGAAATTTCAGTGGTGAGTTGAATTAATTCCTAAATCATGCACATCCAACTTGTGCCTCCATGAAGAGGTTCTGTTCTGTTTTTTTCTGTTTTACAAGTGAACCAAAATATGATTATTTATTTTGGCAGCAGATTTCTCCTGTCTATCTTCATAATGTTTTTTTTTTTTGGTTTTTTTTACAATACAATATTTATTGTCATTTGAACCTCAGTGCGGATCAAACGAAATTCTGTTTCTACAGCCATACAAACAAAAACGATTCCTACAAGACACACAACCAATTTAAATCACACAAACATCCATCACAGTGAATCTCCTCCTCACTGTGACGGAAGGCAAAGTATTTTCTCTCCCCTGCTCTCCATTTTTTTCTCCCGATGTTGAAGCCCGATGTTGATGCCCCAGGCGGGCGATGATAAGTCCCACGGCCATTTTAGGCCGCGCCGGTCGATGTACGGTCCCGCTCCAGGTCTAAATGTCACGAAGTTGGAGCCCCGGCGGGCGTTCGCATGTCCTGCGACCATTAAAGCCGCGCGGGGCGATGTACGGCCCCGCTCCGGGTCGTTCCAACCCCCGCGACACGGGCATATTGTTTGCATTATGGAACTTCGTAAGATAATTTCTGGCAATTTAATTGCATTCTCTCTAAGGGTTGTCTGATCTGATTTTCACACTGTTGAGGAACATTGTGAAGGCCATTGAATGCCAGAGGTTTGAAATGGTGGAGCTTGCTGCTATGTGGAGACAGTGAAACAAGAAGCATAGAAGTATGGAGACCTCCTCTCTGTGTGATGCCATGCCCCCCCACCCTGCCCCCCTCAATCTCTACTCCCCTCCCTCTCCCCCCTCTACTCCCTCTCCCCCCCCTCCCCTCTGCCCCCTCCCACTCTGCCCCCTCCCTCTCTCTCTAGCCATGCCTGTGCCCCCCCTCCCTCTCTGGGGGTTATACCCCCTCCCTCTCTGCCCCCCTCCCTCTGGGGCCCCCCTCCCTCTCTGAATCCATCTCCCCCCCCATAATGCCCCCCCCTCTCTCTCTGCCCCCTCCCTCTCTGCCCCCTCCCTCTCTGTCCCCTCCCTCTCTGCGACCTCCCTCTCTTCCCCCTCCCTCTCTGTCCCCTCCCTCTGTGTCCCCTCCCACTGTGTGTGTTCTTCCCCCTCCCTCTGTGTGCCCGTCCTGCCCCCCCATCTCTTGTGTGTGTGTCCCTGTGTCTGGGTGTGTGTGGGTGTGTGTGTGTGGTGGTGTGTGTGTTCATGTGTGTCCCCTGTGTGTGTGTGCCATGTTGTCTCTGTCCCCTGTCTGTGTGTGTGTGTCCCTGTGTGTGTGCCTGTGTGTGGGGTTATACATGTGTGGATAGTGTGGGGGATGGTGGCAAAAGGAATGAATTGGTGTAATAATATAATGTCAAGTTAGTGTGTGTGTGTGTGTGTGTGTGTCCCCCCCCCCATGGGTCCCTACTTGGTACTATTGGATGTTTTTGGTTGTGTGTGTATTTATTTGTTTGTATATAATCACATCTTTTGCGAAAAAAAAAAAAAAACATGGAAACAGCTGCTGCTCGGGTCGACCCCTCCCTCCTCCTCCCCCCCCCCCCCCCCCCCCCCCCCCCCCCCCCCCCCCTCCCCCCCCCCCCCCCCCCCCCCCCCCCCCCCCCTCCCCCCCCCCCCCCCCCCCCCCCCCCCCCCGCTGCCCCCCCCCCCCCCCCCCCCTCCTCTCCCCCCCTCCTCTCCACCCCTCCTCTCCCCCCCCCCCTCCTTCGTCCCTCTCCGGCCTCGGCCTCCCTCTCTAGAAGCGCCTGGGCCTCTGGGACACCGCACGCCCCCCCCACCCCTCCAACTCTACCCCCCCCCCTCTGCCCTCTCTCTGCCTCTGCCCTCTGCCTCTGCTCTGCCTCTGCCCTCTATCTACCTCTGCCCTCATTCTCTCTACCCCCTCATAGAAACATAGAAACATAGAAAATAGGTGCAGGAGGAGGCCATTTGGCCCTTCGAGCCAGCACCGCCATTCATTGTGATCATGTCTGATCGTCCCCAATCAATAACCCGTGCCTGCCTTCTCCCCATATCCCTTGATTCCACTAGCCCCTAGAGCTCTTTCTAACTCTTAAATCCATCCAGTGATTTGGCCTTCACTGCCCTCTGTGGCAGGGAATTCCACAGATTCACAACTCTCTGGGTGAAAACGTTTTGTCTCACCTCAGTCTTAAATGGCCTCCCCTTTAATCTAACACCGTGGCCCCCTCTCTTGCCCCGACTGCGAGTTCGGGGCTATGCATGAGTGGATATGTCAGGGGATGGGCTAAAAGGAGCAAATTAATAATATTAATATAATATCAAGGGTAGTGGTTAGTGTATGTGTGGTGTAGTTGGTTAGTGTGTGTGTGGGGGGTGGCTAGTGTGTGTGTGATGTAGCAGGCTGCCCCCCCCAGGGACGGGACCCAATGAGTCCCACTTGGTCTGGTATAATACGAGCACTCTTCATCTTTTTTTGGCTGTGTGTGTGTGTATCAGTCTGGTAAATGTTCATATTTTCCAATTTTCTTGAAAAGTGCAAGGCCACAGCCTTCCCATTTTCACATATCCTCCTCACATTTTTCCCATCGAGGCGATGAGCATATTCCCGTCGCATTCCCACCCATATTTCAGAACTTTTTAATAATTTAAAGTTTTAAAAACAGCCCAAAAACGCACCATTTCGTGGAAGAAAACCCGAGTGACGTCACAATGCACTCGCAATGCAGAACGGGGCACTTGGCAGGGAGGGGCACTCCAGCGCTTGCGTGGTGGCGGCTGCCGGCGCCAGACGCCCAATGGGGAGGGTGGTGCTGGAGCTGGAGTGAGGGCCGAGCCCGGGGCTTGGGATGGGGCCGTGACCAGGGCCGATAAAGAAACCGCCGCTGGAACCAAAGACGAGCCTGGGTCCGGGGTCAGGGACGAGCAACTGGAGCCCAGGCGGCGTCCAAGCTGATGGCTGGAATCTACAGCCGGGGCCAGGCTGAGTGCGAGAACCAGGCCGAGTTCCAGGCCCCGCGCTGCTCAACGACCTGGGTTGGGCCTGGGGCAGGGAATGGAATTGAGGAGAGGAGGATGAGGGAAATCAGGAGGAGGGAGATGGGGGGGGGCGGGGAATGTGGCAGTGGACGGAGATGGGGGATGGAGGAGGGAGATGCTCCCAATCTACCCTCACTCGCACCCTCTCTACCCCTCCCTCTCTACCACCTCCCTCTCCCTCCATTGCCCTCTCCTTCCTCTATCCTCCCTCCCCCCCACTCTACCTCCCTCTACACTCCCTCTCCCCTCCCCCTCCCTCTCTACCTCCCTCCTTCTCCCTCTCTACTCCATCCCTCTCCCTCTCTACCACATCCCCCTCCCTCTCTACCCCCTCTCCCTCTCTACCCCCTCCCTCTCTAGGGATTGAAGAGGGAAGGTGAAGAGGAGGAGGAGGGAGTGCTGGGGGATGAGGAGAAATGAGCTGCGCCTGCGCAGTTGAGGGCTATGCGTGAGTGGTGCAATATTGCGTTGAGGGAATGGGTGAGTGGTGGAATCTTGTGTTGAGGGAGCAGACCCAACGGGTCTGCACTTAGTCTAGTCAATGTTAAAATTAAATACCTTGTCACCTTCTATAATAATTCACTATTTCCAAACCATAATCCAAGCAGAATCAATGCATCACTTAAGTAAAATATTCCTAACTATTTAAATCTATGATGTATATTTTCTTCTACTACAACATCATAACATACCAAAATAATCAGATCATTTATTATCAAAAGGGATATATACTTTTGGAAAAGTGCCACTGCATAAGATAACAGGAGTCTTTTAAACTGCAAAGCATATTTAAATCATTAAATGATTGTGTGGTTGATCTGCCAGTTTAATTATTTAGCAGATGTTGCTAACATTCTCTCCTGTATTTCACATTAGCTCTTCTTGTTGTTGTGGTTTGTGTATTTGGATCCCAATTGAAAGATAATTTTCATTCCTTTTTTTTCTGCCGGTGCTAACTTATGGAATTATTAGTTCAAACCAAGTTAACCTGTTCAAGGATTTCCTTCCTTTGATTCCAGGTTAATTTTAATGATACTCGAATAAAGGCTGGGAAAAAAATTGATATTTGTTTACAAGAAAGTGGCCAAACTTTGGAATTCTATGCCTCAGAGGGCTGTGGAAGTTCAGTCATGTAGTACTTTCAAAACTGAGTGCTGTCAATATCTGGATATTAAGGGAATCAAACATAATGGATGGATTTTTTCAGCCACTTATCTCGACGGAGATGCGATTTTTCTCCGTGTCACATCCCCCCCCCCCCCCCTCCCCGCATCACTGGCCCGGAGCTTCAAGCCGCTGCGGCGGCGGCGGCGCAGACTTACCATCGCGGGGCCTGCGATCCTTTGCGGAGGAACGCCAGTGAAAGGGTATCCGACCGTGGGGCCTGTAGACTTTAACACAGTGAAGCCGTGGTCTCCAGTGGGAAGAGGCCGACTCGGGAGCTCCATGCCGCAGAGTGTTCCGATCCATCCCGACGCCGGAGTTTCGATCATCCCGATGCGGGGGCTTGGACATCGGACCGTCGGCAGCGGCGAACTGCAGAGGGTTCAAAGGCTCCGACCACGGATGAACATAGGAGGAAGATGACTGAACGTTATTGCCTTCCATCACAGTGAGGAATGTGGATTCCACTGTGGTGAATGTTTATGTTAAATTTTATTTTATGTGGTATTGTGTGTATTGTTGCTTTTCACTTAGTATGGCTGTATGGTAACTCAAATGTTACCGTACCATTCTTGGTTGTGACAATAAACTTGAACTTGAACTTCAATCCTTCTTTTCGAAGGACAATGGTAGCAGGGGCATTGGAACATCAACATTGCTGATTCTAAATCCTGGAACTATCCCCAAAGGCTTAGTACAAATGCCTTCACCAGAAGACTGCAGCAGGTCAAAAGAGTCCTCACCATCATTTCAAAGACAATTATGTATTTTATCTTATAACTTTAAATTTTGATCTGTGTGTGTGTGTGTGGAGTGTGTGTGGTGTGTGTGGAGTGTGTGTTTATTTGTGTCACATCTACTCGAAAAAACTACGCACTCACCAGAACATTTTTACATATTCCGGTAAAGATTTATCTCGTGAAATCAAAAATTGCATTATCTGAAAATTTCATGCAATATTTCCCGAGTTATTTATGAAAATGTTCACAAATCTCAAATAACTTGGAAAATAAATGAGATGGTCTTACTGAATGATGATGTCACAATGGATCTGACTGCCTGCCTCGGCTCACGCTGCGAGGGCAAGCGCGGGGAAGCGCAGTGGAAAAGTGGTTGTGGCGGCCGTCACGGGGGACAACCTCCTCTCTGTCTCCACCGCTCGGTCGTCTGTCACGAGGGTGGGTGGGCTTCCCCTCACGGAAGCCACGATCAGCCAGCCCTCCGCTGCTTTTGGCAGTCCTCAGATCGCTCCGGGCCTCACTTGGGTCCATGCCGGCCGCATCCTCGCTCGTGCCTAGGGGGAGCCCCCCCCCACCCGTGAGCTGCCGCCCCACTCCCCTCCTCTCTAATTCTCTCCCCCTTCTCTCTCTCCCCCTTCTAGAAATTAGGTGCAGGAGTAGGCCATTCCTCCCTTCTCTCCTGCACTGCTCTCCCCCTTCTCTCTCTCCCCAACTCAGTCTCTTTCTCCCCATACCCCCCTCTCCCCTAGCCCCTCCACATCTAACTCCCTCTCTCCCCCCCCCTGAACTGGCCTCAACTCCTCCCTGGCCCTCCCCCACCCATCCCACCCTCTCTGTGTGAAAAAAGTTCCCCTTTCCCCCTCCCTTCCCTCCCCCTCTCCCTCTGTCTCTGCCCTCTCTGCCCCTCCTCCTCCCTGTGTCACCCACCCTCTCTACCCCCCCCCCCCCTTCCCCCCCCTCTCCCTCTGTCTCTGCCCCCTCTCTCTCTGTCCTCAGTACCCCCCCCCAGCTCTGCGTCAGTGGGGGCTATGCGTCAGTGGATAGAGCGGGTAAAAGGTAAAAGCAAAGGAATAAAATTAATATATCAAGGGGGTGGTTCGTGTGTGTGTGTGTTTTTTGGGTGGGGGGGTTAGTGTGTGTGTGTGGGGAGTAGTTAGTGTGTGTGTGTGTGTGTGTGTGTGTGTGGGGGGGGTTTAGTTAGTGTGTGTGTGTGGGGGGGGTGGTGTAGTTAGTGTGTGGGGGGGGGGTGGTTAGTGTGTGGGTGTCACCGAAGGTTCCTCCCCCCCCCCCGGCACCCCAACGGGTCCCACTTGGTCTAGTAGACAATAAAGCTGCCTTTGTCACATATCAAACCTAAATAAAAAACAGAACATGAAAATGCAGATGAAGTAAACATTGGTGGTTTTATTGACAGTGAGGAAGAGAGTCTTAGTTTACAGAATGATATTGAACACCTGGTAAGTTGGGCTGGAATTAAAGCAAGATGGAAATTAAAATTAAGTATAAAGTGATGCATTTGCGGGTCAAATATAGATGAGACATATGCCATGAATGGTGGGCCCCTGAGAATTATTGAGGAACAAGGGTCTTTAGTGTACATGCCCAAAGGTTTTGGACAGTAGCAACTCAAATAGATGGTGTGGTGAAGAACATATTTAGGATGCATGTCCTCATTAGCAAGGGCATAGAATATAAGAGTAGGAATGTTTGGTACAACTTTAAACAGTATTGGTTTGGGCACTGCTGGAATATGGTGCACAGTTCTGGTCAGTGGTCACTGTGTTACAGGAAGAATGTGATTGCGCAGGAGAGAATGCTGTTGAGATTCACCAGGACTTTCCTTTGCTTTGCTTCGAGCAGAGGAAGTTGGGTGTGTCCAGATACAGTTGTACCAAATAATGAGAACATTGGAATAAATAGGGTAAATGCAAAGACTCCTGTACCCAGAGTAGTGGAATTAAGAACCAGAGAACATAGGTTTATGATGGTAGGAGGGTTGGAATCTGAATACAATGCCTCAAGTGGGAATGGCAGCTGAGACTCTCACAACATTCATGAGGCACCTGGATGATCATTTGAAGCACCAAGGCATGTGAAACTAAAGACCAAGCATTAGCAAGTGGAATTAGTATAGAGAATTAGAACTAGATCCTTGATGGTCAGTGTGGACATGGTGGGTCAAATGGCCTATTTCTGTATTCTGTGAACCAGTTCCCTTAAGTTAATTCCAAAGTGGACACATTCTTAAACTTTGTGCCAACTTGTAGGTATGTTGCAAAACGTACCTGAAGCGTCGCTGAAAATCTGTCCCAGCCCGTGTGCGCGATTTTGGCGCCGTTTAGAGGGGGGCGGGTTTAAAACACGATTTTCCCTAGGCTGGTCAAATTGAGGTTTTTCAGCCTAGTTAATTGTTAACGAAAAATCGCCGGAAGATTCCCTCGCTTGAGCTATTTTTAGTTTTAAGGGCTTTATTTAATTGTTATAGTAGGTTAAAAATTAATCTCTAAACCCCCAACCGCCGACAACGGGCCAGATCTCATACAGGGGAAAATGGAAGGTAGGCTGTTTATTTTCACGTTAAAAAGGGCTTCTTAAGATCCAAAGGCTTTATACAAAGTTTAATGTTGCGAGTAGCTAATTTGGGGCCCATTATGTCCCGCAATATTTTTCTGGGCATTTGAGGGCACAAATCTACCGCAATGTGAACGTTCTAAACTAGCGCGTTCACAGGATCCCACTAGAAAGCTGATTTAAATGGACTTTAATTTACAGCAATTAAACACTAAATTCCTTCCATTTGGCCTATAAATTAATGTAAATGAGATTTAAAAATCATGTTTTATTGTGAATTGTTTGTGAATATTATTTGGACACAGGCTATTTAAAAATGTTAATCACTTATTAAGAAATGGATAAATGTTTAGATCTAGTAATTGAACTTTGGAATTAGCTACAATTAGGTAACTACCTAATTATATGTTTTAATTTCAGGTCATCCAAGTAAGATTATTTTATATTTGTTTCAGAATGCTTCAATCTATGATAACTGAAAATTTCATTCAGTTCTCTTAACTTTTAAGAAGGTTATGGGTTTTTGACTGTCCACGATCACAGCTTTTTTGTCATGTCCATAGACAATCGATAGGGAACAAGATGCTATTTTCCGAGTATGAAAATGGCCATAACTTTTTAAATACTTGAGATATGAAAGTGAATTAGGTGTCAAATTAAACTTCTTTTTATGCTTTATCTGATGGGATAAATTGCAGACTTGATTTTTTAAATCTCAAAATGTTGTAACATTGCTACTTGTTCAAGAAATAAGAAAGCTGCATTTCATTTAAAATATAATAGAAATCTCTGATTTTTCACTCACTCACCCACTCTGCCTTCCTCCCCAGCCCCCCAAATGACTGCTGCTGGTTGAAATTTCAAATGCTGCGAGTGATAGGTTTTTGCAGCTTTTGTCATCAAAGGATATGGAGGAAAGGCAGGTATATGTGTTGTGGTACGGAGCGTGCACGGTCTAACTGAATGATGAGACGGGCTTGATCAGTCGTCACTTGTTCCTGTGTTATATGTGCAGGAACTCTTTAAAAGCTGCTACATTGCTATTTCACTGGAAGTTTGAAAAGCGGGACACTGATTAATTGTGTGTCACACCTTTTGGAGCAGCTGTGGAATTGAGCAGTGGAATATCCATTTTTAACAGAAAGAGATTCCGGAAAAACAATCAAATTGAAATGCAAACATCACGTGATAAAAATAGTTTTAAGATTTGAAAAGGAAAAAAAGCACACCAAGTGATTTTAAGATTTTTATATTATTGATTATTCATCTATAACATCACATCTGTCAGCAAGTTGTAATGCCCTGCTGATGACTAATTATGACAACCTTGCAATTCAGAAGAAGCTGTCAGAACATTTTAATTTTTATTACATAGTGATATGGCAGGAGAATTTAAGAAATTGCTTGGCATCATTTCAATGGAAGAAATTAACTTTCAGACTGATATGCGCTTTTGGTCTAAATTATTACCTGTGTCAAGACGAAGATGGTGTCAAATAAGCTGTCATTTAAAATATCTGAGATGGAATGGTATCTAAAATAGTTAGTCTTTCCCCAAAGTTGTGCATTGCTGTTGTATCCCAGTGGGATTTTGTACCTCCCTTGCCAAAGACACAGCAGGTGATTTGGAGAACTGCTGCAGAAATTCAGAGCTTTTGACATTATATCTATGTTCAATTAGACATTAACTGCAGGGTTGCCTCCGGTTGCTTGGCTTTTGTTGACTGTACTGAGTGAATCCTAAAGAGCTGAGTACAAGAGGTTGCAGGAAGACAACAAAAAATTTGATTATAGGGCAGCAAATATCCACTATGATTTACATACTCCGTAAGCCGTGGTTGTGTAGGGCCAGTGGGCTATATGTCTATTTGCCAGACCATATTTATCAATGTATCAATAATCTCGGCTGCTTTGCTGAATCAATTGAACTGAATCCAAAGTCAAAGTTCAGTTGTTGCGTTACATGGTACACACAGACAATTCCAACAGTGCTTTGCACACAGACCATTTCCAATAGCTCTATCTCTAAACTAAACAAAACAGAGAATTCTGACACGGCTATTAGATTCTCATTAGCACATGCAAATGCACGCTATGATTCAATATTACATCTGTATACATGTGAAAGGAAAGTCTTACCAAAGAGAGTGGGTTCCAGTAACTTTGGGAATCATAATTCTCCACGTGCATGGTCACTGTAGGCTGAGCTCTTCCCATTGAGTAGGATTGCTATTCTTCACGACACACAAACAAGACCCATAAAACAGATGTTCCCTTTCCTCAGCTGATTAACAAAATTGAACACTTTTAAAAAGGAAGCTGAGGATGTGGACGTGAATCCCTGAAGCATGATAGCTTCCTTCTGTTAATATCCGCTTGTAATATACTTGGGATAAAAAAAACATTTGAGGAGAATTTCATGGAACATAACTGCGGGGTCATCAATAAATGCAAGCTGGGGCACCCAAGCTTAAAACTCCTCAAGCGCTTTACCTGAAGGCAGTGTTGGTTAACAAGCCATGTGGCTGGAAACTGCGGAGGAGTCCTTAACTCACAGCAAGCTGAAGGAAAAACAGCTGTTGCAACAACCAAACAGGACAAATTGTGGGAGGTGAGTTGTCAGAAAGAAAGGCAGGCTGCACAAAGTTAGTACATTTAATCATGATTGTACTTCACTGCTTTAAATTGAGGCATTAGAAAATGAAGCCATTTATTTTTAGCAGAAAATGCAAACTTCAATCCGTATGCCAGCTGTACATCAGTGATATTTATAGTCTTGCCAATTTAGCTGGAACTTAAACAATCACTGTTAACATTAATACACTTGTTAATACAAGAGCAAACATTAAACAATCTAATACGATCACTGTAAGTACACATTGTGCAATCAATTATAAAAATAGTAATGCAAAGACTAAAGGTCATACTTCATGATTTATATTTTTTAATTTCACCACGTGCCAGGTTTCAGTACAAAATTACTTCAGACAGAATCTGGATGAAATAGTTGATATTGATTTTAAACTTGAAAATGTACTTGATTGCAAGCAAAGATCACCTGCACTTCTGAATATATATTGTACTTTCTTACCTGTGATAATGTGCCACAGGTACCAAGGGATCAGGATGGGGTGAGGAGGGAGGAGAAGGTGGTAAAGGTGGCCAACTGGCATCTAGTCAGAAAAGTGGTGGGGTGGGTGGGGTATATTTCAATAGGATATGTCCTTGGGTTCATCAGATAAGCATCTAATGTAGACATCAGGTGGCACAGTGGCACAGCGG
The DNA here is from genome assembly GCF_028641065.1 of Leucoraja erinaceus. Taxonomy (NCBI): domain Eukaryota; kingdom Metazoa; phylum Chordata; class Chondrichthyes; order Rajiformes; family Rajidae; genus Leucoraja; species Leucoraja erinaceus. The sequence goes on along the minus strand of NC_073380.1, from coordinate 93,035,242 downwards.
TAGAGTTGCTGCCTTACAGCGCCAGAGACCCGGGTTCGATCCTGGCTACGGTGCTTGTCTGTACGGAGTTTGTACCTTCTCTCGTGGGTTTTCTCCAAGAACTTTGGATTCCTCCCACCCTCCAAAGACGTACAGGTTTGTAGGGTAATTGGCTTGATATAAACTATTAAAGTTGTACCTAATGTAGGATAATGTTAATGTGCAGGGACTCGGTGGACCGAAGGGCCTGTTTCCATTCTGTATCTCTAACCTCTAAACTAAAATCAGGCCAGGTTAGTATACCTGCCAACATTTGAAAATTAAAAATCTTACTCTGAGTGCGCGGGTTGACGGAGGACAAGTGCCAAAGGCGCTCGCCCATTACGGGTGGTCCAGGGGCCCGTCTTAGCTCCTGGAATTTAATTTTTTTTTAGTAGTTTGCCGATATCGCGCTATACATTCAGAGCTGCCAAGTTTTGTCAGAGCATTTCAGTATTCTAGTACCTGAAAATCAGTATTTTGCTGAGGAAACCAGTATTTTTACGCGGTGCCACTTTGCTGAAATTGTTTTTATTTTTAACGTGCGGTTATACCCAAGTAAGAGTACAAGAATGCATAACTTGTTTGTGTATTTGTAATACAGTTTATTGTGTATTATATGTCATAGCTGCTTTCTTGCATTTGTCTAGAAGTTTATCGTTGAAAGTCATTTGGTAGCAACGTTTCACCATGGCCAATTAACTCTCCCTCTCTCCCTCTCTCCCTCTCTCTCTCTCACTCCCTTTCTCACCTCGGCATTGCCGGAATCATTTGGCGTTTTGCAAAGACAATTGCATCTGCAGTTCCTTCCTATTGAAGAAGAACCCTGGCCTGAAACAACTCCTACAGGCATGATATTCACCTCCAGAAAAAAAGTAGGAAGTATTGGCCGGGAGTCCAGGAGGCTGGTTAGGCCCCCCCAGTGGATGCTCCTGTATTTTCATTAAATTGAAAGTGATTCCCAAGCTTTCTGCTGGTAGTTTACATAACAATAGACAATAGATAGACAATAGACACTAGGTGCAAGTGTAGGCCATTCGGCCCTTCAAGCCAGCACCGCCATTCAATGTGATCATGGCTGATCATCCCCAATCAGTACCCCGTTCTTGCCTTCTCCCCATATCCTCAGACTCCGCTATCTTTAAGAGCCCTATCTAGCTCTCTCTTGAAAGTATCCAGAGAACCGGCCTCCACTGCCCTCTGAGGCAGAGAATTCCACAGACTCACAACTCTCTGAGAAAAAGTGTTTCCTCGTCTCCGTTCTGAATGGCTTACCTCTTATTCTTAAACTGTGGTCCCTGGTTCTGGACTCCCCCAACATCGGGAACATGTTTCCTGCCTCTAGCGTGTCCAAACCCTTAATAATCTTATATGTTTCAATAAGATACCCTCTCATCCTTCTAAACTCCAGAGTGTACAAGCCCAGCGGCTCCATTCTCTCAGCATATGACAGTCCTGCCATCTGCGGAATTAACCTTGTAAACCTACGCTGCACTCCCTCAATAGCAAGAATGTCCTTCCTAAAATTAGGGGACCACAACTGCACACAATACAGAAGCTTAGAATTTTTCTAACACCCAACCAGTAAAATAACTCCCAAAAGATAAATATTTCATGAATTAAATGACTTCATACAGCTAAAAAAATCTTTATAAAGAATGTTACATGAAATGTCTCTTTGCCTAGCACTGTGTGCAAACACCAGAGAAAATGTGTTGGGGGCAGCCATCATCTGCTTCAGTAAGGGAAGCTGGTCGGTGATTGGCCGCAACGCCCCTCTGATTGGCCGCTGAGTGACCAGCGCATTATGTGATTGGACACAATGCCCTTGGAGACATAGAAACATAGAAACATAGAAATTAGGTGCAGGAGTAGGCCATTCGGCCCTTCGAGCCTGCACCGCCATTCAATATGATCATGGCTGATCATCCAACTCAGTATCCCGTACCTGCCTTCTCTCCATACCCCCTGATCCCCTTAGCCACAAGGGCCACATCTAACTCCCTCTTAAATATAGCCAATGAACTGGCCTCAACTACCCTCTGTGGCAGAGAGTTCCAGAGATTCACCACTCTCTGTGTGAAAAAGTTCTTCTCATCTCGGTTTTAAAGGATTTCCCCCTTATCCTTAAGCTGTGACCCCTTGTCCTGGACTTCCCTAACATCGGGAACAATCTTCCTGCATCTAGCCTGTCCAACCCCTTAAGAATTTTGTAAGTTTCTATAAGATCCCCTCTCAATCTTCTAAATTCTAGAGAGTATAAACCAAGTCTATCCAGTCTTTCTTCATAAGACATCCTGACATCCCAGGAATCAGTCTGGTGAACCGTCTCTGCACTCCCTCTATGGCAATAATGTCCTTCCTCAGATTTGGAGACCAAAACTGTACGCAATACTCCAGGTACCGGGGGTACCGGTGGGGGGCGCAGCCCTGTCAGCAGCGTGTTAGTTTTTTCAACTTTTTTTATTTTTTTAGTATGTCTTAAAGTCTGTTTTTAGTGTTTCTTAGTGTGTTTTTGTGAGGGGGTGTGTGTGGGGGGGGTGAGGGGGAAACCGTTTCGGTCGCCTCCTCCAAGGAGAGGCGACTTTTTCCAGGTCGCCTCCCCCGTGGCCTAACAGCGAGGATCGGCGCGGCCTTTCCCGGAGACGCGCCCGGGGCTCGGGGCTCCGGCGGCGGGTGCAGCGTGGACTGTCAGCACGGAGCTGGGGCTCGCTGGAGGGGAGCGCTCCGTTCCGTTGGCCCGCAGCAGACGGCAGCCTGAAGCCGCGGTCTGCACAGCTCCAGCTGGTGCGGCGTCTACAGCCCGGGATCCCTCGTGGGGGACCCGGGGGGAAGAAGAAGCTTCCTCCGCCGGCCCGCGGCCAACTTCTACCGCGGGTCCGGTATGGACTTACATCACCCCTGGAGGGGAGCTTCGACCGCCGGCCCTGCAGTCTACGGTGCTTACGGCTGCGACGTGGAGGGAACTTTAAATCTTCGGGCCGCCGGCCTGCGGCCTACACCAACTAAAAGCCGCGGTCTCTGGTGGGGAGGAGCCGACTCTGGACTTACCTGGACTTGTACCTTGTCCTTTACCATCTGGACGCCCGCAGCAACGACTGCGGAGGGTTGAGGTCCCGACCACGGGGGGAAATGGAGGAGGACTGGCCAAATTGTGTGCCTTCCACCACAGTGATGAATGCTGTGGTGGATGTTTATGTTAAAAATTTATTGTGTTTTTGTGTGTGCCCTTTATCATTGTATCGCTGCTGACGTATCATTTCACTTGCACTTTTTGTGCAATGTGACAAATAAACCGTTGTATTGTATTGTATTGTATTGTGTGGTCTCACCAAGGCCCTGTACAACTGCAGTAGAACCTCCCTGCTCCTATACTCAAATCCTTTTGCAATGAAAGCTAACATACCATTCGCTTTCTTCACTGCCTGCTGCACCTGCATGCCTACTTTCAATGACTGGTGTACCATGACACCCAGGTCTCGCTGCATCTCCCCCTTTCCCAATCGGCCACCATTTAGATAATAGTCTGCTTTCCCGTTTTTGCCACCAAAATGGATAACCTCACATTTATCCACATTATACTGCATCTGCCAAACATTTGCCCACTCACCCAGCCTATCCAAGTCACCTTGCAGTCTCCTAGCATCCTCCTCACAGCTAACACTGCCCCCCAGCTTAGTGTCATCCGCAAACTTGGAGATATTGCCTTCAATTCCCTCATCCAGATCATTAATATATATTGTAAATAGCTGGGGGTCCCAGCACTGAGCCTTGCGGTACCCCACTAGTCACTGCCTGCCATTGTGAAAAGGACCCGTTTACTCCTACTCTTTGCTTCCTGTTTGCCAGCCATTTCTCTATCCACATCAATACTGAACCCCCAATGCCTTGTGCTTTAAGTTTGTATACTAATCTCTTATGTGGGACCTTGTCGAAAGCCTTCTGGAAGTCCAGATACACCACATCCACTGGTTCTCCCCTATCCACGCTACTAGTTACATCCTCGAAAAATTCTATAAGATTCGTCAGACACGATTTACCTTTCGTAAATCCATGCTGACTTTGTCCAATGATTTCACCACTTTCCAAATGTGCTGCTATCCCATCTTTAATAACCGACTCTAGCAGTTTCCCCACTACCGATGTTAGACTAACTGGTCTGTAATTCCCCATTTTCTCTCTCCCTCCCTTCTTAAAAAGTGGGGTTACGTTTGCTACCCGCCAATCTTCAGGAACTACTCCAGAATCTAAAGAGTTTTGAAAGATTATTACTAATGCATCCACTATTTCTGGAGCTACTTCCTTAAGTACTCTGGGATGCAGCCTATCTGGCCCTGGGGATTTATCGGCCTTTAATCCATTCAATTTACCCAACACCACTTCCCGACTAACCTGGATTTCACTCAATTCCTCCACCTCCTTTGACCCGCGGTCCCCTACTATTTCCGGCAAATTATTTATGTCTTCCTTAGTGAAGACGGAACCAAAGTAGTTATTCAATTGGTCCGCCATATCCTTGTTCCCCATGATCAACTCACCTGTTTCTGACTGCAAGGGACCTACATTTGTTTTAACTAATCTCTTTCTTTTCACATATCTGCAGCTGATTGGACGGGAATTTTAAGGGAAGCTGGTTGGTGATTGGACGCATCCCCTTTAGAGACAGCGGTCGATTGGCCGTTTTTTCCCCCTTATTTCAAAATCGTACTGTTCTGATTTTTCACACTTTTTTAACATAAAAATCGGAACAAATGCGATAAAATCGGACTAGTTGGCAGGTATGGGTTAGTGATCAGAGAGATGATGGCAAAGTTCAGGCATCCATAATGGTCCTTGGTTGACATGGGTAGGGGGTGTCCAGTGAGTGGGAATGATGGAGATGTGAAGGGTTGATTGGAGACGTGAGGTGTAAAAGATTATTATGCAATGCACCTTCATGAGGTTGCAATCCAATACTGAGTTACAATTCACTGGTTGGCCCAAGGATGGTTTCTCCAGAAACACTGTATTTATTTTTCCCAGAGTTAATTTAGTTGACGTAGAAATTGTGCCACAAATGTAAACATTATGCATCTAGCAGAGTATGGAGATTTAGTGACTGAGTACATTCAAGACTGACATTAATGGATTGTGATATACAAAGGGCATCAAGCAATAGGGGTAAGGAATCTTGGATTTCAATTATCTTATTGAAAGGCAGAAAAGGCCCAGGGTCCAAATGGCCCGCTCCTGCTTCTAGGTCTTTTGTTGTTGGGGAGTGTGTCACCAAATTTTAAGAATGGTGGAAATAGTTGCTATTACACTTTACTCTGTGGTAAGCTCAGGTTTACTGAAATAAATAGGAAATGCAATTCAGAGTGGACAATGAACCAACCAGCATGTCCTTGAGAGGTGGAAAGAAATCAAGCCCACCCTGAGGAAACCTAAATAGTCAACGAGATAACATGCAAACTCCACATAAACACACTGGCACTCAAGACTGAACCTTCTTTACTGGAGCATGGGGCAGCAGCTTAATTAGTTGCACCTCTGTGCCACCTTCAATGGTGAGGAGCTCTGCTGTGACATGATGTGGGAGAAGAGCTGGTCACTGGCTGTGTAGCATTATCAGCATTAGGCTGTGTAGATTATCTGAAGCTGAGTAAAGACATAGGCAACCAGTAAACGGTGGATAGTAATTCTAAAATGACAAGTTTGATTTAACTTAAACTGCGTTGAGATGAATGTGAACCATATGTGTTTGATGAACTGATTCTAAACCTCAAATAAAGAGACTGAGAATTCTTTGTGGTCCGCACACTGCAAAACATTATTGGGCTCGCAGCAAAAAGAAATGTGGATTTCTACTGCAAAATATTGATTTTGGCAAATGAACAATGTTCTTAATTCTATCAAGAAGATTTAAGGCATACTCAGGTGTGACCTAAACTAGAGCGTGAGCCCCAGGCTGAGCTCAGCGATCGTTTGCCTGCTTCTGCTGCTGTTGGAGGTGAGACGTTACGTCGCACCAGGTTCTTGGGCCTGTCCCACTTTGGCCGTCAGTTACGCAACAGGCCGTTGGCGCGCAAAGATTTTGTTCGCTACAAAGATTCTGGAGCCCCGCGCGATGTCGCGCACAACTACATACCCCTCCGCGCTTCTCAGTGGGACCGGCCCCGCGTGGCCACACGATGCCCGTGCGCCTCAACACGACGACGGGTTCGCGTAATTTACATGCCAAAGACACCTAAGTGGGACAGGCCCTTTCGGCAGCAGGGAATGAACTAATTTCATACCAGAGATCAAAAGTCAAGTAATAGAACAATCTATTAATCTACTAAAGCACACATATTTCATATCGCACATATGATCAGCCATGATCATATTGAATGGCGGTGCAGGCTCGAAGGGCCGAATGGCCTACTCCTGCACCTAATTTCTATGTTTCTATGTTTCTATATTTGCAGAAGAAATGTGTAGGAAGGAACTGCAGATGCTGGTTTAAACTGAAGATATAGATGGTGATGTCGCGAGATATGGAACAAATGAATGAAAGATATGAAAACAAGTCATGAAGATAAAGGAAATAGACCACTGTTATCTGTTTGCTAAGTGGAACAGAATCTCATATTTCGCTTGGGCAGCTTACAGCCCAGTGGTATGACTAGTGATTTCAAGTAATCCCTGCATTCCATCTCCTTCAATCCCCTACGCAAGTCACACCAGTTTCTCATTCTCACCTAGCAAACAACTAACAATGGCCTGTTTCCTTTATCATTGTGACTTTTTTGCATGTCTTTCATTCATTTGTTCTATATCTCTGTACATCGCCGTCTATATCTCTTGTTTCCTTTTCCCCTGACTCTAGCCTCAAGAAGGGTCTCGACCCGAAACATCACCCAGAATGCTGCCTGTCCCATTGAGTTACTCCAGCATTTTGTGTCTATCTTTTGTCTTATTTGCAGAGGTTCGCATTTGAAAGATTTTCATGCAGCAGTTGTATACAGCATGTGGGTAGATTCTGGCTAATGAGCTAGCCTTTCATTGACGTTGCATATATGCAACTATTTTGCATTACCGCAGAAGTAACATGACAAGCGAGAGAACAGCAAAAAGGCAACAATGGAGAAGAAGCTTTGTACTTTGGGAGGGAACGTGTGGAATGGAGGGGCAGGGAGAAGGAAAGGGCAATTGCTGAGATGTGTAAAGAACTGAAAATTCAATGTAGAATGAGAGATACCTGGCATCACAATAGTACACATAAATGATTTGTATAGGATGAGTGTAAATGGTGGATTGATGGTTGGTGCAGACTTAATAGACAAAAGAGCATGTTTCCCTGTTGGATCAGTCGTCATCCCAATGGCTTCTACCATAGAGCAGTTTATGTAAAAATTGGAAAAAATTAGTAAAAATTACAGTTTAGTAAAAATTGGAAAAATTGGAAAGAGCCATGGTTTTCAAAGGAAATTGGACACTTGGTTCGGAAAAAGAGAGAGATCTACAATAATTATAGGCAGCATGGAGTAAAGGAGGTGCTTGAGGAGTATAAAAAATGTAAAAAGAATCTCAAGAAAGAAATTAGAAAAGCAAAAAGAAGATATGAGGTTGCTTTGGCAAGTAAGGTGAAAGTAAATCCTAAGGGTTTCTACAGCTATATTAATAGCAAAAGGATAACGAGAGATAAAGTTGGTCCATTAGAGAATCAGAGTGGACAGCTATCTGCAGAGCCAAAAGAGATAGGGGAGATATTGAACAATTTATTTTCTTCAGTGTTCACCAAGGAGAAGGATATTGAATTATGTGAGGTAAGGGAAACAAGTAGAGTAGCTATGGAAACTATGAGGATCAAAGAAGAGGAAGTACTGACACTTTTGAGAAATATAAAAGTGGATAAGTCTCCAGGTCCGGACAGGATATTCCCTAGGACATTGAGGGAAGTTAGTGTAGAAATAGCAGGGGCTATGACAGAAATATTTCAAATGTCATTAGAAACGGGAATAGTGCCGGAGGATTGGCGTACTGCGCATGATGTTCCATTATTTAAAAAGGGGTCTAAGAGTAAACCTAGCAATTATAGACCTGTTAGTTTGACGTCAGTGGTGGGCAAATTAATGGAAAAGATACTTAGAGATAATATATATAAGCATCTGGATAAACAGGGTCTGATTAGGAACAGTCAACATGGATTTGTGCCTGGAAGGTCATGTTTGACTAATCTTCTTGAATTTTTTAAAGAGGTTACTCGGGAAATTGATGAGGGTAAAGCAGTGGATCTTGTATACATGGACTTCAGTAAGGCCTTTGACAAGGTTCCTCACGGAAGGTTGGTTAAGAAGGTTCAATGGTTGGGGATTAATGGAGGAGTAGCAAGATGGATTCAAAAATGGCTGAATGGGAGATGCCAGAGAGTAATGGTGGATGGTTGTTTGTCAGGTTGGAGGCCAGTGACGAGTGGGGTGCCACAGGGATCTGTGTTGGGTCCACTGTTGTTTGTCATGTACATCAATGATCTGGATGATGGTGTGGTAAATTGGATTAGTAAGTATGCAGATGATACTAAGATAGGTGGGGTTGTGGATAATGAAGTAGATTTTCAAAGTGTACAGAGACATTTATGCCAGTTGGAAGAGTGGGCTGAAAGATGGCAGATGGAGTTTAATGCTGATAAGTGTGAGGTGCTACATCTTGGCAGGACAAATCAAAATAGGACGTACATGGTAAATGGTAGGGAATTGAAGAATGCAGGTGAACAGAGGGATCTGGGAATAACTGTGCACAGTTCCCTGAAAGTGGAATCTCATGTAGATAGGGTGGTAAAGAAAGCTTTTGGTGTGCTGGCCTTTATAAATCAGAGCATTGAGTATAGAAGTTGGGATGTAATGTTAAAATTGTACAAGGCACTGGTGAGGCCAATTTTGGAGTATGGTGTACAATTTTGGTCGCCTAATTATGGGAAGGATGTCAACAACATAGAGAGAGTACAGAGGAGATTTACTAGAATGTTGCCTGGGTTTCAGCAACTAAGTTACAGAGAAAGGTTGAACAAGTTAGGGCTTTATTCTTTGGAGCGCAGAAGATTAAGGGGGGACGATAGAGGTTTTTAAAATGATGAGAGGGATAGAGTTGACGTGGATAAACTTTTCCCACTGAGAGTAAGGAAGATTCAAACAAGGGGACATGACTTGAGAATTAAGGGACAGAAGTTTAGGGGTAACATGAGGGGGAACTTCTTTACTCAGAGAGTGGTAGCTGTGTGGAATGAGCTACCAGTGAAGGTGGTGGAAGCAGGTTCGTTTTTATCATTTAAAAATAAATTGGATAGTTATATGGATGGGAAAGGTATGGAGGGTTATGGTCTGACCGCAGGTGTATGGGACTAGGGGAGAATACGTGTTCAGCACGGACTAGAAGGGTCGAGATGGCCTGTTTCCGTGCTGTAATTGTTATATGGTTATATGTTTAAATAGCCAAATTTGTGTGTCCAAAATAATTTTAGTTTTTACACCAACTTGATTCCAAACTGATAAAAACAAGAACATTATTTTTGTTTTAACAGTTCTGTATTGCACAATCCCTCAGTTATGTAAATACCCTCATCCTCAACATCTTCATTGAGTAAATATGTACAAAAACTGCAGAAAAATATGACGTGTTAAAGTTTGGGAAGTCTTACATGGGCAGGACCTACACAGTGAATGGTTGGGCTCTGGGTAGTGTTGTAGCGCAGAGGGATCAGGACTGCAGATGCATGGTTCCTTGAAGGTGGAGTCGCAGGTAGATCAGGTGGGCAAAAAGGCTTTTGGCACATTGGCCTTCATCAGCCAGAATAATGAGTATCGAAGTTGGGAGATCATGTTGCAGTTGTGTAAGACGTTGTTGAGGCCACATTTAGAATATTGTGTTCAGTTTGGGCATCGTGTTATACGAAAGACGTTGTCAAGCTGGAAAGGGTGCAGAGAAGATTTACGAGGATGTTGCCAGGACTAGAGGGTCTGAGCTGTAGACAGAGGTTGAGTAGGCTGGGACTCTATTCCTTGGTGCCCAGGAGGATGAGGGGTGATCCTATAGAGGTGTATTAGATCATGAGAGGAATAAATCTGGTAGATGCACAGAGTCTCTTGCCCAGAGTAGGTGAATCTAGAGGACATACGTTTAGGGTGAAGGGGGAAATATTTAATAGGAATCTGAGGGATGACTTTTTCCACATGGTGGATGTATGGAACAAGCTGCCAGAGGAAGTAGTTGAGGCAGGGACTGTCCCAATATTTAAGAAGCAGGTAGGCAGGTACGTGGATAGGACAGGTTTGGAGGGGTATGGACCACATGCTGCCAGGTGGGACTATTGTAGCTGGGACATGTGGGCAAGTTGGGCCAAAGAGCCTGTTTCCACACTGTATCACTCTACACTGTATCACTCTATGAGTGCATTCCATAAATTTAGGGTCAAGACCTTGACCCCCTTCCTGGTCTCCCCTGCCAAAATTCATGAACACATTAAGCCAGATGTAAAAGACATAACTGTATTCAAAATAGGAACATTCCCAGATGACTGTGGACTGGAAAATCTAACTTGGAAATGATCTGGCTCGATGCTGACCTCTGGTGCTGTCTGTGTGGTGTCTGTACATTCTCCCTGTGATCATGTGGGTTTCCTCTGTGTGCTTCAGCTTTCTTCCACATCCAGAGACTTGCCGGTAGTTTAATTGGTTGCGATACATGATTCCTTCATGTAGGTTAGAGGCAAGAAAGTATCAATGGGGAGTTGATGGTTATGTTGGAGAGAAAGTTCCCGGATATGGGAAATGGTAGGATGACTGGGACTGGTTGGATTGCTCTAATCTGGCATCGACAAGACTGGGTGAATGACCTCCTGTGTTGTACGATATAGATATCCCATCACAGGTGGTGTCCACAAGAAGAATAGATGCACTGTCCAGACATGAGTGTTGGGTTCTATTTCAGAAGGTTTTTGCAACTGTTCTGGAATTCTGCCTTATCTGAGTTCAATGAGTTTATTCCTTCATTGTTTAAAAATATATATAAACAAAGACATACTTGTGCAGTGGTTAATTTGCTCAAATACCAGCCAAAGCTCTCAACCATTGATTACAATCATGAGTTTGAATCCCATCATGGCCACTGGGGAAATTCAAATTCCTATAATTAAATCAATCTGGAATTAAAATTAAAGCTGGTTCCAAATGGTGAAATAACTAGATTATCTGAAAAAAAAAACCAATTGGCTTTACTTATCCCCTTCAGGTAAGGAAGTCTGACCTATATGTGACTGCATACTCACAAAAGTTCAAAGTGATTGACTTAACTATTTTCTGAATTTGGGAATAATGAGAGATGTATAATAAATGCTGCCATTGTTGATGACATGCACAAATATTTTCTATGCTTGAATAATGTTATTTCTTAAACAGTATCTCTCCTTCTTCTAGGGGGAGCATGGTAACCCTGGCTTGCCAGGAAGAGATGGACGCCCTGGGCCACTGGTAGGATCACTCTTTCCCAACTTCTGAATTCTGCATTTGTTTATTTACTTCCCTTCTTTTTTCTCTGGGTGGGAGAGATCACTGGCATGATGATCTTCCACTGTTTCTCTTCATGCCATGAAGTGCAAGTCAACAAGCTAGTAATTTGATCATTGGAGTGGAATGTGAAGAATTGCCATGAAGTGTGATCAGGTATTTAAACACAAGGTCCGGTTCGGAGACATGCTGATGATTGAAAAATGTCTGATTTCATTCCAAATCCTCAGCAAGTGAAGCAGCCCATGCTATTATATCTGGCTCAACTACTTCATCTGGCAGCTCATTCCATATACCCACCATGCTCTGTGAAATTTTGCCCTTGGGTTACTATTAATTGTTTCCCCTCTCACCTTAAACCTATTCTCTCTAGATCTTGATTCACCTACCCTGAGACAAAGACTCTGTGCATTCACTCAATGATTTTATGCACTTCTATAGGATAACCCTTTAGTCTCCTTCTGCCCCAAGGAATAAAGTCCTAGTCTGCCCAATCCTTTCCTGTAGCTCAGGGCCTCGAGTCCTGGCAACGTTCTGATAAATCTTCTCTGCACACTTTGCGGCTCCATGGCACCTTTCCTGTAGCAGGGTGATGAAAACAGAAGACAATACTCCAAGGGCAGCCTCACAACATCCTGTACAACTACAGCATAACGTCCCAACTTCTCTACTTTGACTCCATCCTATCCCCTTTGGTTAAATCCCTCCCTACCTATGTTCAAGACACCTCAGACACTCTCCGTCGTCTCCGCGCATTCCATTCTCTAGGCCCTCACCCCCTCATCTTCACCATGGACGTCCAGTCACTCTACACCTCCATCCCCCACCAGGATGGTCTCAAAGCCCTCCGGTTCTTCCTCGACCAGAGAAGCAACCTATACCCAGCCACTGACACTCTCCTCCGCCTAGCGGAGCTGGTCCTTACCCTCAATAACTTCACGTTCGACTCCTCCCATTTCTTCCAAATACAAGGCGTAGCTATGGGCACACGCATGGGCCCCAGCTACGCCTGCCTATTTGTCGCTTACGTCAAGCAATCCTTGTTCAATACGTACCAGGGCCTCATACCCGACCTCTACCTCCGCTACATCGACGACTGCTTTGGTGTCACCTCCTGCACCTGCACAGAACTGACTGACTTCATCCACTTCACCACCAACTTCCATCCGGCACTCAAATACACCTGGACCATTTCCGACACTTGCCTACCATCACTATCTCCATCGCAGGTGATAGACTTCTGACCGACATCCACTATAAACCCACTGACTCCCATGGCTATCTGGACTACACTCCTTCCCACCCTGCTTCCTGTAAGGACTCCATCCCCTACTCCCAATTCCTCCGTCTACACCACATCTGCTCCCAGGATGATGCTTTCCACACCAGGACTTCTGAAATGTCCTCATTCTTCAGGGGACGGGGGTTCCCCTCCTCCACCATAGATGAGGCTCGCACCAGGGTCTCTTCCATACCCCGCAACACTGCTCTCTCTCCCCATCCCCCCACTCGCAACAAGGGCCGAGTGCCCCCTAGGCCTCACCTTTCACCCCACCAGCCGTCACATACAACAAGTAATCCTCCATCAGTTTCGCCACCTCCAACGTGACCCCACAACTCGCCACATCTTCCCATCTCCCCCCATATCTGCCTTCCGCAAAGACCGCTCCCTCCATAACTCCCTTGTCAATTCTTCCCTTCCCTCTCGTACCACCCCCTCCCCGGGCACTTTCCCTTGCAACCGCAAGAGATGCAACACTTGTCCCTTTACCTCCCCCCTCGACTCCGTTCAAGGACCCAAGCAATCGTTCCAGGTGCGACAGAGGTTTACCTGCATCTCCTCCAACCTCATCTATTGCATCCGCTGCTCTAGATGTCAGCAGATCTATATCGGTGAGACTAAGCGGAGGTTGGGCGATCGTTTCACCGAACACCTCCGCTCGGTCCGCAATAACCAAGCTGACCTCCCAGTGGCTCAGCACTTCAACTCCCCCTCCCACTCCATCTCCGACCTCTTTGTCCTGGGTCTCCTCCATGGCCACAGCGAGCAGCACCGGAAATTGGAGGAACAGCACCTCATATTCCGCTTGGGGAGTCTGCATCCTGGGGGCATGAACATCAAATTCTCCCAATTTTGTTAGTCCTTGCTATCTCCTCCCCTTCCTCAGTCCCCCTGCTGTCTCCTCCCATCCCCCAGCCTTTGGGCTCCTCCTCCCTTTTTCCTTTCTTGTCCCCGCACCCCCCACCCCCGATCAGTCTGAAGAAGGGTTTCGGCCCGAAACGTTGCCTATTTCCTTCGCTCCATAGATGCTGCTGCACCCGCTGAGTTTCTCCAGCTTTTTTGTGTACCTTCGATTTTCCAGCATCTGCAGTTCCTTCTTAAACATTCTCTACTCAATTCCCTGACTGATGAAGGCCACCATGCAAAAAGTTTTTCTCCACCACCACATTTAGCTGTGACTCCACATATATAGTAGGTCTATGAGAGCAGGTCAGAAGATAGACATCCCACAGTAAATGACTCTTAATCTGACATCCTATAGCTCTCCCACGATCTGCAAGGTAGAGTTTAGGAGTGTGATGAACACTCTTCATTTCCCTGGCTGAGTGTAACTCCAGCATACCTCAAGAAGCTTATTACTATCTACGGCATTTCACCCCACTTGATTGGAACCCCATCCATCACCTTATGTATCTATGCCAACTACAAAATGCATCTCAGTTACTGGCCTAGGCTATTCCTGTAGAATCTTCCAAACTCATTTGCTTTACATGGACTTAAGATGCAAAGCAAAATATCTACAAGTTTCCCCTAAATCCAACACCTTCCCGACTTAGAAATTTGTCACTGGGTTCTCATCACCATTGGGTCTAAATCTTGGAATTCCCTCCCAAACAGAACTATGGGAGTATCTTAACCAAAGGGATGGCAGCAGTTCAAGGAAGTACTTCACCTTCACCTTTTCCAGGGCAATTGGAGCTGGGAATAAGTACTGACCTGCCAGTGAAGCCTAAATACTGAAAAACAAAAAAAAACTAAATACTCCTCAGAAGGATCGCTGGGTAACACCTCCAAGCGCACCTAGTTTTGTTCCGATCGGTGGAATATTACAAAATTATGAAGGTTTAAAAATCATAAGATCAGCAGATTGGTCTTCTCGCCTGTCGGTTACCATGATGTTAACGCCCCTCTTGACTCTTGACTTGACTTGGCACCTTCACTTAGCACATGGCCCTGGTAAAAGGGAGTGGAAAAATCACAATTCTCAACAAATTCATCTGGTCTTTTTTTTTATGGCAGACTTAACATTTAATTTCCTCGAAAATAAAAACAAGCAGCTGGGTCTTTATTAAACGGTAAAGAAATTGCCCAGAGGCTTTGCATTTAACCTATCCAAATAGCGAGCCCAGAAAATGAATGCGAGTAAATATCTGATGCAAATATGAATTCCTTTAAGTGGACAAAACTAGGAGAGCATTTTTACAAGTCTGTACAGTATCTTTTACACCGCAGCTGAACACCAGGATTACCATTCCACAAAATTGTTCCTGGTGTATATGTTTCTATACTTCCATTACCACTTCTGATGCCAGACTTTAAAAAGAAAATACTTTGATTTATATGACTTTCACATCCTCAGGATTTCCTTAAGTGTGAATAGGCAATTAATGTAGTCATTGTTATAGTGAAAATTTAATTTTAAATAAGAGATGGAGATAAAATAAATCTTCCATTGGATCTGTAACATTTCCTTGGAGGGGGAGTGGGGCAATGGTATAGTTTCTTGAAGATTCATGTCCAACAAGTTCAATGACCTCAGTACCCAACTAGGGAATCAGACATACAAGGCTCTGGAATGGGAACACAATACCTTCTAATTCTACATCCAAAATACTATTCACTGAGTAGTGGCTGACACCATTATCATCTGCAGTCAAAGTAATTATAATTTTTTAGTGAACAGTGGTTTTAAAGTACAGATTTTCAGCTACATCCATTACTGCTATTAACTGTCCATTGAGGTTTATTTGCACTGGTGTACAACATTGAACAATTAGTTGAACAATTTTCAAAACTGCTGTCATTTTAGTAAGGACTGAGGAATTAGTTCACATTGCATTATGTATTTGTGGTTTGTGATTGAAAATGCACTGACATCTCTCTCTTGTAAGTCATGGAGTAATCAAGTTTCTGTACTGTACGACTCAATGACTTGGGACTGAATAAAATCTCATGTGGACCATTTCTGAGTCATTTCACCTCTCTTTGGAAGCTTGACTGAGTGCTTCCCACTGTGAGTCATGCCTGTACATCTGTTGTACCTTTGACATGATTTCACCACTCCAGATTAGTTTATTTTCCATGCCACGTTCCTTTGAAATACTGTTGAATATTAGATGTGTTTGGCCGGGGATCATTGTCAGATCTTCCTGGAAACAGGTTTTCACGATTATATGGACAACCATTTTCATCTTTAATGTTTCAAGCACCCATTCCCCAACACATATATCACCACCACCACAACGCCGCCAACTCAACCCCAATTAGTTATGGAACTCAACTCCAAATGGTCTCATCCCCTGACCAGCACCAACAACCCATCCTCCAAACACCCAATTGCCCTAGACCCCTGAGCTAGCAAATTCTGAGGTCCTGATGGAGATTCTGATCTCCACCATAATTGGATAGGTTGGGTGAGTGGACAAATGCATGGCAAATGCAGTATAATGTAGATAAATGTGAGGTTATCCACTCTGGTGGGAAGAACAAGAAGACAGATTATTATCTGAATTGTGTCAGGTTAGGAAAAGGGGAGGTGCAACGAGACCTGGGTGTCCTTGTACATCAGTCACTGAAAATAAGCACGCAGGTGCAGCAGGCAGCAAAGAAAGCTAATGGCATGTTAGCCTTCATAGCGAGAGGATTTGAGTATAGGATCAAGGAGGTCCTACTGCAGTTGTACAGGCCCCTGCTGAGGATAGTGTGCACACCTGGAGTATAGTGTGCAGTTTTCTAATTTGAGAAAGGACATTCTTGCTATTGAAGGAGTGCAGGGCAGGTTCACCAGGTTAATTCCCGGGATGGCTGGACTGACATATGATGAAAGAATGGATTGACTAGGCTTATGTTCACTGGAATTTAGAAGGATGAGAGAGGATCTTATAGATACATATAATATTCTTAAGGGATTGTCCAGAACCAGCGGTCACATTTTAAGAATAAGGGGTCGGCCATTTAGCACTGAGAAGAGGAAAAACATTATTACTCAGACAGTTGTGAATCTGTGGAATTCCCTGCCACAGAAGGCAAATTCACTGGATGTTTTCAAGAGAGAGTTCTTGGGGCTAATGGAATAAAGGGATATGGAGAGAAAGCAGGAACGGGATACTGATTTTGGATGATCAGTCATGATCATATTGAATGGCGTTGCTGGCTCGAAGGGCCGAATGAACTACTCCTGCAACTATTTTCTATGTTTACCTGGACAATTTCCTGATTCCGAACCCAACCCCAGGTCCTGATCTCAATCACCTATGCTATTTCTCCCCACCACCCAGCCTCTCCTTCACTCTGAAGAAGGGTCTTGACCCGAAACGTCACATATACCTTTTTTCCAGAGATGTTCCTTGACCCGCTGGGTTACTCAGCATTTTGTGTCTAACTCCTTCACTCTACCCTGCCTTTCCTTCACTCTACTGGTTATCTTATCACCATCCCGATCCTGGACTATAATCCAAGGAATGGTGGCCAGTCGCCCCTTCCTCTCTCTGATATCACAAACCCATGGTCCAGAACAAGATTGACATTGTTCTCTGTGTCCTCCATTTAGGATGCACTTAAGTTCTTGGCCTATAATATATCTTTGAGGTATAAATTGTCCAACATTGTTGAAAAAAAAAGCACATATAAAACATCCAATTTGGGTCCTAGGAGCATGAATATTCAATAGAGTTTAATCTTGTGGACAATAACTTGTAGATTCTGTTCTTTGAGGTAAAATGCACTTAAAGCATCCACGTGATGTGCTGTGAATCTTTTTTTCACTTTGGATCCTATCTCCACACATCTACCCCATCAGTTCTCCCTGTTTGAAAACCTTTACAATGTCCTTTATGGTCAAAGACATTGCCTATGTTTCTAGTCCCAAAACCCTTGACTTGATTTTTGATATTTACTTTTGAAAGGCAGATATAAAGATGGAAACTGCTTTAATTATAAGGACACAAGAAAAGTGTAAGTGGCTTTGTAGGACAGAGGTGAAAAGACACTTTCATGGAGCTATGGTTGCAACATAGTGATAGTAGGTTTTGTTTTATTGAACAAAGACATCTCTCCATTGGAATTGTGGATGCCTGGAATTACTCCACTGTAATCTTTTACTTTAATTAAATTATTGTTTCTTGTACTATTTGTGTTGATGAGGTGGTAGAAAATGTTTAGGTTGGTTTAGAGATACAGCACGGAAACAGTCCTTTTGACCCACCAAGACTATCGAACCTGTTCACATTAGTTCCATGTTATCCTACTTTCATATCCACTTCCTGTAGATTAGTGTCACCCATACTGTGGCTCTGCCCATAGGCTCACTAGAAAGTTATTTCTCGCTCTTAGACTAGTAGCACATGCTAACATGAAGTAACCACTGTAGAGTTGCTAATAAAAGATTTTGGATCCTAATCACTTTGTGTGAGCCTGATCAATTCAATTGGGGACAATTTTACAGAGGCCAATTAACCTACAATCCTGCCATCTTTAGCATGTGGGAGTGAAAACGGGAGCACCTGGGGAGAATGTGTGAACTCCACATAGACAGCATCGAAAATCCATAACAAATCCAGGTCTCCGACATAATGAGGCCGCAGCTGTGCTACTGTGCTGCCGAAGGCCCACTATGTTCTCAGAGATTAGATGTTTCAATTGGGAACTTCACAGTGAGAGTTGAGAAGAAGTGTTCTGGGTACCTGGGTGTTCTGACATGCACAATTCACACTACTGTTTATCCACATCTCCCAAATGCCAGCCCCCCTTTCTAGTTTATTCAGATTCCAAAACGTCATCCTAACTTAAAAAGGATCACATTGGGCAACGATACAACTCAGCCTATCATTTCTGCTCCATTGGACCACCTCCTACCTTTCCTCCTTCAAATCCGGCATGTCCCGATAGAGGTCTTTAAAATGATGAGAGGGATAGACAGAGTTGATGTGGACAAGCTTTTCCCTTTGAGAATAGGGAAGATTCAAACAAGAGGACATGACTTCAGAATTAAGGGACAGAAGTTTAGGGGTAATATGAGGGGGAACTTCTTTACGCAGAGAGTGGTGGCGGTGTGGAATGAGCTTCCAGTGGAAGTGGTGGAGGCAGGTTCATTGGTATCATTTAAAAATAAATTGGATAGGCATATGGATGAGAAGGGAATGGAGGGTTATGGTACGAGTGCAGGCAGGTGGGACTAAGGGGAAAAAAAATTTGTTCGGCATGGACTTGTAGGGCCGAGATGGCCTGTTTCCGTGCTGTAATTGTTATATGGTTATATGGTTATATGGTCCCTGTGTTCTCTTCTTCTTTACAAACTCGTTCAACCTCCCGCTTGACTTCAACCTCTCCCCGTGAGAATAACTTACACATTTTCACAAGTCTTTACGTATAGAGGTCCTAAATTCTCTGCAGGATTTCTTGGTGAGTATCGTACTATTGCCTGTCAAGGATAGGCATAGTCAGCCATGGTAGGAAAGGCAACCATAGATGAACAATTCCTCTCTCCAAGCAGGACAACATCAACGCTGCACCCTGTGGCGTAGGGTGGGTTTTGCGCGCCCAGGGCAGTTTAAAATATTGCACCTCCTCATTAGCGGTTTTTGGTCTCTTACTTCGGGGGATGCGACTTCTTTTGTCGTATCGCCCGTCTCCGCCTGCGCCGAGGCCTAATGGCGGCTTCGGAGCTGGGGCAGCGGTAGCGGCGGCTGGGACAGAGGCAGCGGCGACCTGAACTCGGAGCTGGGACAGCAGCAGCGGCGGCCTGGCCTCGGAGCTGGGACGGCGGCAGCGGCGGCCTGGCCTCGGAGCTGGGCAGTGGCAACGGCGGCTTTGACAGCGGCGGCCTGGCCTCGGAGCTGGGACGGCGGCAGCGGTGGCCTGGCCTCGGAGCTGGGATGGCGGCAGCGGCGACCTGGCCTCGGAGCTGGGACACCGGCGACCAGAACTCGGAGCTGGGCAGCGGCAACGGCGGCTTTGACAGCGGCGGCCTGGCTTCGGAGCTGGGACAGCAGCAGAGGCCGCCCGGCATCGGAGCTGGGATGGCGGCGGCAGCGGCTGGGACGGCGGCAGCGGAGGCCTGGCCTCGGAGCTGGGACACCGGCGACCAGAACTCGGAGCTGGGGCACGTTCCGGCGGCAGCGGCCACTCGACCCGACCACGGGCCCAGTGGATGACAGTGGCGGCTGGGACAGTGGCAGTGGCCTCGGCGCAGAGATCGCTGGTTGGTTAAAATTGTTGGATACATTTTTAGCGGCGCAAAAAAATTGTTAGATAAAAAAATTTATAAAATGGCAAAACATTTGACATTTTATTACAATAATTCAGGGGAAGGCTGCTAAAGAGGTGCATCGTGCCTTTAGAACAAAATGTTTTGCCATTTTATAAAAAGAATTTATCCAACTATTTTTTTGCGCCCCTAAAAATTTAGCGCCCGGGGCAACCGCACCTCTGGCCCCCCCCCACGCTACGCCACTGGCCGCACCATCATCTCTTGTGGATGGATGGATGCCAACCATAATACAATGATGATCTTCAGTTATGCTCATCCTCACAAGTGGAAACATTTCTCTACATTCCACATCATCAAGATCTTTCCTCATTGTAAAGACATCTGTCTGTTTTTTTCTCACCGTTTTTCAGAAGAGACACATTCCGTTCATGCATACCTTTGTACACTTCCCCTGCACCCTATTGACTTCCACATCTCATGACTGCACCACCCCATGATCAGACCCAAGTGAATTAACTGGAATATTTATCCAAATGATTGCTAATATATAAACAGAAATTTTGTATTCAGTGTATCTGCTGATCACTGTTTAGATGTCAACTACCTTTGTTAAAAATATAAAACAATTTTTAAAACAAAACTCATATTGATTTTCAACTTGAAACAGCAATTTGCATGGTGTTCAGTTCATATTTTGTAGTCTTAGAGAGAATTTTATTTTTGGTGCAATATAATACCTTGTACAGAACCTAGTATAAGACTCCACTGTTATCCATTTTGAACCTTGCAAGGTGGATCTGGCCACAGGTCACTTAATATGATTTTTTTTTTTAAAGGAATCTGTGATTGTAACTACAGAGAGAAATGGAATCAAAAGGCAAAAGTGAACTAATCAGTCAAGTTGGCTCCTACTAATTATGCTAAGTGGTACAATGTCTGCACCATTGTATTAAATCAACGCCACCTTTTATCGAGGGCTTAATTTATTTCAAGTGCTCTCAGTCCAACATTCTTGTCCATGTATATCTTGGCAGATGAAGAACAAAATTTGCAAAAGCTTTACAAGATTAGATCCGTTAGAAACTAGGACATGACATAGGTGAGTTAATATGGGTGATTTTTGTTTCAGCTGATTTTTCTGCTTTTACTGGTGAAATGGGAGATTTATTAAAGTTGTATTTGGCGACCAGTTTATCCGTGCAGCATAGTCTGAATTCATTAGAACTGCTCCGGGACAAACTGTTTTCTGTATTCATCTTGAGACACGCTTCAATTCAGAAGGCAGTGAAACCAAGTTAGTTTCCATCTTGCCTCTAATCTACTTATATTTGACATCACATAAAGAGTTCCCTGTAATCTAAGTAACAGGGCAGTCCTAAAGTGCGAAGTTATTAGAAAACATGTTTCCCTTGGTTGATGGGTTGATAGAGAATATAATGAAGGATTGGTTTCCAATTTCTGCTTAAGGGAAGTTATTGCATTGCATTTTCAACAACCAGAACCCCTCCAAGCTTTGTTTTCAATCAACATTTCTTTATGGATGTCTTTCATGTATTTTGTGTTTTTTAATAATGTTAGCAGATCAGTTTCCCTCCTGGGATAAATAAAGTTCTAATGTATCGTATCATCGAAACCTGAGTTTTGTATCAAAGGCATTGAGGCACCTTGGAATGTTACTATCAGTGCTGCCAACACAGAATCCTGAGAATTGAAAGGGAAGACCATCATCCAAATGCTATTGTCCTATCCGGATCCAACTATGGTCATGTTGGATATGCGACTCCCTGAATAGGTTCTCCATTCTCAGCTCTATAAAGCCCAATGAGCTCAGAGAGGTTCAAAGACATTTTACAAGATCACCCTTGAATTATCACTGAAGAAATTTCAGTTTTACACACACAGCTGACAAGTTCATACGATAAAAAAAAACATTCTGTTGGCAAACCCTATCTAAGGGATCCTCATACTTTGAAGAACATTGCCTCTTCTTCTTCTTGCATCTGGCCATTATGCCCCTGTCCCACTTAGGAAACCTGAACGGAAACCTCTGGAGACTTTGCGCCCCACCCAAGGTTTTTGTGCAGTTCCCGGAGGTTGCAGGTGGTTCCCGGAGGTTGCAGGTAGTGGAAGCAGGTAGGGAGACTGACAAAAACCTCCGGGAACCTCTGGGAACCGCACGGAAACCTTGGGTGGGCGCAAAGTCTCCAGAGGTTTCCGTTCAGTTTCCTAAGTGGGACAGGGGCATAAAAGACAACTTGTTCTGTTTGATCTTCTGTTTGTGCACACCACATTGAATGCATTCGTTGAAACAGGTTGGACCAAGTGAAGGTTGCAACCCCATTGCCTCTTTAGATAGCGGAACAGAGAACAAAGAAAGTACATTGTGAAAAGTACAGTCATGAGCATGACCAATCCTGGTCTTGACCATTGTGTTGTGTCGCCAACACAGGGCTCTATTCTGGATAAGGACAGTATGGAAGAAAACATCTTCATTCTCCAAAGGTCTTGCCAAATACAAATAGTTGTCTTGTTGTTACTGGCCTATTTTAGGTACAATGTTTGCAGTTGATGTTTAGGAAAAGTGCGATACAATGTATTTACAGTTACATTATCTCTAAATATTAAGATAACTTGTGTGAAACAGAGGATGATACTTTAACTAAACAGTGCAGGAGTATTGTAGCAAAAAAGCTATGGCAAACAGGCACAAAAAAGACTAAATTGAACGTGCTTTAGCAAAGCTGAAGTCTAAACAGACGAGATGAGGGCAGTTGAGAGAAAGGACTGTGGTTTGGAAAATGATGAATTAAATCATTAATATTATTAATATAATATAATCCTGTCCCTATACCTCCTCCATCGACTCCGTCCAAGGACCCCAACTGTACTTTCAGGTGAGGCAGAGGTTCAAGTGCACCTCCTCCAACCTCATCTGTTGTTCCAGGTGCGGACTCCTATATATCGGCGCTAACAAGCACAGGCTCGGCGATCATTTCGCTGCACACCTCCATTCAGTCCGCCTAGGCCTACGCCATCTCCCGGTTGCTAATCACTTTAACGCCCACTCCCATTCCTATACTGAACTTTCTGTCCTGGGCCTCCTTCACTGTCAGAGTGAGACCCAATGCAAATTGGGGGAATAGCACCTCATATTTCACTTGGGTTGCTTACAATCCATCGGTATGAATATTGATTTTTCTAACTTCAAGTAAACCTTGCTTCCCCTCTCTCTTCGTCCCTCACCCACCCTAGTTCTCCGACTAGTTTTACTGTCCTCCTGATTCATTTTACTAATTGATTGCCTTGTTGTCACCTTCCCCACAACCAACTATTAACCATTCTACATTTCCTTGATTATCGTCTGCTTTGATCTGTCATTTTCACACCTTACCCTTCCATATCTCTAGCCTCCCTCTCCCCTAACTCTCAGAAGGATCTTAACCCGAAATACCACTAAATCCTTCTCTCCAGAGATGCTGCCTATCCTGATGAGGTACTCCAGCATTTTGTGTCTATCTTCGATGTAAACCAGCAACTGCAGTTCCTTCTGACACATTAATATTAACAAATTTTATATAAAGATTGAAATTGATTTAGTTCAATCTGTATTCATCGTCCAAGCAAGCAAACCATTAAAGGCATGCAGTGCAGGTTGGCTATGATAGATTGGAAAACTACATTAACAGAAATGACACTGAACAAGCAGTGCCTAATATTCAAAGCATTGCATAATTTACAACAAATATATATAGATCCTTAAAGCCCAAATTCCAATAGGAGAATTGGTCTAGCAACTGTTGTCAAGATAAGTTAAAAATAAATTTGATCAAAAGAAAAGATGGTATGATGTAGCTGAAACAGCAGAAAGCATGATAATTGTTAGTATTCAGCAAAGGGTGCAATGCAATATACATTGCAACTGTTTAGGCGAGGTTCATTACTAAACGTATCTTTAGAGATGTTAAATTGAAACACTTGGTTAGACTTTCTAAAGTGCTCCACTACATGTGTATTTTAGTTACCTCAGCCGCATACTGCCTTATTTCCAGCTAGGTAGACAAAAGTGCTGGAGAAACTCAGCGGGTGCAGCAGCATCTATGGAGCGAAGGAAATAGGCAATGTTTCGGGCTGAAACCCTTCTTCAGACTGATATAGGGTGGGGGGGGGGGAGAAGAACGGAGAAAGGAAGAGGAGGAGCCCGAGGGCTGGGGGAGAGCTGAGAAAGGGAGGAGACAGCAAGGGCTACCGGAAATTGGAGAAGTCAATGTTTATGCCACTAGGGTGCAAACTGCCCAAGCGGAATATGAGATGCTGCTCCTCCAATTTCCGGTGGTGCTCAATCTGGCCATGGAGGAGGCACAGGACAGAAAGGTCGGATTTGGAATGGGAGGGGGAGTTGAAGTGCTGAGCCACCGGGAGATCAGGTTGGTTAATGCGGACCGAGCGGAGGTGTTCAGCGAAACGATTGCAAAGCCTATGCCAAGCCTACGCTGTTTCCAGCTAGGGTCCATTTTGCAAATTTCAGCAGCACCTGGAGTGTTACAACTAACTCTTTCATTCTTAATTTGCTTGCATTTTCACCTAATACTGATGCTTTCCTAAAATATAGTTTTTTGTAATCTCCAAGAATGAATGAAGGCATTAGTCCAAGCAATTTTGCATTAATTTCAATTTATGTCTCAAACTATAAATAACTAGGCTACTTTTTTTCATTTTCTTCATTAAGCAGATACAATAGGGGCATTTAAGTGGCTTTTAGATAGGCACATGGGTATGCAAGGAAGGATATGTATCACATGGAGGTAGAGAAGATCTGTTTAACTTAGCATCATGTCCAGCACGGGCAATGTGGGCCAAAGGGCCTGTTTTTGTGCTGTACTGTTCTATGTTCTATACAGAACATTATGGCTGTAGACTTTCCTGACATAATTTAATGACAACAGAAGGAGAACATCTGTTATCTCTTTTCCTGAATAGTGTGCCTCCTGCTTTTGGTTTTACACATTATTTCCTTGAATTATGTTGTGCCAGTAATTACAAAAGAATATATTGCTTGAAAATTATTGTTATTAACACCATACGAGAAATCATTCTAAATCTGTCATTTATGATTTGAAACACAACAGAAATAATTGACTCCAAGAATATTATAGTTAAATATACATTTCATTCTATTTGAACAAAATCTGGTTCTACACAAACTTAATATACATTTCATGAAACTAGCATATTTCATATCTCATCCACATTCAAAGTTGTGCTGGAATTGATAAATTCGGAAACATATATTAGGTGCATTGTTTCTATTATCCCCTAGCTATCAAACAAATAATATAATATGGATTAAACACAGTAAGCCCGTGTACTAGCAATTTGTTATGGAACAAATGATGAAAGGTCGACATTTCCTTCCCACCCACTTATGCTGCTCGACCCACCGAGTTTTCCAGTTTATTGTTTCTTGATCCAGATTCCAGCATCCTCAGTCTCTTGCATCTCTTCAAGTTAATGTATTTTAATGTTTGTAACTATTGCTGGTATTCTAAGATGTTTTAATGTGTCTCTTAACTGCCAAAGACATTTGTAAAAAGCCTTAGAGTTATGTGGTTCTGTGAATTGTCTGCCTATCCCAAGGCAGAACCTGAGGACAGGCTGCCAGTGACCAACTCAGTGCTCAGGTCAGCTTCACTTCATCTGATACCTGGCAGATGCAAGGGATTAGCTCATCGGTTCTCCACATCTGGGAAAAGATTGGTATTACGAGAGGCAAATCCTGTCAGTGGGTTGGGGTCCAGTTGGTATGGTCAGTGGGTTGGTCAGTGAGTTGGAGTCCAGTTGGTATGGTTCCAACGCCGGGATTTTGGTGAGTACATGCATCGCTATCTTGTATTCTCCCTGGCCCGATACTTGGTTTATATCCATGCCTAAACCTGCAAAAGGTTCTAGAATAGTGCATGAGGGTGAGCCGGGACTGGTCTTGCCTAAAAAACAGTTGCTGAGATCGTGGACAAAGCCACACCCCCAGCTCTGTCAGCTATTAACAACCTTCAATGAAAGTCAATAAAACTGCAGATGCTGAAGTTCTGAGACAAAAATAGAAAATGCTGGAAACATTCAGCATGTCAGGCGGCATTTGTGAAAAGAGAAACAGTTTCAATGTTTCAGGTGGAAGACCCTTCTTCAGTCTGACAGAGGGTCTAGGACTTAATATGAGAATTTAGTGGATGCAGAGATGACGACCAAGTTCTTAGAACGATCTTTATTAATAACTCGCTCCTTGGTCTATGCACACGCGACTAGCCACAACGGTGGTCAGTCGAACAACTGCCGCGCAAAAGTGAAACCGCGGTCCCTCCCGGGTCACGTGCCCTCGGCTTCCGAACGCCGGGTTCGATACTAGCGGGCGCCAGCAGGCACCTCCACAATAACTGTGTTTCACTTTTTGAAGGTGCTTCTGAATATGACAGATATTTAGAAGTATGTAACAACTATTAAAATCAATTCATTTTTTAAAATGTTACCAAAAAAAATTGAAATAATTAGAACATTGATTTAAAACCCATTCATTTCTTTTTGAAAGACCTATTTTATTCTTTCTTCATCAGCCATAAAATCGCAATTGACACCAATGAATATGTAGATGTTGCAGCAGGTAAAGCCCGATGCATGATCTGTGAATCTAAACACTGTGAGTTCATGTCCGCTACTGGGTCCTTGTGCAGTGCAGGCCAGCAGACCCAGTGAGATGAACCCATCGGCAAGTTCGGCTGTGCAACCACCATGTTTCTGAGCACTTTTGTTTGCATTTGCCAGCAGTTCTCCACAGCACTTGAAAGTATTGACAAAAGCCTGGCCTTCTATGTGCGATATTTTCCCAGAGAGAATCACTTGAGTGCTTTACATTTGTGGCTTGCTTTCAATACTGAACATTTTCATCCAGTTGAACTTTGACTTTATGAAGGCCTACTCTAACACAACATGCCATTTGTTTGAAGGAAAATGTTAAAGGTGGGAGAGAAAGGGACAGATGCCATAACATTTTGTACAATAAACTCTATTATTTCAAAAAAAAGTCAGAGGTTTTATATTGAAGTTCAGTGCCAAATAGTCAGAAGCACTGTGTTACATGATCAAACAATGCAAGTCACTAATTAGAAGTTACCAGTCAGCTCTTAAACATTTAACCATGAAATTCATATGATTTTAGTAACCTTTGGAACATTTCTAATGGGCAAAACCGATTGAATTAACCTTTCTGTGAAACTCAATCAAAAAAAATATGTGGGACTGCAGTTCCTTTTGTTTTGAGGGCCTCTTGTCATGTTAAATCACAGATGGCGGGTTTGTGCTGATAGTTATCGCAGTGGCCTGGAAACCAACCAACACTCCCCTCCCGAGGCCCACAAAATGCCGCCCTGGAGCACACCCACGTCATATTACTCATGGAAAACTCAGTCGAAGCCCTCAGCACCACTTACCGAGCCTAGTACATGGGGAAAGCTGATCCTTCGTACATACTGCCATCGCCAGGAGCACAGAAGGAAGTGGGTCACTATGGAGAGCGGCGATGGAGAGAGGCCCCAAGAATTGGAACCTGGGGAAGGGACGAGAGGAGACTAGGCAAATATCATAAAGCAGGATTTACCTGAACTAGGGATTTCCCAGTACCAGGTCAGGACCTGCTCAGGAAGGTTCCCTTTATATCATCATTTATATTCCCTTTATATTACTGCATGGTAAACCGATACAGGTTGGCAGCACTACGTTGTACACAGGTAGACATATGCAGCACTGCACTGTACATTAGTACAGATGTGAAGCACCGTATTGCGTACTACTACAGATGTTTGACTCTACACTGTACACTGGTACAGATGTGTGACACTGAACTGTACACCAGCACAGGTGTGCAGCACTGCTTGGTACACTGGCACAAGTGTACAGCACTGCATGGCACACTGGCACAAGGGTGCACATTGCATGGCACACTGGCACTGATGTACGGCACTGCTCTGGTACAGTTTGTGGCATGGCAAGATACACGGGTACAGATGTACAACAATGAACTCTACACCAGTACAGATGTGAGGCAATGCATGGTGCACCAGTACAGATGTGCGGCACTGCACGGTACACTGGCACAGATGTGCATCACTGCATACTACACTGGCACAGGTGTAAATTTATTGGTGGTTCCTCTGGAAAGCATGCTTTCCGAGCAGTTAGCATCAGTTATTCTGAAAACCTTACCTTGAAATTATTTTCAATATTTTATTGACTGCATGAATTTTTGCTCTGAATGGCAATCCTTTTTCTAATCATTGTGAAAGATATATTTGGAAGGCCTGCAGGTTACAATTATTCTGCATTAATTCAGTCGGCAGGGGCAGAGAGAGGATTCCCTCATAACATTCTGGCGTTCTAAGGCCTGAAGCATCACACCCAAAGAACAGAACAACAAAAGGGTCAGTTCATTAAGGGATGGTGCACAGGGTTCCCGTGGACAAAATTCAAATTCAACTAAGACTCTTGGGAATGTCGAGCAAAAAACAAACTGCTGGACAAATTCAGCAAGTCAGGCAGCATTTGTAGAGAAAAATGGAAAGAATATGTTTCGGGACACATCTACAAACTGTCCGTTTCCCTCCACAGCCTGACTTGCTGAATTCCTCCAGCAGTATGATTTTTGCTCGCTTCCAGTATACACAGTTTCAGCGCAACCATTCATGTCATTCACTGCTGGAATTGACACTCAGACTACAATAACAAACAGCGGTCAACCCCTCCATGGATAGACAACTTATATGTAAGTTTTAGATTAAGATTTTAGATTGAGATTTAAAAGTTAATTCAATTTGCATTGTTCATTAGGAATGTTCTAAAGGTGACTTAACATCATGAATTTCATGGGAGAATTCGAAGGAGCTGACTGGTGCCTTCTCATGAGTAGCTTCCACTGCTTGATCCACCAACTCAGTGCTTCTGATGCTTTGTCATTGAACCTGGCCAGTCTCTATAGTTGTACCAAACCTAGACTGTCCCTCCGGTAAAGGGAGTAGCAGGTGGAATGATGCCTATTTGGTGACACAAGAGATTACACATGCTGGAATCTTGAATGAAAAATCTAATTCCTAAAATATAAGTGCAATTCAATACCCATATATTACCATATCATGCACAAAGCATAGAACTGAGGAAAAAATCTACCAGATACAACCCTTGTAAATATGGCATGTTAAGACCATCATTAAAAACACAGTGCATTTGCACAATATTTAGTATTTTATGTAGAGAAGCTTTGTTGGATTTGTTTTAACGTTGAAATGAGTAAACTGTTTAGAACCAGATTTTGTTGTATAGAACCCTCCTCGCGCTATGCTAAACAATTTTTCTCAAAGTGGATGTAATTGTTGTGATTGTCATGAGATTTATCCGAATTTCCTTAAACCTAGTGTTTCGTGTCTAAAATGAGGAGTTACATAGCAATATACTTCCTGGAATAACAGTTACTGAAGTGTATCATTGGACAGATTTTCTGAAGCTGCTTTGGTCAGCAATCCAGCAGAGATATGTCGACGTACAAGCTTGCTTCGCCCCCCCCCCCTGAATTGGAGTGTCCACTCGATGTCACTCTGTTTTCTCAAGTTCTAGGCATTCCAGTGCTGGTATCCCTTACCCTCAAGAAAGCACCTTCCACTCAGCAACTTGTGCCTCAAACCTGCCCAGTGTTTCAATCATTAATCCTGCTTCTCTCTATAGGTTCTGCCTTGACAATCCTATCTGTGCCTATCTAGGTCAATGCACTTAGGGAACAGAGATAGAACTTACTTGATAAACAAAAATATTTCTCTTCTCATGGAAAGCATCGAGCTGCATCATTAACTCAGCTTCTCTCGATAGGTGCTGCCTGATATGCCGAGTATTTCTAGCATTCTCTGTTTGATTTAATATTTCCAAATCTGCAATTTTTGTTTCTCCATGTTTTCTCACGTCAATATATCATTGATATATTTTATTTGTATTTGTATCTCCTCTTCCATATTTATCACTCTTTTCCTTCTACTTGCCCCTCCTCCAGAGATATTGCCGTGATGCACAAGCCCTCACCAGCCAGTACCACCACCACTTGTGTCATTCAGTCTTTCCTGGCCTCCACCCTTTGTTTGCTTCACCCCTTCCCCTTCTCTGCAACTTAAAATGTGTTTAACTTCCCACTATTCCAGTTTTGAAAAAAAGCTCATCAATCCGACACCTTAACCTTGCAGCCCTTTCCATTGATGCTGCATCATCTCCCATCATTGCACAATAAAACTCGTTAGGGTGGATCTGAACTTTGTGTGAGGAAAATGATCTCACAGTTGTGAGGCTCCAGTGTCATTATATTCACCAGGTAATGAGTGGAATGTCAAATGGTATCCAGGTGTGGACGGGCATAGAATGGTATCACAGAGGTGTGTCAGCACTTGAAACAACCCATTGATAACAATGACAACTCTTGTCACGGAGATTCAAAATGACGCTCAGGAACATTGTTTGGCATACGCAACTGTTATGACTGAATTTCATTTTGGCTTCAAAGATAGCCTGACTGTCACAGCTGCGAAATGTTTGATCTTAAATGGGACATCTGAAAATAATCGAAAATTCATTCACGAGGAGATTCTCAAAATAACTGATAAACAAATTAAGCCACATTAACCACAGTAGCTCGATTCTATATATGATGCAGGTTAGCGCGGCCCAAGAGAAGATTGCATCATCAATAATAACAAATTTAATCAAAATAAAAGTTAGGCAAACAAATGGCTCAGAGTGTACAGGATTTTTAATAATTTGTAATATTTATATCATTTAAATAGTCTTCCAGTTGCCATTATGCATTAAGATCAAAATCCAGACTAAATCTGCTTACTTCATGACTTAGTAAGTTGGATGGATGGGAAGATAATGGAAAGATTTTCAGTTCAATAAGTAACGCTGACCAATAATCCCCTTACACTAGCACTATCCTACACACTAGGGAGCAAAGGGAATTGACAAAGTTTCAGGCCGAAACCCTTCACCAGTCTGAAGAAGGGTTTCGGCCCGAAACGTTGCCTATTTCCTTCGCTCCATAGATGCTGCTGCACCCGGTGAGTTTCTCCAGCATTTTTGTCTACCTTCGATTTTCCAGCATCTGCAATTCCTTCTTAAACAAATATACAAACCTGTACATCTTTGGAGTGTGGGAGGAAACCGGAGCACCCAGAGAAAACCCATTTGGTCACGGGGAGAATGTGCAAACTCCGTACAGACCGCACCCATAGTCAGGATTGAACCCGGGTTTCTGGTGCTGTAAGGCAGCAACTCTAATGCTGTGCCAACTTGCTGCGAGTGAATGTTGAAATTACATATAGCAATGCTCCAACATTACAGGAGCAGAAAGGAATTCATAAAGGAATTCATGGAAAAACTCTTACCGCATGATTGCACTGCAAGTTTACATCACATTGGCATAGCAAGTGATGGAGGAGTAGCTATAACAAAAAATATATGCAAATTTATTTAATTGAGCTCGAGGGCAAGTGAAATTATTGTCCTTTATTCACTGCCTGAAAAGATCTTTATTGTCTTCAATGCATATTTAGTGGGACACTTTTTATTGATATCGCTTAAGAACATGAGAATTTAAGAGCAGGAGTAACCATTCAGCCCCTCTAGCTTGCCCTACTATACAATTTGATAATAACTGATCTGTTCCTAGCCTCATCTTCTCTGCCAGATCCCCATTGCCTGCAATTCTCCAAGTTCTAAAAATATATCTACTTCCTCCAATGCTGATGAAGAACTAGCCTCCGTAATCCTCTGAGGTGGAGAATTTCAGAGATTTACCTCCATTTGCGAGAAATTCCAACACAACAATTTTAAATAACCTTCCCCAAATCTTGTAACTATGTCCCCTCATTCCAGATACTCCAGATAGTGGGAACATCTTGACATCTATCCGAAAAAAAGACACAAAATGCTGGAGTAATTCAGCAGGTCAGGCAACATCGGTCGAGAATATGGATCGGTGACGTTCGGGTTGGGATCCATCTTCGGGCTGATTGTAGGGGGGGGGTGGGGGTTGGGGGGTGGGGGGGGGGGGGGAGAGGGGAGATTTCTGGAAGAGAGATGGGACAAGACAAAGCCCAGCAAGCGATACGTGAATACGGGTGAGGGGGATTTCAATGGCAGATGACAGGACAAAGGTCAAAGATGAAAAGATAAAAAATGTGAGATAAGGGCAGAAAAGGCATGAATAAGAAGGTAGTGGAAGGAATATAGGTGAAATGGGACAGAGGGAAAGGGAAAGGGAGAAAAGGGGTGCACATCTAGGTTCTGCACAGGGAAGAGGGGAAAGGGGGGGGAGGGTGGGAGAGCTCGTAGGTTAGTTACCTAAAATTGGGGAATTCAAGTGGAAATATGAGCGCTCTTCCTCCAGTTTCCACGTGGCCTCACTCCGGCAATGATGGCGGCCCAGACCTGAAAGGTCCGTTTGAGAATGGGAAGCAGAGTTAAAATCCGGAAGGGGAGTTAAATGGTCTGCTACGGCGTGCTAGGTATCGCGGTTGCTTACCATTTTGGCTCCCCTTTCATTCCCATCCTGAGCCTCCTCCATTGCCAGAGGCCACACATTAACTGGAGAAACTGCACGTATGGGTAGTTTTCAGCCCAAATGTATGAACATTAAATTATCTAAATTTAGGTATCTAACCCACACCCCCCCCCCCCCCCCCCCTCTTACCGCATATACACACATTTCCTCCTCCTCTCTTCCCTGTGCCCCACCTGGATGCACACCCTTTCTTCATTTCACCTTCTCCCCAACCCCTTCCACCTATATTCCTTCCTCTGGTTTCCTATCCTTATCTCATACTTTTTTGTCTTTTCCTTTTTGGCAGATTGCAGACAACCCACAACCACTCCCTCCCCCCCTCCTCCCCCCCCCCCCCCCCCCCCCCCCCCCCCCCCCCCCCCCCATCCCCCCCCCTGTATTCTCCTGCTACTTGTCAGGCTCTATCCCATCTCTACCGCTCCTCCAGCTATCTTATCCATCCTACAATCAGTCCGAACAAGGGTCCTGACCCGAAACGTTGCCTATCCATGTTCTCCAGAAATGCTGCCTGACCTGCTTAGTTACTCCAGCATGGTGTCTTTTTTTGGTAAACTAGCATCTGCAGTTCCTTGTTACAGCTACATCTGTTCTGTTATGCCTCTTTTCATTAAGATCGCCCTTCATTTTTTCTAATCTACAGAGAATGAAGATCTAATTTATTTTCAAAATATATGACTAATCAGGACAGAAAAATATGCGGTGTTCTGTGTTCCAGGTTTCTTTCTGATACTTTTGAAATTTTAGTTAGATTGTTGTGCAGTGCTTTCAATGTAATTTGTCCAGGTTTGCTTATTTATTGTGCTCCGACATGGAGCAAGACTTTATTGATGCTGCTTATGAAACAAGCAATTACAGCTTTACTGCAATTACATGATTCCGTAACAATAGCTCCCTTTCGCGAATTTGTATTGTATGTAGAGCAATGCAGCAATGCAGTAGCATCATACAGCATGCAAACAGATCCATTGGCCCATGAAGTCCGTGCTGATCATCAAGCACACACTTTCTCTAATCCCACATTGATCCCACTTTATTCCCCATGCATTCACATTATTTTTCACCACTCCACTGGCAGATTCTTCTACTTATCCACACACGAGGTGCAATTTACAGTGGCCAATTATTCTACTAGTCTGCATGTGTTTTGGATGGGGGAGGAAACATGTGGTCACATGTAACATATAAACTCCACACAGACGGCACTGGAAGTCAGATCAAGGGTAGCAGGAACTATAGGCAGCTGATCTATGAGAGGTGCTCTTATGCTCTTCTAAAATATATAAAACTACATTTTTCCGATGGAGTGTAATATTTCTAATAAGGAACCAGGAATTTTGCAAAAGCAGCGATGAGGGTAAGCTACAGTAGCATCCAGCAATTGGATAAGTGTAGGAAACATAGACCTGTGGAGCTTGTAGAATGATATGCCATGATTTTCCAAATGCTACACTACAGTAGATTCTCCTCGCGAAAGGTGACTTTGAAATATATGGAATGCTGTGACATGCAGGTATTTACATGGCAGATACCAAATTAAATGTTTGGGCATGTCCATTTCATGGTGAGCAAATTTTAAAATGCCATGGTTACTGACTGACAAAGAACATTTAGAACGGAGACGAGAAAACACTTTTTATCACAGAGAATTGTGAGTCTGCGGAATTCTCTGCCTCAGAATCCGGTGGAGGCAGGTTCTCTGGATACTTTAAATAGAGAGCTAGATAGGGTTCTTAAAAATAGCGGAGTCAGGGGATATGGGGAGAAGGCAGGAACGGGGTACTGATTGGGGATGATCAGCCATGATCACATTGAATGGCGGTGCTGGCTCGAAAGGCCGAATGGCCTACTCCTGCACCTATTGTCTATTGTCTATTGTAAGTGTGGAGTCAGAATGTTGTTGATAACTTTTTAAAATAAAAATACATTTGGTTTTACTTTGACTTTCTTTTTTTTCTCAGTTGTTTTCTTTATCCATCTTTCATTGAAAATATTTCAATGAAATAAAGTTATTTTGATTCAGTAATGTACAAGCACAATATATGACAAGGTGTAGACAACTTTGTTGGCCATCCTGTGTTTAAAGACTGAGAGACTAAGGCAAGGACAGAGTAAAGGTTCAGGTAAACCGTCGCCTGTCCATGGGTGTGTAAATGCTGGAGCTTCTATCCAGCATGAGCAACTGAGTGCTGGTATCACCAATGTACTCAACTACCATCAGAAGGTAAAGATCTTGATAGCACAAAGGCATGAGCACAACCCTGCTTGGACAACATCAATGCACAAAATTATTCACCCGCACACAGCATGGACTGATCGATTTGGATGGAATCCAAGGGCAGAAAGACAAACCTCAGGTTTTGTCGTGTTATTTTTGGACAGCTGATGACATAGAGGAAGAAAATGATTTCAGTAAAGGACAAGACTGCATCTGCGGGATGCCAAAAATCAGCGATTGGGTCCAAATCAAAATTGCCTTCCAAATTGTCTGTAAACATTCGATTGTTAGATTCAGATTCAGATTCAGATTCAATTTTAATTGTCATTGTCAGTGTACAGTACAGAGACAACGAAATGCATTTAGCATCTCCCTGGAAGAGCGACATAGCAAACGATTTGAATAAATAATAATAAGTGTCCGGGGGGGGGTGGTGATTGGCAGTCACCGAGGTACGTTGTTGAACGTACACAGCAGTTGCACTGTACCTTGCATTTGTTTATGTTGATCATGTATTGGAAGCAGACGTGAGCGAGTAGAATAGTGTAGATCAGCAAATGAGGGAACATGACTTTCTTACTTTAGAGTTCAGCTATGAAAATGTTTATCTGATTCATGTGAAGCTGTCATTCTTTGCTGTTGCACATGTCAGGAGCTTCACAAGGCGTCTCTGTGAAGATTTTGGATGATTACAAGGATGCACATGACTAAACTCGTTCTCCTTTTCAGGGTTTTCGAGGTCTTCCTGGGGCCCCAGGACCACAAGGTCCGAAGGTAATTACCGTCCATGCTCACATTTGATCTGGATCTGAATTTTATTGTCCATGCAGCATTTATAGTTATGATTATGAAATCATGAATCACATTGGTGCCAGGATCAACACACTTTGGGTGTTGTATCAGTCTGCAGTCTAATATACTGTCTGTTCCATAGTGCAAGGTCATTCATTCGAATTTTATTCTGGTGGTTTTGGCACAGAACACTAAGTGGGGCGGGCCAGCAGCTGAATTTGTTCTTAAAAGCCAACAGCTCTTAAAACACTGGTCAGACTTATGCGAGTTCTGCTTTTGAGAAATAGAACAACGTTTGGAGTGCAGAAGTCGAAGCATATACTGCTGCAGTTCACAAGGTCAGAAAGGCAGAGTTGGCCTTTTGAAGATAAGCGACCGCTTAATGGTTGGCAGTAGAACATCCTGGATGAAGAAGTCCAAAAGCAAATGTTGCCTCAAATATGCACTGAATGGGGGTGGAGGTGAGGAAAAGATTTGCTTTTCAAAGGAAGTATGGTTTGCATTAGGTTTAACCTTAAAATGTTGTCTTAAAAACGCTCGGCAACACACAGTGCTGCCTCTCAGCGAGTGGAAAACACATGTGAATGTGCAGTGGCACCTGTATATTCCAGGACCTCATGAATTGCTGTTGGCGGGAAAAAAAGCTCAATGATAAGTCATGTAAAAGCTGATGCCGAGGCTTTGTGTATGTTCATCTTATCAATGGGTTGGAGACTAGGGTGACACGCAGATCTCTCGTTCGTTATTCCAACAATTGCTCCTTTTTACTCAGTTTATAGTCAAAGATCTCACATAACATGTCCTGCTCTGCGGATAGAAGTGGTCATTTACCACTGTTACTTAACGTTATTCTCTGTGACTTGGCTCTGTCACAGACTATCTGGGATATTCAGTCTGCGCCAAGGTAGTGTTAAGTATGCCATGTTGTAAACTAATCTCCAATACATTGGATGCACATGAAAAATGAATTGTTTTGTCTTAATACATCCATGAAGACACTGCCTTTGCAGGGAGAGATACTTGAGTTTCTAAAGGCAATGGACATGAAGAAAATGGAGACCAGAGATTTCATCTAAGTTTGAGCCTAATCATTTCCTTTTATTTTTATTTATGTCTTCTATCAATCCATCTCTCTTTAATGCAATTTGTGTATAATAACAGCATTGGAGATTAAGCTCTACAGGGTCAATATGTATTAATGTCTCAGTAACACACAATGGCTCAGTGTACAACCATATTGCCCAGTCTTTAAATCAGCCTGCAGCTGATATGTCCAAATGCACATGAGATGCACATTCTGTGTGGTATCTCAATTATGGCCCACTCCTCTTAAACCGGGTTACTTTAGCAGTAATCCCACAGAACATTAATAAATATAAATTATCTGCCAATACGATCCTCAACATTTGCAAGAATATCTCGAATAGCAAATAATGAATCACCTCTGAAAGGCATTTTCACATTCCAAACCATCTTGTGTCGAGATGTTTTGGGGTACCTAAGATGTGGTTCTGGGTATGAAGCCAATCAAACTGCACGAGAACATTTGCCACACATAACTGGGGATGGCAATTCTGAGGGTGATGATAAAATCATAGAATAATACAGCATGGGAAAAGGCCCTTCAGCCCAGCTTGCCCATGCCGACCAAGGTGATGCATCATCGGAAGTCCCACCTTCCCGCATTTGGCCCATTATTCTCTAAACCTGTCCTATCCATGTACCTGTCCTAATATCTTTTAAATGTTGTTATAGTACCTGCCTCAAGTACCTCTTCAGGTGGCTTGTTCCATATACCCACCACCCATTAAGAGAAAGTTGCCCCTCAAGTTCCTATTAAATCTTTCCCCTCTCACCTTAAATCTATGTCCTCTGTTTCTTGATTTCCCTACTCTGGGTAAAAGGCTCTTATCTATTCACCCTGTCTATTCCCCTCACGATCTTATACACCTCTGTAGGATTACCCATTAGTCTCCTATGCTCCAAGGAATAAAAATCCTAGCCTGCTCAATTTCTCTGTAGATTAGGGCCTCTTGATTAACATGTATTTCTAAGAGAGTTGTGCAACAGAGGGAACATAAAAACTGACTGCAAAAGTTTTTATGGATATGTGAAGAGAAAAAGATTAGTTAAAACAAATGTAGGTCCCTTGCAGTCAGAAACAGGTGAATTGATCATGGGGAACGAGGACATGGCAGACCAATTGAATAACTACTTTGGTTCTGTCTTCACTAAGGAAGATATAGATAATCTGCCGGAAATAGCAGGGGACCGGGGGTCAAATGAGATGGAGGAACTGAGCAAAATCCAGGTTAGCCGGGAAGTGGTGTTGGGTAAATTGAATGGATTAAAGGCCGATAAATCCCCAGGGCCAGATAGGCTGCATCCCAGAGTATTTAAGGAAGTAGCCCCAGAAATAGTGGATGCATTAGTGATAATTTTTCAAAACTCTTTAGATTCTGGAGTAGTTCCTGAGGATTGGAGGGTAGCTAATGTGACCCCACTTTTTAAAAAGTGAGGGAGAGAGAAAACGGGGAATTACAGACCAGTTGGTCTAACATCGGTAGTGGGGAAACTGCTAGAGTCAGTTATTAAAGATGGGATAGCAGCACATTTGGAAAGTGGTGAAATCATTGGACAAAGTCAGCATGGATTTCTGAAAGGTAAATCATGTCTGATGAATCTTATAGAATTTTTCGAGGATGTAACTAGTAGAGTGGATAAGGGAGAACCAGTGGATGTGTTATATCCGGACTTACAGAAGGCTTTCGACAAGATCCCACATAAGAGATTAGTATACAAACTTAAAGCACACGGTATTGGGGGTTCAGTATTGATGTGGATAGAGAACTGGCTGGCAGACAGGAAGCAAAGAGTAGGAGTAAACGGGTCCTTTTCAGAATGGCAGGCAGTGACTTGTGGGGTACCGCAAGGCTCAGTGCTGGGACTCCAGCTATTTACAATATATATTAATGATTTGGACGAGGGAATTGATTGCAACATCTCCAAGTTTGCGGATGACACGAAGCTGGGGGGCAGTGTTAGCTGTGAGGAGGATGCTAGGAGGCTGCAAGGTGACTTGGATAGGCTGGGTGAGTGGGCAAATGCATGGTAGATGCAGTATAATGTGGATAAATGTGAGGTTATCCACTTTGGTGGCAAAAACAGGAAAGTAGACTATTATCTGAATGGTGGCCGATTAGGAAAAGGGGAGATGCAACGAGACCTGGGTGTCATGGTATGCCAGTCACTGAAAGTAGGCATGCAGGTGCAGCAGGCAGTGAAGAAAGCAAATGGTATGTTGGCATTCATAGCAAAAGGATTTGAGTATAGGAGCAGGGAGGTTCTACTGCAGTTGTACAGGGTCTTGGTGAGACCACACTTGGATTATTGCGTACAGTTTTGGTCTCCTAATCTGAGGAAAGACATTCTTGCCATAGAGGGAGTGCAGAGAAGGTTCACCAGACTGATTCCTCAGATGTCAGGACTTTTATATGAAGAAAGATTGGATAGACTCGGCTTGTACTCGCTAGAATTTAGAAGATTGAGGGGGGATCTTATAGAAACTTACAAAATTCTTATGGGGTTGGACAGGCTAGATGCTGGAAGATTGTTCCCGATGTTGGGGAAGTCCAGAACAAGGAGTCACAGTTTAAGGATAAGGGGGAAATCTTTTAGGACCGAGATGAGAAAAACATTTTTCACACAGGGAGTGGTGAATCTCTGGAATTCTCTGCCACAGAAGGTAGTTGAGCCCAGTTCATTGGCTATATTTAAGAGGGAGTTAGATGTGGCCCTTGTGGCTAAAGGGATCAGGGGGTTTGGAGAGAAGGCAGGTACAGGATACTGAGTTGGATGATCAGCCATGATCATATTGAATGGCGGTGCAGGTTTGAAGGGCCGAATGGCCTACTCCTGCACCTATTTTCTATGTTTCTAGGTTGACTATCAATGTAGGGTGTTTTTGATTTTAAGTGGTTACAAAATCAAAACACTCCTGAAAATGTTTTTTTTTTAAGATTGTTATTCCTTTCAACAATAAAATTCTGAGAAAGAAATATATTGAGTTCTGCAGAATTAACATTTTCATTAACTTGTTAGTCCGTGAAATGCACAGGACAGTGGTCATGTTCTCATTAAATAAGTTAATGTGCCTTTGAGTGTTGCTGTTAGTAATTTCAATTTATTTGTACTTAACAGGCACTCAAAGTTGTTGCACGTCATTTTTGTTAACATCTGTGATGAGCATTAATGATTACGAAACAAAAAATAAATACTGAAAAAATTAATCCACATTATAGGGCATTTCCCAGTCTATTTGCATGAAATTTCCAAAGGAAAGTGGACCAGTCACGTTGAATCCTTGTCAATGTCTAGTTTACAAATCTAAAAGTACTGACAAAGTCTCAGTGTAACTTTTTGATGAAGTGGGGAAAGAAAAATGTCTCTTGTCAAATGTTTTGATTTCTTTCTAGGGACAGAAAGGACTGATTGGCCAAAAGGGAGCTGAAGGACAGCCTGGGATACCAGTGAGTGACAGAATTATTTTTATACCATTTCAAAAACTCCCAGCCTCTGATTTGTCTTCTCAAAGCACAAACTCGCAAACCAGGTTTCTACTCACAACACTTGCCAGATGAGGTTAATTTCCCTTGCGGATGGTGGTATTTCTGAGCTGCACCATTCAATGCAGTCTGATTTGGAGAATAAGCCATCTGTTTGGATATTCAATCAATATGGTCCTGGCGCAGATTGGAGAATGAATGAGAAATGTTAGATTTCTTTTTTATTAATTTCTCAGGAGGTGAGCATTCCTCATCAGCATTCAACCCTCACGTCTAATTGGCATTGAGAAAGTGAATTGCTTGAATTGACTATGTCTCAGTGTCTCCTCTTCTCTTAAGCACTGATGTTGAATACATTTTATTTCTAACAAATGTTATCCACTTGTTGATTAGAGTGTTGACCTTTATGTCTTTCTAGGTGTCCGTTAGAAATTTTCAGTTTAAATGCAAGACTCAGCTATCCTTGCTTAAGTCTACCTAGTAAAAATAGCACCTATTTTTAAATAGCTCATGCTTCAGTTTCAAGTGATTGAAATACAGCTCCATTCTCCTATCACATAATAATCAGGAAATTGATCCCAGCCTCTTTTCCCTTCATCTCAGTGACCCAGCTAATGTCATCAAATTAAATGTTCAATTCTTTGTTAATGACACAGTCACTGGGTGGTTATGGAGTAATTGAAGGCCAATGGCATTTGCTATTTATGTGGGATCTTGCCTTGCACAAATTGCCAACCTCATTGCCTACATTGCAACAGTGAGGGCAGGTAGAAAGGGAATTAATTGGTCATCAATAAGCTTGGGTCATCCTGAGCCTGTGAAAGATACAATCAAAACGCAAATCTTTCTCACTGTATGCTGGAAATTCACCCTTCATTCGTCCTACCCAAACCTTTTGGCTGTGCAGAGGGCAAAAGCATGACTCCAGTCTGAAAAGACTGGGCCCTTTCCCACCCACCCATCTCCACTCACCACTTAACACCCAATTACCCATCCCCTCCTTCCTGCACAACATCACTTCTCCATCATCAGCAATAAAAATAGAGGAGGTGGAGAGGCTGTTCAGAAAACAGAAAAGTCCGGTAATCTCCCGGACCGAACAACATTTCCCCCTCTACTCTCAAGCTACAACTGGCACCGGTCTACACAGACATTTTCAACCAGTCCCT
Organism: Leucoraja erinaceus; assembly: GCF_028641065.1. NCBI lineage: Eukaryota > Metazoa > Chordata > Chondrichthyes > Rajiformes > Rajidae > Leucoraja > Leucoraja erinaceus. The sequence continues at coordinate 92,993,838 of NC_073380.1, read as the reverse complement.
GCAAACCTGTACTGTCCCTGCCTGCTTCAAAGTCTCCACTATTGTCCCTGTACACAAAAAGGCAAGGATTACTGGTCTTAATGACTACAGGCCTGTCACACTGACCACTGTAGTCATGAAGACCCTTGAAAGGCTTGTGCTGGCCAAGCTGAAAAATATCACAAACCTCCTGCTGGACCCTCTGCAGTTTGCATATTGGGCCAATAGATCTGTGGATGACACAGTCAACCTGGACCTGCACTTCATCCTCCAGCACCTAGACCACCAGGGGACCTATGCGAGGATTTTGTTTGTTGATTTTAGCTCTGCATTCAACACCATTGTGCCAGAGCTACTACACTCCAAACTTTCCGAGTTGACTGTGCCTGAACCCCTCTGTCGGTGGATCACCATCTTCCTGACAGACAGGAAGCAGCATGAGAGGCTGTAAAAGCACATCTCGGACCCGCAAACGCTCAGCCTAGGAGCACCGCAAGGCTGCATAAACTCTCCTCTCTGTTACTCTCTTTACACCAATGACTGCCCCTCCACAGACACCTCTGTCAAGCTTCTCATGTTTGCGGACAACACAACCCTGATTGGACTGATCCGGGATGGGGAGGAATCTGCCTACAGATAGGAAGTGACACAGTTGGCGTCCTGGTGCCATCGCAACAACCTGGAGCTCAATACTCTTATGACCTAGGAGAGCTCCCCACCCAGACACCCACAGTCTGTCAAGCTTCTCAAGTTTGTGGATGACACAACCCTGATTGGACTGATCCAGGATGGGGAGGAATCTGCCTACAGATAGGAAGTGATACAGCTGGCGTCCTGGTGCCATAGCAACAACCTGGAGCTCAATGCTCTTATGACAGTGAAATTGATTGTAGACTTTAGGAGAGCTCCCCCTCCCCTCACCCCACTCACCATCAACAATACCACAGTCACATCTGTGGAGTATTTTAAGTTCCTGGGAACCATCATCTCCAAGGACCTTAAATGGGGGGCTACCATCGACTCCACAGTCAAAAAGGCACAACAGAGGATGTACTTCCAGCGGCAGCTGGGGAAGCACAATCTGCCACAGGCAATGATGGTCCAATTCTACACGGCCATCGTAGAGTCTGTCCTCACCTTCATCATGGTCTGGTTTGGCTCAGCCAAGCATGACACCTGGAGGCTGCAGCGAATCATCCGATCAACTGTGAAGGTTATTGGCTGCAACCTTCAGGGAGAGATTAACTGTGAAGGTTATTGGCTGCAACCTTCCCTCCATTGATGAACTGTACACTGCATGGGCCAGGAAGCGAGCGGGCAAGATCTGACCCCTCTCACACCACAAACTCTTTGAATCACTTCCATCTGGAAGGCGACTCCGGACTGTCAAAGCTGCCACAGCTTGACATAAAAACATCTTTTTTCCACGAGTAGTAGCTCTACTCAATAACCAAAAATCTGTTGCATCCTTTTGCTCCGGTATTTTATTTAATTCATATATTTAATCAATAATGTTTTATTATTAATGTTTTATGTGCTTTTCCTAACTGTCACTGTATGTCATGTTGTCACTTGCGGGCAGAGCATCAAGGCAAATTCCTTGCATGTAAATACTTGGCCAGTAAACTTATTCATTCATTCATTCAAACAAGAGCATGATTTTAATGCAGAAACAGAACTGAATGGGAGATGGATTGTAGAGTTAGGCAGATACCCGACATGGAGCGAAGTACAGCAGCAGGAAGTAGGTTGCATGGGAAATTATGGCGTTTCATGTAACTCCTTCCCTGTTGAATTTCTAGATTGACACAAAGTGAGCCCGAATGGTTGTTTTTGTAGTTCATTCTGGAAAAACACCATTGCACTGTTATATTTCTTGGAATTCAAGCTACTGTTAACATTGATATATTGGCAGCTGCCATTTTCTCAATTCTCCTCTAAAGGAATATTTTGGAGCTAGTTGCTGTGTTTCTTTTGACACTGTGCAGCTGTTAATTCTGATCCTTAAATGGCCTTTGAAATGTAGAAATTATTGTGCCAGGTTATATATTCCCCATTGAAAAAGATTCTTTGTGCACCACAAATTCTAAACTTGGATTCATGAGGTTCCAATTTCCATGCAAAGAACATAAAACGATGCAGAGAATCGGTGAAAACAGATGTTTTGGGCACCTTGCAGAATTTCCTGGCTTAATGTCTTGTTGATTTTTTTATGTTGGCTGTGAAGAGTCAAACAGTGTTGAAGAGCTGCCAGATCATAGAAACATAGAAATTAAGTGCAGGAGTAGGCCATTCGGCCCTTCGAGCCTGCACCGCCATTCAATATGATCATGGCTGATCATCCAACTCAGTATCCCGTACCTGCCTTCTCTCCATACCCTCTGATCCCCTTAGCCACAAGGGCCACATCTAACTCCCTCTTAAATATAGCCAATGAACTGGCCTCAACTACCCTCTGCGGCAGAGAGTTCCAGAGATTCACCACTCTCTGTGTGAAAAAAAGTTGTAGAATTCATTAAAGGAAAGAAAAAAAAGCTGAACAAAATATGGCTGAAAGTCTTGAAAATGGTCACGATGCTTAATCCGTAATAATTGCCACCAAGCCAGCATGAGTCTAGTAACCTGGGTTAAATCCTGATCTCTGGTACTATCTGTCTCTGGTATTTGCACTTTCTCCCTGAGACCACCAGGTGTTCTAGTTTCCTCCCACGTCATAAAAACAAGTGGTATGGTGGGCTAATTGGCTGCAGTAATTTCCCCTAATGTACAGGTGTGTTGCAGAATCTGGAATGTTGAATGATGAAGTTGATGGAAATGTGGAGAGAATAAAATGGGATTTGTGTAAATGAGTGTTTGATGGTCAGCACAAACTCAGTGGGCTGAATGGCCTGTTTCCATGCTGTAGGACTCTGTAAATATTCATCGACTCCTGAGGCATTAGCAGATAACAAGCAGCATTTGAGCATTATTGTTGATTGTCCCTGATAAATGCAGACAGTTTGAGTGGTGGGGACCGCACTTCTTGAGTGAAGAAGTGAAACGTCAGAGTTTTTGGTTCCCTGCCGTGGACTTAAAGCCAATTGGTAAAGATTTCCTACTTGGCATTTTTCATTATTTCCTCTGCTGGCAAATAAAATCCACCTAACACAGCCTTCAGTTATATCTGGCTCAAGGGCTTCTTGTAATGATCTTTATCTTCTTGGAAAGAAAATTGGTTACAAGGAAAAATATTTAAACAGCTTGTTTTTTCACCATTTGCTCTTTGCCAGTCAACAGTAAAGTCATGCAAATTGTATTAGATAAACTAAAGAGCTGGTGCCTATGAGGGAGTACCTTGATGTGGATGTTTTGGCCACCTGACATGCCACTTATTAATCCACATCACACTGACGTACTGACAATTCTGTGCCAAGCTCCCCAACTCTGTCAATCCCAATCCATTTCCAGCTCTGAATTAAAAGCTAATCCCCTTTTACATTATATTTGGGGAGCTCAGAACTGATATTATCTTAAAGGATTTTGGTGGGAGGAGCTGATAGAAGAAGAGTTGATGGCATTGGGTAAGAAATCCATTTGAGCTTTCATTGCCACAGGAGATTGGTCTGTGTGTTTACGACAGGTTGGGAATCAAATTTCAGCTGGATAGATGTGGATTGATTTTTGTTTGGTCACTTACGAGCAGAGCAGTCCATGCATTGAGAAAAGTAGCATAGCTGCCCGCTGGAGGTAGGGTTATGTGATCCCATCCCCCCCCCCCCCCCCCCACACCCCCCCCTGAGGTATGAGGGGAACAAACCTTTCTTTTGAAAATGCCCCATCTGCACTAAATAAATACCTCAGGTTTATTGATGATTTGTATTTAACTTTGCAGGGCAAGCAAGGATATCCAGGACTACCTGGGCATGATGGACATCCGGGCCTCAAGGTAGTGGACATTTCATTGTGTCTCTTTGATCTGAAATGCTATGGCTGAAAATAATGTGGTTCTTGGCAGTGGGAATTGTCATTGGCAGCGTTGGGAGATGAGTGGGATTTGCTAGGGAGAAATTTCCTCGGGGTACGGGCAAATCCACAGGTCAGAGAGGAGAAACGCAGAACTAAACACTAAATCTCCAAGCCCTTCTGAATGGGATTGAAGGCAACAAGAAGGTGGGTTGAGATCAGCATAGTAAGCCAGTTTTAATGTAGAGTGTCAGAAAAGAATATGCATTATACAATAATTTCAATAGTAAGGCAATTTTTTGTAATGGGAGCTGCAATCATAAAGGAAATAATGCATTTACCCACTCCAAATGTGGGAGACTGGGATCCACATTCTCAACAGTCAGGGTGAAGAAGTCTCTTAGTGTTCCCCACTTGATTTCTTGGTGACCATCCTATATTGACGAGTCTTGGTGTTTACTTTTAACCCATGTGTAAAAACTTAGTGACAATCAAGATCTCGCATAATTTTGAAATTATTTGTTAGCTATGTTCATCTCTTTTCAGAGGCCCGATCTAATTTTTTTTTCTTGAAATGTCCAAGAGAAACATAGAAAATAGGTGCAGGAGGAGGCCATTCGGCCCTTCGAGCCAGCACCGCCATTCATTGTGATCATGGCTGATCGTCCTGATCATTGGCTATATTTAAGAGGGAGTTAGATGTGGCCCTTGTGGCCAAGGGGATCAGGGGGTATGGAGAGAAGGCAGGTACGGGATACTGAGTTGGATGATCAGCCATGATCATATTGAATGGCGGTGCAGGCTCGAAGGGCGAATGGCCTACTCCTGCACCTAATTTCTATGTTTCTATGTCCCCAATCAATAACCCGTGCCTGCCTTCTCCCCATATCCCTTGATTCCACTAGCCCCCAGAGCTCTATCGAATCTCAGTAGTTCTCTCTAAGGTTTTGGAGAGTTCGTTCAAACTAACAAGCAGAAAGCTTATTTCAACAGAAGTGAATCCTACAAGCAGGGACAGTATCCTTGCTGTGCCTTACATCCACACAGGATAACTGGTCCAGCCAAGTTTGCACTGGAAATGTACTGGAAGCAACTGGCTATATGTTACAATTGTTATAGGGTACACACCTAATGTTATGTAAGTGACGTCTTTTGCAGGTACTTTTAATATAATTCTTTTTCCAAAACACAGAAAAATATTGAAATTAAATCTTCCTGTAAAAAATAAACAGGTTGGGGCATTGACAAGAGAAAGTAATGTGGAGACTGGAGGCAAAATGGAGACTGCAAATGGTGGGATCTTGAGCAAAACACAAAGGGCTGGAGGAACTCAGAGGTTCACTCAGCATCCGTGGAGGGAACGGACAGGCAATGTTTTGGGTTGGGGCCCTTCTTCAGATTTTATTGGAGTGGGAAGAGAAAGCTGGAAGAGAGGGTGGGACTTGACGATGGAAAATTCAATATTGCTGATAATGGGTTGTAATGGGTTGTAAGCAATGGGTTGCAAGCTAGCCAAGTATAATATGCAGTGCTGTTCCTCCAGTTTTAAAGTAGCCTCACTCAGTCCATTGTTATCAACATGATAATTACCAGAAAATCAAATTACGAATTCATAATAGGCCTCTTCTTGGAGAGTGTTGGAACTCATTCCTGCACTGGATAATGTGCATTCTTTCCTACATGATTGTAATCTCTATTAAATATGTTCCTTGTCCTTTGTCTATTGCCTTGATATCCTTAGGGCTGACATACTTATATCTTTGCTCGATAATACTGAAAAGAACACTCAAAGACCAACTTCACAAAGAAGGTTTTCTTTCCACTGATAAAGCTAACTGTTAACATTACATTTTGTTATGACAATTATGTATTTTGTTAGTTGATATCATTTTAAAGTGTGGCATTTCCTGCTAAAGCAAAATTAACTAAGTCTCTTTCAAAGTCACAAAGAAAAGGCAACAAACAACTCTTCAAAGAAACAGTAATTAAAAAAAAATATCAAAGTCAGTTCTGAGTGTATGTTTAGGAAATATCGCAGAGCAGAGCTTGATTTATTGGTGTTAGTTCATTCAATTTCTTGTTTATGTATGAATGTTAGGTTCAGCCGTGCTTTCAGTGAATAGCACCAAGGGAACAGGAGCAATTCAAGAAATCAGTAACAATTTGGACATTAAAATATTCAATGTTATTTAATATGTTGGATGTGGCAAATTAATATCTCAACAGGCAGATTATCCGTGAACTGTGAGAAACAATGCAAAATCCAATTCCCCATACTCTCGTTCATGTTCTCCACTTCTTTTCCTCTTATGCTTCCTTTCCCTGCTGGTCCCTTTACCTTTGCTCCCCACAAAGAAGTCCCAGTAATTCAATCCCTAAAGGCCCTGTCCCACTTTCCCGAGTTACTCACGAACTCTCCTGAGTTTTCCCCTCGATTCGAACTCGAGGAATGTCGGGTAATGTCCGTTGCAAGTCCATAAGAGGCCGTAGGAGTCCATAGATGTTTCGTAGCGGGTCGTAATGCCAGCCGTAGGAACTCGGGGCATCAGGTAAGTCGGGACGTTTTTTCAACGTTGAAAAATGTCCACGAGTTAAATAAAATAGCCCCAAGTAGCTACGAATGGCTATTACCGTAATTCTCCGAATTCGAATCAAGGGGAAAACTCGGGAGAGTTTGTGAGTAACTTGGGAAAGTGGGACAGGGCCTTCACTCTCTATTCTGTCGTAATTAGATTCCACCTGAAACATGCTCTAAGTCCCATCTGCGACAATATGTGGAATCAAATGGTATATGTGTCCATTACACCCCTCTCTTTCTCTGTAACCCCTTCTGGACCCAACACCCCTCTCTATCCCAGTAACCCCCTCCAGCTCTGCACTTTCTGTCTCTGAGATCCATCTTGCCCTGAAACCCCCTCCGCTCTGACATTACTTTTTATCTCTTTAACCCCCCCTCAGGTTCATAAACCCTCCCCCCCATCTCTGTCACCCTCTCCCAGTGCCACATATTTTCCTATCTCTGTAACCCCCCTCCTGACCCCCACACTCCTCCCTATCTTTATTATGTTTCACTGGGCATGACCCTAATGCTCTCAATACTTTTTTGTTAATGTTTTATTTTTATTTAGGGTGATGTTGGAGAGTGGGGGCTGCCAGGACTCCCAGGACGTGCAGGCTCACCAGTGAGTAACATCAAAATCTCATTGACTGTCTAATTAATGTGCTTAATGATAAACTTGAGACAGTTTTAACTCAACACACTAGCATATTGTTTGGGTGTTTATTATGATATTAGTTTTTGTGTCTTGATCTAAGTTTCTGAATTAACGGTTGGAATGTCCTCAGATTGGGAAACTCAGGTGTACAGCTAGTAGAGCCTCTGCCTTGTAGCTCCAGCTACTCCTAACCTTAGGTGCTGTTTATCTAGCAATGTTCCAAAATTTTGAGATTTAAAAAAATCAAGTCTGCAATCTATCCCATCAGATAAAGCATAAAAATAAGTTTAATTTGACACCTAATTCACTTTCATATCTTCAGTATTAAAAAAGTTATGGCCATTTTCATACTGGGAAATTATCATCTTGTTCCCTATTGCTTTTCCATTCACTTAACAAAAAGGCTGTGATCAAGGACAGTCAAAAGCCCATAACTTTCTTAAAAATTAAGAGAACTGAAAGAATGTTTCAGTTATTATAGATTGAAGCATTCTGAAACAAATATTAAACATTTTTACCTGGATGACCTGAAATTAAAGCATATAATTAGTTAGTTACCCAATTGTAGTTAATTACAAAATTCAATTACTAGATCTAAACATCTATCCATTTCTTAAGAAAAGATCAACATTTTTAAATAGCCTAAGTGCCCAAATAACATTCACACAAGAATTCACAATATAACATGATTTTTAAATCTCATTGTCATGGATTTATAGGCCAAATGGAAGGAATTTAGTGTTTAATTCTTGTAAATTAATGGCCATTTAAATCATCTTGCGAGTGGGTTTTTGAGTAATGCGATCGTTTGGAACGTTGCAGTTGTGGTGAATTTGAACCCCCATATCAGCAAGAAAAATACTGCCGGTTCATATGGGTCTTAAATCACCGTTTCGTAATGTAAAATGTGGATTAAAGGCATCTTAAGAAGCACTTTTATACTTAAAATAAACGACTTTCGTTTACCTGTCCCGTACGTGTAATCCGGCCCCGTTGTCAGCGTTGACGGCTTTAGAAACTGATTTTTAAATTACTCTAGCGCTGAACTTGTTGGGCGATTTAGCATTGGAGGGAGGTAGAATAATTAGTAGGTGGGAGAGGAATTCATTGGGCAAGTGAGAGTGAATAGGTTAGAAGGAAATATATGTGGGGAAAAGGGGAGAGATTGATGGGAATGCTCTGAGAGTTGATGTAGACTTGATGGACTGTGTTAGCCTCTATGTATGTCATAAGGAAGTATGGTCATGAAATCACTTGTTACATTTTGTGCCCACTGTCATTGACTACTGTAAATGGCTGCTGGTTTCTCAGGGAAACAGTCATGCTACATGGCACTCTCAGGAGTTTAGTTTGGAAAAACAGCGTGTAAACAGGCCCTTCGGCCCACCGAGTCAATGGCATTAGTTCCATCCAACACACTAGGGACAATTTACAGAAGCCAATTAACCTACAAACCTGCACGTCTTTGTGATGTGGGTGGAAACCGGAGCACTGTGAGAAAACCCACACAATCCCAGATAGAAAGTACAAACTCCATACAGGCAGCAACTGTATCGCTGCACCAATGTGTCACCAATAGAGATACATGATGAATTAAATAGATTTCATGCATCCTACACACAAATATGGGCTTATCCTTTCATGTTCGGATTTATGATGAAATGTTCAGTTCTCAATTTGATAGTGATTGATAATAGTCCTTCCAAATGGTACCAATAAATTATATTGAGAGGTTTATGCCATATCTTGAACTATAGTCTCCCTGAGACCCACTGTCAAAAGTGTATCTAATTTCCCCTTCCAAGATGCACTCTTTCCTTACCTCAACCACCCTTGTGGCAAAATACTCAATGGCAAGAAAATAAAGTATGCTATTATGCTTCATTCATGGTCTCCAGATATTGCACTGTACTTCACAGATAATGAAGAAGAATTGAACTGTTGGATTGTAGCAAACACAATAACCAAGTTGTTCCAATCAAGGACCCATCAGAGCCAAACCATTAGGAATACATTTCAGACAACTTTGTACACATGAGTGATAGAGTTTAAAACTCTCTTCCATAACTTTATGGAATATTGATTAGACAATTGCTGTTTATATTTTATCCATTTCTTATGGCTACACTGTAGAAAAGATGCAATTCCACTGGAAAAGGTGCAGAGGAGATGCACCAAGATATTACCTAGAATTAAGTGTTTCAGAAGAGGTCATTGAAGTGTGTATACAAAATTAGAGGCATAGATTGGACAGAGTAGTAGTAATGTCTAAAACTGGAGGGCATTGGTTTAGTGTAAAAGGTTTGGAGCAAATCCAAGAAAGAATTTGTCACCGAAGAGCGGTTTAAGTCTTGAATGCACTGCCTGGATATGTGGTGGAAGCAAGCACACTTACAGTGAGGTATTTATATAAGCACTAAAATCACCTAGCTTACCAAACTACAGGTTTTGTTGATAAATGGAATTCGTATAGGCAGGCCCTTAATGGTCAAGATGGATACGGGGATGTTGAAGGGCCTGTTTCTGTGTTCTCATGCACCATAACCTCTGAGACTTTGGGAAATGAAAGCAAGATCAATTGCTAATTGTAAATCTGGGATTGTTAACCAGTGATATTGAGGGATAAGTAATGAAGGAGCAATACAACGTTAGAAAATTAAAGAGCATTGATTTTATTCAATGGCGGACCAGGCTTGAGGGTGGTCCTCTTTCAAACATAGAAACATAGAAAATAGGTGCAGGAGTAGGCCATTCGGCCCTTCGAGCCTGCACCGCCATTCAATATGATCATGGCTGATCATCCAACTCAGTATCCTGTACCTGCCTTCTCTCCATTCCCCCTGATCCCTTTAGCCACAAGGGCCACAACTAACTACCTCTTAAATATAGCCAATGAACTGGCCTCAACTACCTTCTGTGGCAAAGATTTCCAGAGATTCACCACTCTCTGTGTGAAAAATGTTATCCTCATCTCGGTCCTAAAAGATTTTCCCCTTATCCTTAAACTGTGACCCCTTGTTCTGGACTTCCCCAACATCGGGAACAATCTTCCTGCATCTAGCCTGTCCAACCCCTTAAGAATTTTGTAAGTTTCTATAAGATCCCCCCTCAATCTTCTAAATTCTAGCGAGTACAAGCCAAGTCTATCCAGTCTTTCTTCATATGAAAGTTCTGCCATCCCAGGAATCAGTCTGATGAGCATTCTCTGTACTCCCTCTATGGCAAGTACAGAGAAGGTTCAAACCCCAGCTACCACATGCTGTGAAACTAATGTTGTACACTGCTATATTAATCTGCTATATTAATCTGTTGATTTTAATGGAGATAATAAACAGGCTGCTATAGAGGCAGCAAGCTGAGACTCAACCTCAGCTTTGGCCAACGTCTGTTCACTTCTGTTCACTCCCACACGTTCACTTCTCAGTATTATTTTTAACTTGTCTTAGGGAAGGGAGAGTGGCTTTCACAAACCATACAATCCTAATGAATGCCTTACAAGAATTAACTCATTCACAGCGGTGTTAAACCCACTAGAATTTTGTTCTTCTGATAATGTTTGGATCATTAAGAGTTGCCCAAAGTTCCGTTATCAAGATGAATATAATTTCTGTCTGATTTGTTTCCCTCGTAACGAATGCCAGAAAAACTAAAATAAAGTTAATTCACAATTTGTTGTCACTTACAGGGGTTAAGAGGAGAGCCTGGAATACCAGGCCAATCTGGGTCAATTGGGATTCCTGGAACAAAGGGAGACAAGGTATGGACGAACGACAACATTCTCAACCTGGTACCAGTTTCATTCCACCAAACAAATAAAGCATTTTTAAATTGAACAACATCCAGAAATGTTACCAAATGAAAACCATCTTAATTTTGGTTTATTAAACCCTTCTTTAAAAAGGTTACGGAACCTCAATAATGTGCAATGACAAGGATTCTGTTGAGAGGATTTGTACTGTGTTTAAAATTACTAAATAAAGTCAAGTTTATTGTCATATACATAAGTACCCTGAGGTACAGGTACGATTAACATCTTGCTAGCAGCAGCATCACAGGCGCATAGACTCAGACAAACACAGACCAAAAATAAATTATACATAAATTACACATAACATTTCTAAAAAGACTGCAGAAAAATAAGACATTAGTGCAAAACACATTTAGAACAAGAACAAGTGCGCAGTAGTGCAAGGGGTGAACTGTAGTATTATATTGTCGAGGTGGAATAGGGTCATGTGGGTTGGTTCAAGAACCTTGTGGTTGTAGCTGTTGCTGAACCTGACATTGTGGAACTTCAGAATGCTGTACTTCCTGCAGTGAGATGATGCAAGACCCAGATAGTTGGGATTTTAGGTGATAGATGCCATTGTCTTAGACAGTGTCCCATATAGATATTTGAATGGAGGGATGTGCTTGTGAGGGGCATTAAGCCAAAGCAATGTGCCCACATATTGAACAACAGATTATGACAAAATAAATTCAATTTGGCAACTGAATGATTTGCATTTAACATTGTCAACCAGTTGATGCAATAATTTTTGCAGTGTTTTGTATTAATATTTTACAGGGTGAAGCAGGAAGTCCTGGGAAGAAAGGCAGCCAGGTAATAAATGCATCCTTCTCAGTTTTTGCTTTAGATAAACATCCATGGCATCAGTTTCTTACATACTGGACAGTTCTCATTTGCAGAATTACATAATAATACCCCACTTGAGGCCAGTCAGTCTATTAAGCCCTAATCACTGGGTGAAAGGGCAATACAGTATGTCCCACACCCATGTGATTTCCTTTGTCCCTGCAGGTTATTCTACATTCCTTCGGCTTCCACTCCACTTGCTACTTATCCCTTTAGAAAGTTATGGTGGCAGATCGACCACTTACAATTGACCCAGCTTGTAGATCTGCTGCCTCACAGGTCCAGTGACCCAGATTTGATCCTGATCGCCAGCACTATGCTGCCCAGTGGTGTGAATATTGATTTATTTCACTTCAGGTAGCCCTGGCATTCCCTTTCTCTCTATCCCTCCCCTGTCCAAGTTGCACAAGCTTCTCATTTTAAACCTACAATTAACAATGGCCTGTTTCCTTTATCATCATTACATTTTTGCATATCTTTTATTCATTGTTCTTTATCTTTCCACTTCATCGACGATATCTCTAATTTCCCTTATCCCTAACCAGTCTGAAGAAGGTTCTCAACCCAAAACATCACCCATTCCTACTCTCCAGAGATGCTGCCTGTCCCGCTGAGTTACTCCAGCATTTTGTGTTTATGATGAGTTTGCATGTTCTCCTTGTGACTGAATCTATTTCCTCTGAGTCCTTCAGTTTCCCCCCATATTCCAAAAACATGCAGGTTGGTAGTTTAATTAGCAGGCGTAAAGTGTATCTTGTGCATAGGGAAATGGTAGTATGTGGGAGGATTTGATGACAATATTGGGGTCTACCAAAGGTATCAGTTCCTAAATGGCCAAGGTCCTGAACACTGGAGCCTCTCTTAACAAGGTGGCAGAGGCTTGCTTTGTTGTTAGTTAAAGGGTCTGATCCTGCTTTGTACTATTGCCAGGAATCCTAGACATCGGCTTCTTCACCATGGGTTCTTTCGTCATCCATCTCCTCACCAATAACCTCACCTCGGATCTTGCTTTCAAATCCCCTTGGCCCTGGGAATCGGATTGAAATTTTTTCACACAGAAGACATGGGCATATGGAATGAGCTGCCTGAACAATATATGGACAAGTACATGGAAAGGAAACATTTAGAGGGATATGGGTGCAAATGCTGGCACATGGGACTAGTGGGGATGAGCATTTTGGACCGCATGGATGAATTGGGCCAATTAATTGTTTTGTGCAAAATGATTCTCAGACTATCTTAGCCCATTTCTCAGTCATCTTGATAATTATCATCCTCTACTCATGCTTCACTCCACAACCCCAGTCCCCTCCTTTTCCTGGATTCATCTCCTCACCTCCACCAACCCATGGCCTTCATTCATCCCATCAATATCCTGGCCTTTCCTGCCTTCTCCTGCTCCTAGATCATTGTCTTCAGCTCCTGTTCCTTACTTACTCATTGCAATAGTATGAGGTTGCAGGTGAAAAATGTTTGCCCCTTGGGTCACGGATGCGATGGAGCAGAAGAGCCCTGGGGTCTTGACAAAAACATTCTAAACTCCCCTGCAGTAGACTGAGTCCAGAGGGACTATTCTACAAAGCCCCGAGAAACTGCAGATGCTGGAATCTTCAGCAAAACACAAAGTGCTGGAGGAACTCAGTGGGCCAGGCATCTGTGGCGGGAATGGATAGGTGACTGTGGAATTCTCTGCCTCAGAGGGCGGTGGAGGCAGGTTCTCTGGATGTTTTCAAGAGAGAGCTAGATAGGGCTCTTAAAAATAGCAGAGTCAGGGGATTTGGGGAATAGGCTGTACTGATTGGGGATGATCAGCCATGATCACATTGAATGGTGGTGCTGGCTCGAAGAGCCAAATGGCCTACTCCTGCACCTATTGTCTATTGCCTATTGTGATGTTTTGGGTCTGGACACTTCTTCAGATTGATGGGAGTATGGAGGGAAATCAGGAATAAAGAGGAAGTGGTGCAACAAAGCCTGGCAAGCGAAGATAGTGGAAGATAGACACACCCCTAGAGTTCCTCAGTGGGACAGGCAGCATCTCTGGCGACTGAAGTCTGAAGACGGGTCTCGACCTGAAAACGTCACTGAGTTACTCTTGCATCTTGTGTCTATCTTCGATTTAAACCAGAATATGCAGTTCCTTCCTACACTTCCTAGGTGAATACAGGTGAGGGGGGTTCATTGGCAGATGGGTGACTGCTGTCAGAACATGATGAAGGGTGTTGCAACTTTCATTTTGTGCATACGGTGTAATAAGTCTACAATAAATTCTGTGATAACTAGCTTACAATATGGCAGAGAGTGGAGATCTCGTAGCAGATATGTTTTTGAGTGACGTATTTATTTTGTTCACCTAGGCTGAAAGAGGGAGAGAAGGACCCCCTGGTTCTCCAGGGCCACAGGTAATTTAATGTATTACTTCATCATTTATAAATCACAGCACTCAGTGTTTCATTAGTAACTTTCTGTGTTTACATTTCTGCAGGGACCAACTGCTGCCAAAGGTGAAAAGGGAGTGGTAAGTTTCTGGGAAATAATGTAAAGCAAATAAAAGCAGTGAATGCTGGGAATTGCCAGCAGGCCGGGCGGCAACTGAGGAGAGGGAATGTTTCAGGGCAATGACCTTTCACTCAGACTGAGAAAATAGAAATCAAGTTGCAGAGAAGTGAGAGAGGTGTAGAGACCAAAGAGGATGGAGGCCAAGAGAGACTGGATAACACAAATGGTGATGGAGCTGTCTGAGCGAGAGACGTGGGGAAGGGTTGTTGATCTCAACTGCTCTGTCTGGAGGAGGTGTAAATAGAGGGAGGTGAATGAAGACAGAGGAGAATTAAATTACAGTGCTGGGACTGAGGTAAACATTATTGCAGATATCTGAAATGAGAGGAAACACTGTAAATGCCATAAGACAGAATTTGCAAAGATCGAATTAACATTACCTTTGATTGGAACTGGCACACATACTCATCTGTTGGAGTGCTCCACAGTGGTGATAATATTTCTGCTGAAACCAGGAGGCATGTTTTCACAACAAGGAGTTGGCCATTTGAAATCAAGATGAGGAAGCATTGCTTAACTCAGAGGATTATCAATATTTTTGAATTAGTCCGTGCAAAAGAGAACGTAAACAAAGTTCAGACTAGAGTGTTACTGATGCAGAGAATGTGCAAATAAACCAAAAATGTACAAAAGCTGGCAACAAAGTAGATAGATCGATCGTATATGAGGTGCCAGGTCAGATGTCTGATTACAGGGGGAAAGAAGGTATTCTTAAATCTGGTGGTACATGCTTTCAAGGTTTTGCATCTTCTGCCTAATGCGAGAGAGGGAATGAATGGGGTGTGATCACGTTGGCTGCTTTCCTGAGATAGCGTGAATAGTATAGGGAGTCAGTGGGTGGGGGGGAGTGGACTTGTCGCTGGCTTTCATGATGAACTTCGCTGCCAACACGACTTTGAGTTTTGCACATTATAGCTTGGATTGGCAACTGTTCTGCCCAAGTCCGCACAAAACTCAGTCGTGCTATGGGCTAAGTTCTATGGGGCATCTGAAGAAATTAGTAGGAGTCGTGATAGAAAATTAAATGTAATTTTACTGTGTGATGGAGCAGTTTGGGGGGACCAGACTCCTGCTGCTTTGCTCAAGTCTTCTCACACTGCACCTGTAATTAATATTTTTTCCTTCGTGTTGCTTAGAAAGGGAATACAGGGCCATCTGGTGAGAGGGGGACTGAAGGCAGGAATGGTGAACCTGGGCCAATAGGCCCTATGGGACCACGTGGACCGTTTGGGCAGGAGGGCCCGTCTGGACTGCCTGGTGCCCCTGGACTCCCCGGGAAACCAGTAGGTATTATTGGAAAACTGCTCCCACCTGATTTCTTGTGTATGTTAAGTTACAACAAAAATAACTTCCATTTGTTCTAATTAGGCAAATCCTGTTACAGAAGAGCATGTGATGAAATTATGCAACAACATGCTACGCAGTAAGTACCTGCACTTTCACTTGTTGACTGGAGCCAACACCAACACAATATGTAATAAAAAGGAAATAAAGATGCTGGCTCATACCAAAGATAGACACAAAATGCTGGAGTAACTCAGTAGGTCAGGCAGCATCTCTGGAAAAAAAGGCTTGGTGACATTTCAGTTCGGGACCCTTATTCAGACTAACACAATATCACTAGAATGCTTTCTCAAAAGCCTGTTGCATTGGTTGCATGGTAATCCTCAAGTTATGACAGGGTCCCGTTCCTGAGAACGGTGTGTGGGAGAGAACCACAGAAACAGCTGAGGGTGAAGAGCGAGCAGGCAAAGGGAGAGCAACCAGGGAGCCTCGCTGACAATGAGCAGTGAGAATAGTCAGCGCTCCCAGCTCTGCTCGGCCCGACCCAGCCCCTGATTGTTGGCAACTCAGGGGAGGTGTGGTGACATAAGTGAGGTGACGTAGGTGGCTGTGAGGACATAAGGGCCGTGGAAATTCTCACATTCTCACCTCGCAGAAGATCCCTGCAGCCGGCAAATCCATACGGATTCTTCATGCCGGTCTCGCAAACACTGGTTCGTATGTCGGGGTCGTCCATGAGTCTTGTGCTCCTTTTCATGAATTAGGTGTCCTTTAGGTTGAAACAAATACAACTCTCTCCACTTGTAGGGATGAATGCAGCTCCAGCAATACAAGAAGCTTGAAACCACCCAGCACCAATACAACCCACTTGATTGGCACCTCTAACTACAAATTGCACTGCTGTTACTCACCTAGACTACTTTGACAGCACCGCCAAACTAACAAACGCTCAAGGGCACTAAGTGCACATAATCTTTTTCTAAAAATATACTTAATTCAGCGTGAAAAATATATACTAAACAGAAATTCTTCTGACATTCTCAGCGTCTATAAATGCATTCATGTCAGTGGTCACAAACTATCCTTATACCAGGACCCCATGTCACATGTGGCTCCCTGGGGTGATATATCCCTTCACTTATTTGAGGGATGTCTCCATCAGACACTGCCCCTATCACCGCTGTGCTTGAGTTTTTTAATGCACGGTGAAATATTAATACTGATTTTGCCTTTGGAAGATAATAGAGACCTGTGAAATATAACAGTGACTGTTTTACATTCTCCCCATTACACAGCTCAGTTGCCATCGTTACTTCACAGCATGAGACCAAGTTGCCAGTGTGAAGGAATTAAAGGAGATCCTGGACAACCTGGAGCCGCAGGGCAGCCAGGACAGAGGGGATTACATGGGTACCCAGGCCAAACAGCCAAGCGAGGATACAGGGGGCTCCCTGGTAAGCCCGGACTACCAGGAATGAAAGGTACAGTAATGTGTACTCAGAAAACACATCGTGAAGTTGGGAACAGTGAAATAGTTCTCAGCTGTATATCCCCTCAAGCCAGTTTGACGATTCAGTGAGATACTGTATCTTTCTCCCTTATGTCTAAATGACTTTGGTTAATAAAAACATTGATACAGAAAAACTGCAGTACATCCCCAAATAACAAACAGGTCCCTTTTTTACAAATGTCCATGTCGACTTGGACCATGTCAGAAAGCGTACAAAAATCTCTGGATATGGTAACCATATCTACACACCTGTACATGGTACTAACACCATCATCAAGTATGCAGATGATACAACGGTGATTGGTCTCATCAGCAACAACGATGAGTCGGCCTATAGGGAGGAGGTCCAGCTCCTAGCAGCATGGTGCACTGACAACAACCTGGCCCTTAACTCCAAGAAGACCAAGGAGCTCATTGTAGACTTCAGGAAGTCTAGGGGCGGCACGCACACCCCCATCCACATTAATGGGACGGAGGTGGAACGTGTTTCCAGCTTCAGGTTCCTTGGGGTCAACATCTCTGATGACCTCTCTTGGACCCACAATACCTCTAGTGATCAGAGTTATCAAGAAGGCTCACCAGTGTCTCTTCTTCCTGAGGAGACTGAAGAAGGTCCATCTGTCTCCCCAGATTCCGGTAAACTTCTACCGCTGCACCATCGAGAGCATCCTTACCACTGTATCACAGTATGGTATGGCAACTGCTCTGTCTCCGACCGGAATGCACTGCAAAGGGTGGTGAAAATTTCCCAACGCATCGCCGGTTCCTTGCTCCCCTCCATTGAGTCTGTCCAAAGCAAGCGTTGTCTGCGGAGGGCACTCAGCATCGCCAAAGACTGCTCTCACCCCAAGCACAGACTGTTTACCCTCCTACCATCCGGAAGGCGCTACAGGTCTCTCCGTTGCCGGACCAGCAGGTCCAGGAACAGTTTCTTCCCTGTGGCTGTCACTCTACTCAACAATGTACCTCGGTGACTGCCAATCCCCCCCCCCCCCCCCCCCCCCACCCTCCCCCGGTCACTCCTCCCACCAGGAAAACACTATGACTGTATGCACGTAAATAGATGTATTTATTGTCATATTCTATGTCGCTCTTCCAGGGAGATGCTAACTGTACTTTGTTGTCTCTGTACTGTACACTGCACAATGACAATTAAAGTTGAATCTGAATCTGAATCTGATATCTACAGAGTAGGGTAATTTAAGGCATCAAATGCACACCAGACTGATAAGAGAGACCAAAGCAAAAGTGGAGAGATTCAAAACTAGATGCACTATAAAACTGGGTGCAAAGAGTTACCTTTCTTTGTTTTGATTATTAGATATTAGATGCGGAGTTGTTCACATGGCTGACAGGAAAATGGAAAACGTTTTGCTTTCGTCCCAAAACTCTCCAATTCATTGCTGTTCCAGAAAAACATAGCTTAAAGTTGCACAGGAGCACGGAAGTTGATGAGTTCTTTTTCATGTACAGCAGTTTAACAATACTCTTTTGTTTAGGTGAGCATGGGATGAAGGGAGCCAAAGGTATGAAGGGTGAAGAGCATTTCGGCCTACCAGGCCCACCTGGACAAGCAGGTAAGATGCAGGACATCTTCAAACAACCAAGGACATTCATATAAGATGACTAGGTGCTGTGTGTAACATTTGGTGGGCAGTGAATTCCTAATCTAATGAAGAAGTGAATGAAAAAGTACACTCAATCAATCAACCTCAACCCGTTTCCCTTCAACTGGGAACCAGTTAAAGGGAAACCATCTTCCTACTGAGTTTGTAAATGAAACCTCAGGGACAATGCGCTAAAGGATCGGAAAATCTGAAAGGACTAAAAAGCTAAAGGGTATGTGGTATCTGGTGTTAGTCACCATTCCATCTTTAGTGCCAGCAATGTTCTATCATTGCCACAAGGCCCAAGGAGCTGTGTGCAATAATCCTGACTTTACTGGTGAAAATTGCACAGAAAGATGACGTTGGAGTTCACAGAGCAAACCAGGTAGACTGCAAATGACAGAGGGTTGGTCGGGAGGAGGTAGAGAGAGATCCACAGGGTTTTGAGGATGGTGGAGGTGGGAGGGGGGGGGGGAGGGGGGGGGGTGGGATTGGGCCTGTGTACTCATTGAGTCCATTCCAACCATCAAGCTGCCTTTACACTAATCATGTACTATTATTCTGCCACATCCCCATCAAATCCACCCTGAATCTACCACACACATATATACACCAGGGGGAATAACAGTGGACAATTAATCTACCAAACTGCACATTTCAGGTGCACAGAGCACCCAGATGAACCCTGTGTGGTCACGAGGAGAATGTGCAAACTTCTCACAAACAGCATCAAAGGTCAGAATTGAACCTGGGTCACTGGAGCTGTGTGGCAGCAATTCTATCAGCTGTGCCAGTATGATGCCTGAGTTGTGATGCCTGGGTGGTGGTGCGGGAATGTGGAGTGGGATGCAAGTGGCTTCTCAATGGATCAAGGGAAGAAGCAACTTTGGAGGATGGGGCACTCTGCTGGATGGGAGATGTGAGTGGTTTGTGGAGGGAGTGCAGATAGGCTGGAGGTCTGTTATTGACAGAGACGTGCTGGGAGCCTAGACATTACACATGGTGAGGTGAGTGGGTGGGTGGAACCAAAATTGTTTACTAGAATACCCATCCTCTGCAAGATAAAAATCACGTATAGACTGGGAAAGGCTGCTTGCCTTTACCAACCAGAGGCAGGCCGCAAATGTTCACGTTTGACCCTTTACAGTATGAACGGCCCACTTTGAACATCCAGAATTTTGGCATCACTGGAAATGCCAGGCTCGTTGGTGTGTATGTGTGTCACGTGTAGACACTTAGTCAGTGGGTTTTGGATAGCATTTCTTCACATAATACACAAAAATGTTTTGGTACCCAGACAAATATTATGTCAAACTATTAATGTAGCTTAAACCAGTGCTTCTTAAATTGGTGAATGGTTGCCACAAAGGGCAAATGAAATCATTTTGGGGAGAATTAAACTAGAGGGGTGAATGAAGGGTGAATAAATTAATTTATTCAGATATTTATATATTTTTTCTATGCTTAAAAAAGGCATTTGAACTAGTTTTCGAAGACAAAAACTGCAGTAATCAAAGCCTGAAAGGGTAGGATGGGGCTGAAGCCCAGTGTTTAGACGTTGGAATGGTTTTCTATCATTCTAGTAGAATGATTTTCCAATTCCAGTGGTAATTAAACTTTTTTTATTTTTCACTCCTAGTTTTCTTTACATATTTTTAGGATGTTCAAAAAGTTGAATAAAATAAACACTTACGAAATTAGTTAATTTATGTTTTTTGCTCATGTGACAAAATAAATTATATATAAAATTATACACAAGGGAAAATTACCAAGAAACATAAGAAAATTTAATCGAGGGTGAATGACATTTTGTTATAAAGACTCAAGGGTGAATGACACTGAAATAGTTTAAGAAGCACTGGCTTAAACCATCACTTGATGTCCATTTAGTGTTGAAAGAGAAGCGAGGTACTGCATGACCAGTAATCTTTCTTCAGATTGCCTTAAATATATAATTATTAATGGTGACCATCAAACTACAAGCTTGTTTGACAATCCATTATGTTGACCAAACTGCACATCTCTAATGGGTTGCACGTGACTCTAGACCCATGGCAATGTGAATGGCTGACATTCTTTCTCACAACACTGAAGCAGAGGAGCTGTGCAATTGGAAATAGGTTAAAGCTGATGTTGCACAAAGATGCAAGCAATTCCAGGTCTTGGTGCCAGTGACCACTGATTAACCTGCAGGGTTTCCATTTAATGCTAGAAATATTGTACAAGACTTCCCCAAATGGTGTCAATAATAGTGATGTTAGTTTTTGATATTAGCTGCCGTTTTGAGGCAACGCTTCCTGTGGATCCCTCCAATGGTAAGGAGTTGATGCTCCAAGACGCTCCTCACTGATATCTACAAACTCAAATAATGCTTCACAAAGTAGCCAGGACTGCTTTGCCCATAGATGTCAAGGTGAGAATGAACCACAAATTCCCAACATCAGTGATGTCCCAGGCTGCTGCTGCTGCTGCTGCTGCTGCTGATGATGATCTCTATCACATTTCATAGCTGCCTATTGCATTAGGGAGACCGCACATTATTAATCTACAAGTTATGAGAACGTCTTCTCCTCTTGCTGAGGCCTACAGGAGCAGACAGAGTGAGCACAGTGATTCAGTATCTTTGCAGGCTCCCCAAATAATTATTCATAGATTGGATTCATATAGCATTACTCCTTACAAAAGTCCCCCCAGCAAACTCCTGCAGGAGCACCTGACTGTTGACCTGCACAAAGAACATGTTTTTATTGGTAATAATCTTTGCCAACATGGCTAGACCTCCCTTAGCCGTCCTCCCTTCTCCCATAGTAGAAGCATCCAACTATAGCTGGAAGAGTGTGTTGTTGTATGTCTCTTAATTAAACCAGCTCCCAAGGTACTAGTCGCGAACAAATGTGGCTGCTGCAAGAAATTGCAATGGACATGAAAAATGCTGCACACCAACATCGATTCAGCATGACATTACACAGGAAAACTGAACAATACTATCCTGGTTAGACAACAATGCTGGAGAAACTCAGCGGGTGAGGCAGCATCTATAGAGCGAAGGAATAGGTGACGTTTCGAGTCAAGACCCTTCTTCAGATGTTGCAGTGGAAGATCACAATTTCTATTGTGCTTTTAAATTCTTGGGTGACTCTTAATGCCGCTTTAATTGCCGTAAAAGATGAGAAAATAAGTTTATGGCTTTTGACCCTTAAATGCTGCTGAATTGGCCTGGCAATTAACATTGTCCATAAGCAATTAATGATGAACAATAGGTGATCGTACCTGCCTCAACTACTTCCACTTGCAGCTCTTTCCATATACCCATGACCCTATGTGTAAACAAGTTCCCCTCAGGTTCCTATTAAATCTTTCCCCTCTCATTTTAAAATGATGTCCTCTGGTTCTTCATTGCCTTACTCTGGGTAAAGGACTCTGTGCATTCACGCTTTCTATTCCTCTAATGATCACCCCTCATCCTCCTGCACTCCAACAAAAGAAGTCCTAGCCTGCTCAACCTCTCCCTATATCCAAGGCTCTCGAGTCCTTAAAACGAACATAATACTACAAATGTGCGTTAACCAATGTCCTATACAACCGTAACATAACCTCCCAACTTCTATACTCGATATTCTGACTGATGAAGGCCAATGTGCCGATAGCTTTCTTCATCACCCTATCTACCTGTGATGCCACTTTCATGGAACTATGTACCTGCATTCCCAGATCCCTCTGCTCTACAACACTCCCCATAACCCTGCCATTCACTCTGTAGACCTGCCCTGGTTTGACGTCCCAAAATGCAACACCTTGTATTTACTCCAGCAATTAAATGTAGTTTTGCTCTAATGCAATAGTTGCATTCCTAGGAAACGTTGACAGCAAATAGTGTAATAAAAACATTTGTGTCAATAAGGAAAAGGGAGTTAGGGGCTAGAGAGATTCTGACACAATAACAAAGTTATTTTTCACTACAGGATTTTCAAAAATAAAGGATTTTTAAATTGCTATATGTTTGCTTTTGTTACAGCAAGATAAAAATAAATTGTTTGGTAAAATGTCATTGCAAGAGTGTCAATAGAAGCAATAATTTGCCAGTTTCAGTGGCCAGCTGCAGTGAAAGTAGAAGCTGTGTTCTGATGAGAAAAGTCTTTGATTATTGTAGGGCCCTTTGCCACTTTTCATTTCACTGCACATCTCGTATGTGTATGTGACGAATAAACTTGACTTGACGACTTGACTTGGAAGCTACCTGGACATTTTTTTCAAGATAACTTTTTTCTGCTTCACAATTTCCAGCTTGACTCATAAGTGGTTCTTTACTTTATGATTGAAATCGTATTGAAACCAATTCAACCTGCACAACACAAATAGTGTTCCCTAATGCATCAGCCATTTGCATTGTAGACACATGCGTAATAGTAATGTGCAAGCGGAGTCTTTGTGAGACCACACCTGGACTATGGTGTGTAATTTTGGTCACCTTCCCGAAGAAAGGATTATGCATACGACAGGGAGTGCAGCAAAGGAAGGTTCTCCAGACCAATTCCTGGGATGCAGGACTGTCATATGAGAAGAGATTGTGTTGACAGAGTTGACAAGAATGAGAAGGGATCAAAATCCTGACAAGGCTTAAGAGATAAGATGAGGATAATTCCCCTGACTGGGGGAGTGGAATCTATAATGAGAGCTTCAGTATACAAGGTAAGCCATTTAGGATTTAAGATTATGAGAATATTCTTCATACAAGTGTTGGACCTGTGTTATGACTGAATATATCCAAGTAGGACTTTACTTTAGAGATACAGTGTAGAAACAGGCCCTTCAGCCCACTAAGTCCGCGCCGACCTCCAATCACCCTGTACACTAGACCTATCCTACACGCAAGGGACAATAAGCCCTCACACCCACACGTCTTTGGAATGTAGGAGGAGACCTGAGCACCTAGAGAAACCCCATGCGGTCACAGGGAGAACATGCAAACTCCATATAGATAGCACCTGAGATCAGAATTTAGAAGATTGAGAGGGGATCTTATAGAAACTTACAAAATTCTTAAGGGGTTAGGCAGGCTAGATGCAGGAAGATTGTTCCCGATGTTGGGGAAATCCAGGACAAGGGGTCACAGTTGAAGGATAAAGGGGAAATCCTTTAGGACCGAGATGAGAAAAACATTTTTCACAGAGAGTGGTGGATCTCTGGAACTCTCTGCCACAGAAGGTAGTTGAGGCCAGTTCATTGGCTATATTTAAGAGGGAGTTAGGTGTGACCCTTGTGGCTAAAGGGATCAGGGGGTATGGAGAGAAGGCAGGTACAGGATACTGAGTTGGATGATCAGCCATGATCATATTGAATGGTGGTGCAGGCTCGAAGGGCCGAATGGCCTACTCCTGCACCTATTTTCTATGTTTCTATCAGGATCGAACCCGGGTCGCTGGCACTGTAATGCAACAGCTTTACCGCTGCACCACTGTACCTCTGAGAGTCATAGATTTCTGGAAACAAGGTATCAACGGGAGAGGAGGGAGAGAATATAGTATGGAGATAAAGGATCATCGTGGTTGTATCCAATGGCTGAACAGCCTCCTCCTGTTCTTATATTCAGTTTTGGAATTTTTCCCTTTGGTTTGTACCATACTGTGTCAGTAGTACAAAAACCTAAAGGGTATTATCTGTTTCATCTGTGTCAGGCATTACATAACCAGTAATGATAACAACCTTGGTGTATATTACAGGGCTTCCTGGGCTACCAGGCCCTGCTGGTCATGGACAGCCAGGGATGGATGGGGAACCAGGAAGAAATGGAATACCAGGAAATCCAGGGAAGCGTGGCCCTCAAGGTACGCCAGGAGTCTGCGACGTAGCCAGCTGCTACAGTTCCTACGACAGAGGCCAAATTCCTTACAACAAAGGACCCAACTTCTAAGGTTGGAGCATGGTTCTGGTGCTGGGAGCTGAGTCCCAATGTGTCATCTCATATCTCATCATGTGCTGCCAAAGAGGAGGAACCGTTCTCAGGAAATAAAACAACCCACACAACACCAAATCAACCAATTATTACAGGTTCCGTCGTCCATCTTGGTTTGCTACTGACTTCAGAACATATGAGTATAAACACTTTAAACACATGGCGTGCTGTGCACGTACTGTATGTTTATCTCTATACATTTTTCTAAATAAATCTTGATAACAGCTGTATTATTCTCTGTGAATAGTTGTTGCATATTTAAATAAAGTGAATGTAATATCTGGATTTTCTGGGGACATTTTTGATTCTAACCGGCTGAAGATTAACCTGATGCGCCGCCCATGGTAGAAATCACCTGATTGTCATCTTTGACCCCAATGAGCAACTGATGTCATTGTACTCTTGCCATAGACAGAGTACAGAGAAGGATCACCAGACTGATTCCTGGGATGTCAGGACTTTCATATGAAGAAAGACTGGATAGACTCGGCTTGTACTCGCTAGAATTTAAAAGATTGAGAGGGGATCTTATAGAAACTTACAAAATTCTTAAGGGATTGGACAGGCTAGATGCAGGAAGATTGTTCCCGATGTTTAAGAAGGAACTGCAGATGCTGGAGAATCGAAGGTTACACAAAAAAGCTGGAGAAACTCAGCGGGTGCAGCAGCATCTATGGAGCGAAGGAAATAGGCAACGTTTCGGGCCGAAACCCTTCTTCAGACTGAGGTTACACAAAAAAGCTGGAGAAACTCAGCGGGTGCAGCAGCATCTATGGAGCGAAGGATGTTCCCGATGTTGGGGAAGTCCTGAACGAGATGAGAAAAACATTTTTCATACCGAGAGTGGTAAATCTTTGGAATTCTCTGCCACAGAAGGTAGTTGAGGCCAGTTCATTGGCTATATTTAAGAGGGAGTTAGATGTGGCCCTTGTGGCTAAAGGGATCAGGGGGTATGGAGAGAAGGCAGGTACGGGATACTGAGTTGGATGATCAGCCATGATCATATTGAATGGCGGTGCAGGCTCGAAGGGCCGAATGGCCTACTCCTGCACCTAATTTCTATGTTTCTATGATCCAGTAGTAAATGAAAATCAACAGCACAAACCTGAAATAAAATCATGAAAATATTAGAAATACTCAACAGTCAGGCAAAAGCCATGGAAACAGAAACAGATTCTACATTTTGTATTGAGGTCTTAAGCCAAAACTATAAACCCAGACTGTGTTTCTACACATGCTGCCTGACTGGTTGAGTGTTTCAGGCATTTTACGTTTTCATTTGAGCGGATTCATCAGGATTATTTTCAGACCATCACAGAATGGGTCACAGCACAGAAGCAGGCCATTCGTCCCATCATGTGCAACCTGTACCTGACCGGAGCAAATTTCTAGCTCCCCCCACTGGCCCATTCGTTGTAGTCCTTGCAATTTATTTATTTACAATATATTTAAAACTTACCACATGGTTACAATGTGCATTCACCACATTGCTGGGCAATAATTTCCAATTTCCAGCCACAAAATGGCAGTGGTTGCTTTGATCAGCAATGTTTTACTATCTCGTGCATTTACTCTTAAGAGCTGCAAATATAAAGATACTTTGCGTATCTCAGATTTACATCACCTCCTCAGCTCAAGGGCCCAGTTAGAAGATGCTAATGACAAACCAACCCACTGGAATTCATAAGATTAAATCTAAGCCCTTTCTGATGTAGCAGATGCCAACCAGAAGAATAACAGAAGAGTTCCAAAATAAACCTTGACAATTAATTTCTATTTCTGTTCTCTGACAAAAGTACATCTGTACATGTTTATCCTTGATAAGAACTAAATTAAGTGCAATGGTGTCTGTAATAAGAATGTGGTAGCTGGGATGATAGGTGAATCAAGCAAACAACATCATTTCCACGTCAATTAAAAATCATGCTTGTATTCTTTCAGTTGGATCAATGTTTCGGACCACATCTTCCAACAGTGTAATAGTGGCATCATGTGGATATGGGTATTGATCTGTGTCTGTTCCTAATTCACATAAATATGCAACAGCTAGATCCTCGGTGTGGAACGTTTTCATTGGAACCAACAAAAGGCCGGACCTTTGTAATGTTGCACGTGATCTCTTCTCCACATTTTACCATCTTGTAACCAACATTCTTTGCCCACAGAGCTCATTAGATGCATAGCCTATATGCAGGACCTTCAAATAACTATCAGGCTGCTGCACAAAAATCACATTCTAAATCTCTACCGGTAATAATATTTAAAAGACGTTTGGACAGATACATGTAGATCAGGCATCTTGGCCGGCATGGACGTTGGGTCGAGGGCCTGTTTCTGTGATGTATGACTCTATAACTAAGTTTATTGAATCTTGACCAATGACGTGTACTCCAATTGCCCCACTCAGAAAAGTTCTCCCAACATTGGTCTCATCCCTTATGCTTTGCCCCCTCCAGCAGTGGAAACAGATGAGTCTGCATGATTGTACTACTGCAGAGTGCAACATACTGAGTTTCGAGTCCTGTGCTACTGTAGATGGCCAGGTTCCCCCTGGGCAATCCACGCAGCAGTGGCATTGTTTATGTAAGCCAGTGATATCCTTGGCCAGGCTACATTCATTGCAATCCTCTTGATTTTGTTGTGTGTTTTCCAAAGGACTTTAGCTGTTGTAAGTGATAGCCCTTTTTGCTCAGGAGGCATCTTTTGGTTTGAGGTGTCGACACAAAGTCCAAAGGTCCAGCAGCCAGGTGCAAGTAGAATACGTCCTGATACTCCTGCCACTTTCTCAGTGCAGGTTTATATTGGCACAGTATGGACAGCTGCCCATATGGGTGAATGTATTGATGACCCTGGCAGAGATCTGGGAGATGGTAAAAACTTGGACGGGCTCCTGGAGGTGTTGATCCTTTGCTTTGGGAGTTTACCAAGAGGACACAGCAGCCACTAAAAATGACAGTGGCATTGCTTGAAATAGATGTCAGCCTCTCGTGTCCTCCAAGAGTCTACTGACTCTGACACACCACACCAATGGAAAATCAATTCTCTTATCCTATTGCAGACCCTATGTTGTAGCTGCTTGCAGCATTTGACCACCGGTTGTTGGCAATGGGCAGAGCACGGGCACTGATGGTACCCGCTCGTGCCTAGGTGATCTTGACAGAATTACTTGTGATATAGGCAGAGTTCTACTGCCTAACCTGCATGACAACCCCTCCCATCCCGCTCACCCAATCTGTTTGCCCACCCTGGTGGACATGTGATGCTATTTCCTGCCATCTGCATGGAAAAGGATTTGAACATGGCTGTCCCCTGTCCCCAATGCCATTAAAGCATCAGCAGGGAACCCAAAGCTCATGCATGAATAATCAGTGGGTGGCAAGCTTTTGGCCAATGGCTCACCTACAGGAGGGAATGAAAAACAAGCCAGGTAAACAACAACCTTCAATTTGTCTTCTGATCTATGTCTTTACCTGTTGATTTGGAAAATTTCATAAACAAATAAAATGACAAAAAACCATTTTAGAAATAATGATTTGAAGCTCCAATCCTGGTATCGTTAATAAAACCAGTTTAAAGCAACCGTGAAGATTGCTCTTCCTCAGGTCCAGTTCTATTCAGCAACCATGCCAAATGTTCTTTGTTAGAGTTCATTTACTTGACCCAAACCTCAATGGTTCCCAGCTATAAAAGTGGCGTTTGAATTGGCATCCAAAAATGATTGTGGTGCGGCCAAATTCAGTTTGGGCAGTCCTTGCAAATACGCGATCCCCCACTCAATTCCAACATCTCCACCGCATCTGATCCCTAGATGAGGCTTTCCATTCTAGGACACCCGCCATGTCCTCTTTCTTTAGTAAACCTGGTTTTCCCCCCTACTGGCATGGATCTCTCACCCACGTCTCCTCTGTATCCTGTACTTCTGTTTTCGCTCCCCCTTCCCTCAGATGGAACAAGGACAGAGTTTCCCTGGTCATCACTTCTCACCCCACCAACCTCTGCATCCAAAACAACAACTTCCAACATTTCCGTCACCACCAACATGATCCCACCACCACTTCCCATCTCCATCCCTTTCCACCTTCCGCAGAGACCACTCCCTCCACAACTCTTTGGTTCACTCATCCCATCTCACCCAAACCACCCCCTCTCCAGATACTTTCCCCAGTAACTGCAGGACATGTAACACCTGTCCCCATTTCTCCTCCTTTGCCTCCATCAATGGCCCCAGCCGTCGTTTCAGGTGAAACAAAGGTTCAAGTGCATCTCCTCTAGCCTCATCTACTCTGCGTCCAGTGTTCCCGGTGTGGCCTCTTGTACATAGGCGGGACCAAGCGTAGACTCGGTGACTGTTTCGCTGAACACTTACGGCCAGTCCACCAATGTTTCTGGATCTCCCGGTTGTTAACCATTTTAATTCCCCTGCCTTTCCCGTACTGACCTTTCCGACCTGGGCAGGCATACATTGCCAGAATGAGGCCACACACAAACTGGAGAAACAGCGCGTCATATTCAGCTTGGATGGTTTATAACACAATGTATGAACAATGCCTTCTCCAATTTTAGGTAACCTCTAACAACTGCATCTCCACCTTTTCCCCCCCACAACCCCTTTCTCCACCCCCACCCCCCTCTCCTCCCATCTGGACCCACATTTCTTTTCTCCCTCCCTCTCCACCTACATTCCTTCATCTGGCTTTACAATTTGCATCTCTTCAATCCTTTTGTCTCACACCTGTTTTTTTCATATCTGGTCTTTGTCCAACCATCTGCCTATCAAAAAACGTCCTTTGCCTGCGTTCACCTGTCCCGGTTTGTCCTGCCCCTCTTCTCTTCCAGTTTTCTGACCCTGAAACGTCACCTATTCATGTTCTCCAGATATGCTGCCTGAGCCGCTGAGTTACTCCAGCACTTAAGGGCCTGTCCCACTTGGGGCGTCATTTGCGCGTCACGCAGGTGGTGAAGATTTTGTGATTCCCCAAATCCTGGGGCGCTGCGCGCAACCGCACGTCACTGCCTACACCACCACGTGCCATGCGCGCATCTCGTGCGTGTCATGATACGCGAGTCGTGCGTCGTGATGCGTAAATGATGCTGCGTAAATGACACGCATATGACGCCCAAGTGGGACAGGCCCTTTAGTGTTTTTTATAGATTGATTGGGGGATGAGGAATACATCTTTAGCTAATGAAACATCCATTCAAAAGTTCTGTTTTTAAATCTGTTATTACACGTTTTCAAGCTTTTTAAAAATCTTTTTGGCTTCTTAATTCTACATCTCTATTTCTAAATCCCAAGATGCCATTTTTATTCAGCTATCTCTCAAAATGGCCTATCACCTTCCAGTGTATACAAAACAAAATGTGAGTGTCCCTGTCCCTGCGCCCACTTTGAATTGTCCCATTGAGTTTCATGTTGCCTCTCCTCATTCCTCTAGCTTGCCAGTGCTTTCCTGCCACCTATCATTATATTGCTCGCTGTGTAACCATACTTCTGACTTCTGTGCCATCTGCAAATTCATGTTTAACCATAAAATTATTATAACAGTCTCAGGAATTGTTGGAGAAAGAATGGCAGATGCTGGAACTGCAGATCCCATGGCTAACTGGACTAAAATTCTTCCCATCCTGCTTCCTGTAAGGACTCTATCCACTACTCCCAATTCTACGCCGCATTTGCACCCAGGATGAGGTGTTCCAAACCAGGGTTTCGGAGATGTCCTCATTGTTTAGGGAACGGGGGTTCCCCTCTTCAACTACAAATGAAGCTCTCATCAGGGTCTCTTTTATATCCTGTAGCTCCGTTCTCACTCCCCACCCCTCCACTCGTAACAAGGGCAGAGTCCCCCTTGTCCTCACCTTCCACCCGGCGCATACAACAGATAATCCTCTGACATTTTCGCCAACTCCAACAGGATCCCACCATTGGCCACATCTTCCCATCTCCTCCACTTTCGGCGTTCCGCATAGACCGCTCCCTCCGTAACCCCCTGGTCAATCCGTCCCTTCCCACCCAAACCACTCCCTCCCCTGGTACTTTCCCTTGCAACTGCAGGAAATGCTCCACTTGTCGCTTTACCTCCCCCCTTGACTCCCATCCAAGGATCCAAGCAGTCTTTCCAGGTGCGGCAGAGGTTCACCTGCACCTCCTCCAACCTCAACTATTGCATCCATTGCTCTAGGTGTCAAGAAAAATCAATCCGACATCCGTTCTCTGAAGTTTTTTTATAAACATCGCTGGACAATTTAATGGCAGGAGTAAAATAAAAATTGACTTCTAACGCCGTCAACACCGACAACGGGACGGATCTCACGTACGGGACAGATAAAGGTAAGCCATTTATTTTACATATAAACTTGCTTCTTACGATTACTTTAATCCAAGTTTTACGTTGCCAAAAGGTGATTTTGGCCCCATACGAACCGGCAGTGTTTTTCCTGCCGATATAGGGTTTAAATTCACCGCAAACCGCAAAGTTCCAATCGATCATGCTCCACAAAATCCCACTCGCAAAATGATTTAAATGGCCATTAATTTACGGGAATTAAACACTAAATTAGTAAGATTAAACGAGAACTTACCAGTTTGAAGTTTGATCTGTATTTTATGAGGAGTTACGATGAGGGATTACGTGAAGAACCCGCTCAGCGCGCATGCGCGGCATACTTCAAAGCAGCGGTGTGGAATCACAGATAGACACAGTTATTGAAATAAACATAGTAAAGAAAAGGTGACATCAGTTATCAGTTTGACCCATATTATTGAGGGTGGGAGCGGAGGGCACGTAATCCCTCGTCGTAACTCCTCATACAATACAGATCAAACTTCAAACTGGTATGTTCTCGTTTAATCTTACTATTTTACTTCGGAGTCACGTGAGTGACTACGTGAAGATTTTAAAGCTCAGTGATTTCAAACCGTGTAACAGTTATTACTTCACTCACTGCCAAAGTCCTTGAGGGAGGAAATGTGTTATCGTAATCAGCCAATGAATCTGTTTGTAGAAAAACACAAAGGTATTTGTTAACAATAACAACAAGAATTCAACTGCTCCCCTGGGCTTAAATTAAATATTTGCAGCCTGTAAAATCTTTTCTGCAAGTAAAACAGGTTTTGCCAACGGCTTGTTATAAAAAGTTCTGAACGTTGTTTCCCTCGACCATTCTGCTGTAGCCAGGATGTGCTCTATTGGCACGTCCATTCTTTCGGCCGTTGATGTGGATGCTGCCCTGGTGGAGTGAGATTTGTACATGTTAGTGTCAATTCCGGCAGCTTTTAGTACCTGCTTGAGCCATCTCGAAATGGTTTGGCTCGTCACCCGACCATAAGGTTTTTTATGACTGACCCATAAGGCTTTTTCACTCCCTCGAATATTTTTGGTTGTGTCAATGTAGGACAGTAGGTGGGTCATGGCACATAACTGTGGTTCTGGCGGGTAAGCCTGGAATTCCACGACTGGATTAGGTGTTCCTGGTCTGCTCTGTTTGATCAGTCCCTCAATAATGAAAGAGATCTGGTCTGGAGCTGTGATCATGTTGTCCAGTCGCAATAGGTGTAGTGACTGGACCTTCTGTGCAGATACAAGTGCCATCAACATGAGTGTTTTGAGCGTAGATTGTTCCAGGTTGAGGGATCTGGCTGGTGGCCATCCCCTGAGTTATGTCAGAACCACACTGACATCCCATATATGGGTGTACCTTGGTCTAGGGGGGTTAGAGTTGTAAATACCCTTCATTAGTTTGACCACCAGCGGGTGGGACCCCATGACCTGTTGTCCTGGAGCTTGTTTTAAATAGACAGACAGGGCACATCTAGCTGTGTTGATGGCACTGTAGCCGAGTCCTTCATCGTGGTGAAGGTTCGCCAGGAATTCCAGTACGTTGGTAACTGTAGCGGTTGAGAAGGTGGTCCCTGTATCCAAGCAGTACTTCTCCCACTTTTTGATGCTGGACAAGTACTGTTTTCTTGTGGATGTTTGGAGGGATGTCGTGGAGTAATGGGAACCATGGCTGTGTAGGCCAGTCGGGTACTATCAAAATACCTGAAGCAGAGTCCATTTGTATTTTGCGTAGTACACGGCTGATGAGGCAGAAGGGAGGAAATGCATAGAAGAAGAAATGTCCCCAATCCAGCGCGAACGCATCTACCGCTGCTGCCTCAGGGTCTGGTTCCCAAGCGACATACATAGGCACCTGGTGATTTAGCCTTGATGCAAATAAGTCGATATCTGGCGTGCCAAGTTTACAGATGACACCATCGTGGTAGGCAGGATCATGAGTAACAATGAGGCCGCCTACAGGACAGAGGTAGAGAACCTGGTGAGCTGGAGCCGTGAGAACAACCTGATCCTCAACGCAGCAAAAACAAAGGAGATGATCCTGGACTTCAGGATGAGACCGAAGACCTTCGTCCATCAGCCCATCACCATTAACGGCAAGACAGTGGAGGCTGTGCAGAACATCAGGTACCTCGGGGTCAACATCAGCCACGACCTGACCTGGACCTTCAACATCACGGCGACAGCCAAGAAAGGACTTCAAAGGCTTCACTTCCTGAGGTGCTTGAAGAGGGCACGTCTCCCACAACAGCTGCTGGTGAGCTTCTACAGGTCAGCCATCGAGTCAGTTCTCACATACTGCATCACAGTATGGTACTCTGGCTGCACCGCAGAGAACAGGAAAGCTCTCCAACGCGTCATTAAGACTGCTGAGAGGATCACTGGCACCCAGCTCCCCAGACTGGAGGACATCTACCGGACCCGCTGCATCCGGAGGGTCAAGGGCATCATTAGAGACAGCACACACCCTGGACACTGCCTCTTCACCCCCCTGCCCTCAGGAAGACGATACAGGACACTGAGCGCCTGCACGACAAGACTAAAAAACAGCTTCTACCATAGAGCTGTGACACTACTGAACTCTATCCCCCTCCCACACTGATTCCCCCCCTCTCTCTCACACACCCGCCCATACTCCTATATGTTTATAGTCTCATTTTTTTTAATAGTTATTTTTTAAATGTATTTTATACTCATATTCCTGTGCAGCTGGAGGATTGCTCCAACAAAATTTTGTTGTCTTGTACAATGACAATAAAGATTATTATTATTATTATTATTATTAATAATCTTTGCAAACACTTTGGGGTTTAACATCCATTCAGTGTTGTCGTTAAATTTGCGTGACCTGGTGTCTGCCACTGTATTTAGCTTACCTGGCAGGTAAGTTGCTGATAGCCAAATATGTCTTTCGACACACCATTGCCAAATTGTGTTGACCAATTTGTTGCATGATATCGATTTTACCCACTGAAGGCAGGTACGGGATACTGAGTTGGATGATCAGCCATGATCATATTGAATGGCGGTGCAGGCTCGAAGGGCCGAATGGCCTACTCCTGCACCCAATTTCTATGTTTCTATGTTTATGCCACCCAAATGGTTAATGTAGGCCACCACCGTAGTATTGTCTATTTGTAACCGTACATGCAAGTGATGCATATTGGATGCATATGCTTTTAAACCATAAAAGCCACCCAACATCTCTAGATAGTTAATGCCCAGTGTAAGTAGTAATGATGACTCTAGGTTAGTCCATCTACCACCTGTGCTGGATATGGAGTTAGTCGCTCCCCAGCCTTGAGCACTGACATCTGTTTGGATCCCTAAAGTAGGGTTAATGATGATGATAGGGCTGAAACTATGCCAAATGTTTTCTGCCCACCACTGTAGTTCTGATATTGCTTCAGTGGGTAGTTTCATGATACGATCATAATGACCTGTATGTCGTTTTAGTGCCTGTACCTTTGCTCTTTGTAAGTTGTGATAGTGCAATGGTCCGAATTGTGTAGCCGGAAATGCTGCTACCATTTCCCCAATTGCTCTTGCTACTTGTCGAATAGTTGGTAGCTCGTTGACCTTTAAATTGTTGCATGATTGTGCCAATTCAGTTGTTTTGTCTTTTGGCAAAGTTACAGACATGTGGACTGAATCAATTGTGAAGCCCAAATCCATGGTTGTGGATGGCTTCATCTGGATGTAAGATAAATCCCAGGGTTTCGAACAACTGTTTGGTAGCTGATACAGCTGATATAGCCAATTCCACGGTCTTGCCTACTATTAATATATCATCAAGATATGCCGTGACAATATGTTTTTGTCTTCCAAAAATTGCCAGGGCTGGTTTTAGTATCTTGGTGAATAATCTTGGGCTGATGTTAACCCATTGGGTAACGCTTTAAACTGCCATTGTTGCCCCATCCAGGTAAATTTCAGGTATCTGCGATGATCCTTGTGAATGGGTACTGAATAGTAAGCATCTTTGAGGTCAATGCTTGCCATGAAGTATCCTTTGGAAATTAGTTGTTTGGCAGTAACAAGCGTTTCCATTTTGAAATGTACATACTTAACAAACATATTTAGTGAAGTTAAGTCAATGATGATGCAACATCCACCATCTCTTTTGGTTTTTGTGAATATATTTGATACAAATTCCAAGGGTTCATGTTTTGTTTTTTCCGATGATACCCTTTGTGATTAGTGTCACCAGTTCAACTTGTCCCTCTCGTTTTTATTTAACTGAGAGGGAAAAGACCCTCTGGGGTGAATGTTGAACTGGTGGCAATTTTTCTAGTATAAATTGTATTTTGTATACATTAATGCTATTGAGTATATACTTGTCACTTGTGATAGACTCCCATGCTCCCTTAAACAGGTGTAATCTCCCCCCTGTTAGTATTGAGCCCCTACTTTCTATATGCTGGTAGGAACCAGACCCACCTACCTCCATGGTTATGGGTATTTCTTCTGTCTCTTCCCAGACCAGCGAGTCTTGCGCGTTGTCTGACGTGGCGGTGATGTTGGGGGGTGGCGCATTTTCCATGGGGTCCGCTCTGGGCCTTGGTCTAAAAAAGACTTCCGGTGATAAATGCGGACCCCGAGCTTTCACCAGTCCCATATGGTAGACGTCGACTGGTGGACGCGATGGGGTGCTGCCGCTTGGGTATTGTTGTTTTGGGTTTGCTCGTCCCGGGGCCTGCCCTCATGAGACCGAAAGTTTTAGAGGCCTCTTCCATATCTTTTACTTTTTTCGTGAGGTCTTTGCCAAAGAGCAGTGTGTCTGGCTCAGTGGCTGGGGTTTTGCACAACCCCGCGAATTTTGGATTTAGGGCAGGTCTTATGATTTCTTTACGGAGGTTATTTATCTCGAACTGCGTGTTGTACAACAGCGCGAGAGTGTTTTGTTGGTTTGTGGTCATCTCCGTATTGTCCACAGAACGAGCAATGATGTGATGGCTGACGTCAGGAGCCTGAGGATCCGCTGCAGTATCAGCTCCTGGTTCCGAATATTTGTCCCGACGTGCCCCCAGATTTGGCTGTTGACAGCCGGCACTTTGAGGGACTCACCATTTTCTGGAGCTGTGTACATTTTTAAGGCCTCATTAACCACCTGCTCCTGTAGGGGCCTGTTGGAGAGGTGGTTGATGCTGGCCGCTAGTTTAGGCTCTAATGGCCTTCCTGCACGTGGGGCTGCCACGTAGCGGTCCACCACACCCAGCAGCTCTTCCTGGTCCTGCACCCCTGGCATACTCCCGACTTCTTCAGCCAGCGTCCCCTCTTCCTGACCAGCCCAGTCCTGGTCACCAAAGCTGCCCTCGGGTAAGGAGGAAGCGATGGGCAGTGCACAAAGGCACTGTGGAGTGAGTGCCTGAACTCCCCCTGCGAGAGCGCCCTCTCACGCAGCGCGTCTCGCTGGAGCACCGGCTCCAGGAGCCGCTCTATGCGGCTCAGGCGGCTGTCACTCCCCCGTGCGGGTGGAGAGACGTCCCCGTCCGACAAGTCGGAAGCCACCGGCCACAGCTTTTTCGGGTGGCTTTACATCCAGCCCGCTGCTCAAGCGCTAGGCGCTAGCAGAAGGCTCTCCTGTGAAAGAAACCCGCCTCAGGGTTACCTGACGGTCCGTCTTTCAATCTGTGCCCCCCCCCCCTGCCCCCCCCACTGCTGAACCCAATGCCGCGCATGCCCTGAGCGGGTTCTTTACATATCACGTGACTCCGAAGTAAAATCCTTCCTCCGTTGACGATGAGATTTAAAAATCGAGCTTTGGCTATTTAAAAATGGAAATTGACAGATGTTTAGATTGTTACAATTAGAGTAACTAATTATATGCTTTTTTCAGGTCTCTGTTTCAGAAGGCTCAATCTAAAAAACTGAAAATTTCAAGCAGAAAATGGGCTGACTCCTCAGAGCTTTTGAGTTAAGATCCGGAAGTGGCGGCGCCGCCCTGGCAGCAGCGGTACCTAGTCCTGACTTTTTTGTATTGCCCGTTTTTTCAGTTATCTGTAGCGTGGGCGGGGGTGGGGGGTGAAACGGGGGCTGCTGTCACTCCCTTCGGGGGAATACGACCTTTTGTTCGTATCCACCTGCTTTGAACCCTACGCTGATGCCGCTCATGCGACCTCGGGCTGCAGCTGCAGGGTTCTTCACATAGTCTCCCGTGAGAGACTCCGAAGTAAAATCCCGCTGGAGTCCACTTTGCCCAGCCTATAACGGCACTCCCATGGACGATGAGACGGCACTCCCGTTGGCCCAGCGCGAGGGAAAACTCCCCATGGAGTGGCCCAGCCCGATTGTGAACGGCACTCACGTGAGGGCGATTGTGTGAATGTTATTTGGACACTTTGGCTATTTCCAAAATCTTTTCGCGGGCCAAATTGATAGATGTTTAGATGCGGCGGCTTCGACCAATTGAATTTTGTAATTAGTTCTACAATTAGGTAAGTAACTAATTATATGCTTTAATTTCAGGTCATCCAAGTAAGATTGTTTCATATTTGTGTCAGAATGCTTCAATCTATAATAACTGAACATTTCATTCAGTTCTCTTAATTTTTAAGAAAGTTATGGGCTTTTTACTGTGACCTTGATCAGAGCTTTTGAGTTCAAGTCAATGGAAAAGCAATAGGGAACAAGATGCTAATTTCCGAGTATGAATATTACCATATCTTTTTTTAAACTGAAATATATGAAAGTGAATTAGGTGTCAAATTAAACTTCTTTTTATGCTTTATCGGATGGGATAAATTGCAGACTTGATTTTTTAAATCTAAAAATTTTGTAACGTTGCTAGGATATGGAGTCGGGTGAAAAGATAGGAATTGGCTTTGATTTTATTGACAGGTATCGGCTGTGATAGAAATGGGCTCTGATTTTACTGAGATTGGAGCAGGTTTTTAAAATCTCAACATTTTGTAACATTGCTACATATGCTGCTAAACAGGACTATTGGCCAGCAAAACTTATCCAATAGTCCTGTGGTGCCACCTGGTGGTGTAGATGAGTTCCTCAACACTGGGTGAAGTGCACACATCAAGCTAACCCATTTCAAACATTCATCATCATTTCTAGTCTGCCTTAGGGATAAAAAGAGAGCGGGTTGCAGAATTTGTGTGTCAGTAGCACTTAGAATTGCTCCATAATTGCTCTCTCCCCCTCTGCATTCTCCAGAGAAGATGGGTGCAGTTCTCCAGGCAACCAAGCCAAATTTAGTGTCCCACAATTAGTGCTCATAATGTGGTCGGTCTTCTTTGGGGAAACCAAACGAGAGTTGTGGAGTACCTGCATTCATTCACACGGCACAAATCAACCTGAGCATTCTATTGCCTTCCACCTTAACTCTCTGGATGTTTCGCAGCTTGCTGGACTCCACTTCGAATTCTCTAAGTTCTGGAAATCTTCTTTCCCTATCGGTCGGAATTGGCCATTTCTGCTCTAAATCATCCATCTGTGACATCGAGTCAAAGAGCTGTACAGTGGCCTTTTTCCCACGGTGGAAATCTCAAAGACCTGAGGGCTTTCCCATCGTCATGGAATAACCCTTCCATTACTGAATCATCTGGTGATTCTCAGTCAATGTGTGAAAATCAATTGGAGACTGTAAACAGGTGCTCAAAAACCTATGGTTACCTCCTAACTCCTGGCAGCCCTTGGTTTGGTGTTCCTTCTCCATGAGCTGCCTCTGATCTACTATTTGCAGCACATCACACTTCTTTGTCATCTAATTGCCCCAATAACACCATTTCCGCTAGCAACCTTGGCCTTACCTTGTAAGAGCTGTTCCTATCTAAACCTCCACCTGTTTTTTCCCTCTCATTTCCAATTCTGACAAAGTGTTTTCAACCTGAAACATTAATTGTTTTTCTCTCCTGAGAGACCTGAGAGACCTGACACTTCCCTATGGTACTATTGGGATACAGTTTCAAGAGAAGGACACTTTCCCTTCTCCCTCCACCTCCCATTTCCTTTTCCCTGACCCATATTCACCCCTCACTCATATTATTTGAAGCAGATTATCTGATCATTGTGTTTCTTTGTGGGATCTTGCTGTATGTAAATTGGTCGTTGTGTTTCAAATATTAACTGAGGACTTCAATAGACATAAAAGTTCTCTACACTGGGAGTGTGCAGATGCTAGATCACCAGGGTTATTAGAAGATAGATAGCATATATAGATTATTCAAGAGGAAGTTTTTTAAAAAAAAATTTAGGAATAAGGCTTGGGGTGAGTCATAGTGGGTGGGGCTTGAGGGGCCTACTCGTGCTCCCGTTTTCTTGCGTTCTTGGGAGATCCTGAAAGATAGAAACAAAGAAACATAGAAAATAGGTGCAGGAGGCCATTCGGCCCTTAGAGCCAGCACCGCCATTCATTGTGATCATGGCTGATCGTCCCCAACCAATAACTCGTGCCTGCCTTCTCCCCATATCCCTTGATTCCACTAGCCCCTAGAGCTCTATCTGACTCTCTTAAATCCATCCAGTGACTTGGCCTTCACTGCCCTCTGTGAACCTACGCTGCACTGCCTCAATCACAAGGATGTCCTTCCTCAAATTAGGAGACCAAAACTGTACACAATACTCCAGATGTGGTCTCACCAGAGCCCTACACAACTGCAGAAGAACCTATACTGAAATCCTCTTGTTATGAAGGCCAACTTTCCATTAGCTTTCTTCACTGCCTGCTGTACCTGTAAGCCAACTTTCATTGACCGGTGTACAAGGACGCCCAGGTCTCGCTGTACCTCCCTCTTACCTAACCTAACCCCATTGAGATAATAATCTGCCCCCTTGTCTTTGCCGCTAAAATGGATAACCTCACATCTATCTATATTATACCTCATCTGCCACGCGTCTGCCCACTCACTCAACCTGTCCAGGTCACCCTGCAACCTCCTAACATCCTCTTCACAATTCACACTGCTACCCAGCTTTGTGTCATCCGCAAACTTGCGGATAATTTGGAAATACAAATATTGCTCTTGTTAGGAATCCGTTAGAGTGGTGGAGGGGGAAGTTCTGGGGGATAGGCGTTTGAAAACTAAGCTCAAATATCAGTTAGACAAAAATGCTGGAGAAACTCAGCGGGTGAAGCAGCATCTATGGAGCGAAGGAAATAGGCAACGTTTCGGGCCGAAACCCTTCTTCAGACCCGAAATATCAGTAAGAATATATGCAAAAAAAATAAATAATAAAGTGGTGGGGGAATTTAGTGGATTTTCTGCTCAAGATTACAGCATTTGCAATCTTTTGCACGGCGGTGAGATTGTAGCCGGATCCAATACAGTTCGATGCGCGGACATTGACATCAAAGGTTCACTAAACTCTTTGCTTGCAGAATTCCTTCCCCTCTTGACACTCTCGCGGGAAGTGGGTGGCACTTTTGCTTTGAATTGAACGTGGGTTAGTTAGTTCAGCAGCGGGGGTGAGGACGGTGTGGGGTCCCGCTTTCCCCGGGCGGTGGGTGTCCGGCTGCGGGCGATGCTACTGTGCGCTGCCGCCGGCTCCTCACTCACACGGGCCGCGCTGGCCTCACGGGCTCGATGCACTGCAGCCGGCAGCGGCCACGGGCAGCAGCGAGCAGGTGAGTGAGTGAGTGCGGGGAAATACACAGAAACACCTCTTCTTGCACCCCCCGCCCGCCTCTGCTGGGCTTCATGCCTGCACCTACCGGCTTCCTTGCTGCCAGGTTCAGGCTGTCGGGCGGTAAACAAACTGTTAGAGGCAGCCGACAGCATCTGTGGTGGCGGAGAGATCGTCACTAGTATTGGAACTGTGCCGAGAGATAGAGCAACTTTGTTTTGAGGCCTATCCAGTCAAATTATACTATACACACGTACAACGGGGAGTGCAAAAGGAAATAAATACTAGCGTGTAAATACAGATTAGAAAAAGTGCAAGAGTCGCAGTGGGGACGGTGGAGAGATCGGAAAACACCCTTAAAGTTTATGACTAGTCTGATGTTAGTTAGTCTGATGCTAGTGGGGACCTGCTTGAGCTTTGGTATCTTCTGCCTGACAGGAGTGGGGAGTAGAGAGACTGACCAGGATATAAACGATCTTTGATTATTTTGACAGATTGGAATCGATTGGGGGAGACTGAGCTTGTGATGGACTAGGGTGACATCCACAACTCTCTGCAATTTCTTGTCAGCTTGAGCAGAGCAATTGCCAT
The DNA here is from genome assembly GCF_028641065.1 of Leucoraja erinaceus. Classification (NCBI taxonomy): domain Eukaryota; kingdom Metazoa; phylum Chordata; class Chondrichthyes; order Rajiformes; family Rajidae; genus Leucoraja; species Leucoraja erinaceus. Next base: position 92,952,651 of record NC_073380.1, on the reverse strand, counting down.
ACCAAGTTGTGTCCGGGTAGGTTGCTTTTCCCTTGCATCTGCTAAGTCATTGCAGACATGCCGAACTTCACCATCCTTGTCTTTCTTCCTCTCTGGAACATGCCAAACTGAATTCTGACCACTTGGTCTTAAATGGTGCCCAGATGTCAGATGTGGATTTACCCAATAACAGTTGCTCCCAATGTACTCTCATCAGCTCCTTCCAAATAATGTTGTGATTTGCCTTCTCCCAATTTAGCACTCCCCCCCAAAGATATGTTGGTTAATTGGCATCTGTAAATTGTCCTTGGTGTAAGGATGCAGACGTGGGATAACATAGAACTAGTGTTCAGGTGGTTGATGGTCAATGTGGACTCAGTGGGTCAAAGGGCTGTTTCCTTGCTTGGTGACTCTGGTTGGTTCTCTAATAAATACTGTAACTAATAACTACATTTACACTATACTGCAGTGTAAAATGTTACAGTGGCTTTAATTTGAAATACTTTCTTCCAACTTAGTCCAGTAGGATTTTTTTTCATTTAAAATATGTAAAAGTAATTTCTGGCCCTTGTTGAATATAACTTAAAGGTAGATAATGCATGTCGTAAATGCTTCTTTGTTTTCCAGATGGAAAGAGCAATGTAATCACTGGGAAGTCTGGGTCAATTTTGACTATTGGGATCAACAGGCCAGAGGCGAGGAATGCTATAAACAGGACCACAGCTCTACAATTATTGGAAGCATTCACCACTTTTGAGAATGACAGGACTTTCACAGCAGCTGTATTATATGGGAGAGGTTTGTATATTATCCACAATGTCATTGCTCACAATTTGTCCAGGACTCAGATTGTTTACTGGTACCAATCATGTATTTATTGTTTCATTCCCCTATGACAGAAGAAAATGCTGGTACCAATCCCACTACAAACCAATAAATGAAAGTTATCACGTTGGAAAGCACGAAACAGGCCATCAGCTCGGCACCCTGTGGGAAGAGAAACAATTCCTTTTGAGACAAAGATTATTTTTTAACAACTGAACTGAGAAATGTTTTTTTCCCCCTTCCATCCCGCCCCAAACATCCAGGAAACCATTGCCTGAAAAGCAAACCTAGAGTCTTTATACCAAGTCAAGTCAAGTCTCAAGTTTATTTGTCACATACACATACGAGATGTGCAGTGAAATGAAAGTGGCAATGCTCGCGGAACAACAAAACAACCAAACAAATTATAAACACAATCATAACACACATATTATTTTACATAATAAATAATAGAAGGAAAAACGTTCTGTACAGTTAGTCCCTGGTGAGAAAGGCGTTTACAGTCCGAATTGCCTCTGGGAAGAAACTCCTTCTCAACCTCTCCGTTCTCACTGCATGGAAACGGAGGCGTTTGCCTGACCGTAGCGGCTGGAACAGTCTGTTGCAGGGGTGGAAGAGGTCTCTCATGATTTTGTTTGCTCTGGAGTTGCACCTCCTGTTGTATAGTTCCTGCAGGGGGGTGAGTGAAGTTCCCATAGTGCGTTCGGCCGAACGCACTACTCTCTGCAGAGCCTTCTTGTCCTTGGCATAGCAATTCCCAAACCAGATGGTAATGTTCCCGGACAAGATGCTTTCCACCGCCCTGCGTAGAATTTGGAGGATCCTCGGAGACACTCTGAATTTCCTCAAAGGGAAAAGGCGCTGCCATTACTCACCAGTGCTGAGGCGTGTGATGCAACCATGTCATATCCTCAGAGATGTGGACTCCCAGATATTTAAAACTTTTCACCCTATCCCAGGATCCCCATTTATACTCAATGGAGTGTAAGTCCTCGGGATGTGCCCTCCTAAAGTCCATGATCAGCTCCTTCGTTTTTTTGATGTTCAAGAGGAGGCTGTTCTCCTGGCACCAGAGTGCTAGATCAGCCACCTCCTCCCGGTAGGCCCTCTCATGATTGCAATCAGGCCCACCACCACAGTGTCATCAGAAAATTGGAGACGTACAGGGAAGTACAATAGGGGGCTGACGGAAGCACCCTGGAATCCTGTGCTCAGGGTGAATGTATTCATCCCAGCTTGACTACCTGGCACCATGGCGGTGGAAAGTCCAGGACCCAGGCGGGAGGTGTTGAACCTTTCCAGAGCTTCCCGGCCAGTCTGGTGGGGACTATCGTGTTGAAGGCTGAACTGTAGTCTATGAATAGCATCACGTAGCCCCCCTTCTGGCTGTCCAGATGGGAGAATGCCCACCCTCGTCCGTGGATTCCGCCCCAACTGGTCCATGTGCCGAGGGAAAGGCCATTGATTCTCACCAGCCTTCAAAAATGAAACCGAGGTAAGGGATAGTAGTCATTCATAGGCTGCAGACTTATGCTGGTGCAGACAGATGGTGCACACAGGTATGTGCTGTTGGTGATGCCCAGCAAGCCTATTAGTTTAGAGATACAGCATGGAAACTGGCCTTAGACCCACCAAGTCCACGCTAACCATTGATCATCTGTTTACACCGGTTCTATGTTATCCCACTTTTGGAATTTACAGAAGCACGTTAATCTACAAACATGCTTTGTCTTTGAGATGTTGTAGAAAACTGGAGTGCCCAGAGGAAAGCCCATACGGTCACAGGAAGAACACTCAAACACCACACAGACAGCACCCATGGTCTGGATCAAACCTGGGTCTCTGGCACTGCCAGGCAGCTGCTCTACCAGCTGAGCTACTGTGCCACCCTATTCTTGAGTATGGAGAGATTAAAGGCACTTCTGAAGCATCATTGAAACAATGAACAGCCGTCTCACTCCAGAGCTGACCACTTTGTGGTCTCTGGATAACTTTGCAATGGAGGTTTTGGAAACATGGCTAGAAACATAGAAAAATAGGTGCAGGAGGAGGCCATTCGGCCCTTCGAGCCAGCACCGCCATTCAATATGACCATGGCTGATCATACAAAATCAATACCCCGTTCCTGCTTTTCCCCCATATCCCTTGACGAGGGTCTGAGCTATAGGGAGAGGTTGAGCAAACTGGAACACTATTCCCTGGAGAGCAGATGATCTTATAGAGGTGTATAAAATCATGAGAGGAATAGATCGGGTAGATGCACAGAGCCTCTTGCCTTGAGTAGGAGAATCAAAAACCAGAGGACATAGGTTTAAGGAGAAGGGGGAAAGATTTTACAGGAATCTGGGGGGTAACTTTTTCACACAAAGTGTGGTGGGTGTATGGAACGAGCGGCCTGAGCAGGTAGTTGAGGCAGGAGCTATCACAATGTTTAAGAAGCAATTATACATGTACATTAATAGAACGGGTTTAAAGGAATATGGGTCAAATGCACGCAAGTGGGTCTAGTGTAGATGGGACATGTTGGTTGGTGTGGGCAAGTTGGGCTGAAGGGCCTGTTTCCACGGTGTGCACTCCATGACTAAAGCACAATTAGAAATCAAATCCAAGGTAGTGCAAGAGCTGGTCCGTGGTGTCCGTATTGCCCAGATAGCATTAGGGTTGAGCTGGTCGGTTCGAGAACTATGTGTTGTAACTATGGCTGTTAGAGCTCAATGGCTTACAAATTTCAGATGAGAACCAGAGGCAGCAATGTTGTTCAGGTTTGTTATTGGATAAGACTATTGGCCATTTAGTCTTTAGTAATCATGATAAACCCTGGTAGAAAATTACTTAAATGGAGGGGTGAAAGGGGAGTGAAACTAAGAGATTAGTAGCTGAATTTCTTGGAACTTACCAGTCATGTGGTATTGTCATTCAGTATAAATGGGGATTGATGGTAGGTATGAACTCAATGGGCTAAAGGTACTGTTTCCAGGCTCCAAAACACCAGCACCACAGCTGGCAAATCTATCACGTTGTTGAACATGGAAAATGGGAATAGATTGTCTGTTGCATTCCGCCATCACAACTGCAACTGCCTTCAGAGCTTCTTCAATTGTTGCAAAGTGATCTGGGATATTGTGAATGGCTCCATAGAAATACAAGACTTTTTTAACCCCCCTTTAAGAATTCCCCTTTGATACAATGACGCGTGCCTTTCAGTGACCCAGTTGCTGACATCCTCTCCCTGGATTTTTGCAGGAGGCAACTTCTCTGCTGGGTATGACTTGAAGGAGTTGGCTCAAGATGCAGCTGCTGCTAAGTATGAACAAGATGTCACCAAAGACCCAGGTCCTTTGGTATGTATCATCAAGCACCACGAGGAAGACGCTCATCCACTATATGTTGAAGACTAGCATGATGCACTGAAGTGCATCGGCAACAACATGCATTTGTGTAAAGATTCTAACATTGGGAAATGTCCAGGAATGCAGGGGCGGAAAACCTGGGGGGGGGCAGAGGGGACATGTCCCCCCCATGTTTTGGGAGGTGGGGGACATCCCCCCCCCCAAGTTTTTGTGATCCCGATTTTAAAATCTCAGCTTTCCGCGAAGCAGTGGGGGTGGGACTGATGATCGAGGGCGCGATGATTGGAGGAGGGAGGAGTGGGGGGACCTGAGGATAGAGTGCGGCGATTGAAGGAGGGAGACGTAGCTCAGACCTGCGCCTCATCCGCAGGCAGGACCGATCCCGGCCGGGTCTCCGGCGCTGTCCCGAGTGCCCCCCCCCACGGGTGGCCAGAGAGGTCGGCAGTCAGACTCTGCCTGTCCCGCCAGGTTAACCTCCTTGGACTTGCGGGAAATATGGCCAGCGCGGAGAAGCAGCGCTGGTATCCCGTCAGTCCAGATAGGGCTGTAGTTAACCCGGTGAGACAGGCACAGTTGCGCATATGGCCGTCAAAAATTGTGTCCCCCCCCATCCCCCCCATGTTTTGATAGCGAGTTCCGCTCTTGCAGGAATGATATCAGGCTTAATTCCACAATTGTCCACAGAAAAAAAAGGATAACTGCTTAGGTAAGGAAGCCCTGGAGCCTCAGGTGAATTGACAATGGAAGGATTGCCATGGATTACGGATGGAGATCCAGGCTTTTACGGAGGGAGTTCCAGGAATTACAGAGGGAGCTCCAATTGTTATGGGGAGGGAGTCCCAGAGGTTAGGGACTGAGATCCCGAGGTTAGGGAGGGAGTTCCATGGGGTTTTTTTGCGGGGAGGGGGAGTTCCAGACACTAGGGAGGGAGTTTGAGGGTTTGGGGCCTTGTCAATTGAAGGCACAGTCACCAATAATAAAGTGGTGGAAAACAGAATTGGAAGAACATTGAGATCTATGGGGGTTTAAAGTTGTGGAGGTTTACAGAGATAAGGGCTGGGATTGGGGAAAGAAGCCAAGCATAGACTATTAGTTCTGTCTCTGGAACACCTGGGTGTTGGGAATGGGATGAAAAATAAGGAACTAGTCCTTGATTAATACTAAATTCTTGTGGTTTACTTGGAAAGAGAAAATATATCTTTGATGTTTTAGACTCACATTTATGATTTTATTCTTTAAACAATATGCTTGCTCTCATTCAGAAAAGATTAAGTAGGAAAGAGGGATTTCAGTTCCAAAGGTTAGAGTGGAGAAGCCAGGTTTGTTCTGGGAATAAAGAACATTGAGAGGGAATTTACGGGAGCTGGCCAAGATTGAGTCTGGTTTTGGGGAAATGGAAGGAACTTGGTCCAATTAACAGATGGTGGAAGAACAAGGGGATACACATTTAAAACTTGAAACGGAAAGCATGAAATACAAAAGAGGATTGAAGCAAAATGTTTTTTTTTAACGAAGTAAATGGTTATGATCTGGAATTCTCTTCTGATTGAAACAGTTGGTGCCATCAAAAAGGAATTGGACAGGAAAGAGTAGGAGAATGGGAATGACAGGATTTCTCTGCAACGATCCAGTCTGGATTGACAGACTCTCTATTCAATGACAATTCCATGATTCCGTGGTTGAAAGGAAAATTGTGGTTGAACAGTAGGAAAAGGCCAATAAAATGGAAAGTGTGTGCAGATTTGGAGAAAATCGTGGGACAGAAAGAGGCTCTTGGTTCACTGTGAATGCAGCCCTCTGTCAGTGTTTAGAATCCACAAATGCCTCTACCAACTCACTGTGCATTGTTCTGATCAATATTCTTGCACAAAGATGACTGTTCCTTTGCTATTCTTGTCAAAGTGACCTATATAGCACAGAACTAGGACCTTCATCCCACCAAGCCCAGGCTGACCACCACCTGTCCATTTAAACACCAATACCATATTAATCCAATTTTTAACCTGTCCTTATTCTCATCAACCTTCCCCTCCCACTCAGATTCTACCCCTCATCCACGCGATGTATAGCAGCCTATTAACCGACCGACCCACATGTCTTTGCGATGTGAGAGGAAACCCATGCAATCACTGGGATAAGGTACAAACTCCATGTAGACAGTGCCTGAAGGCAGGTTTGAAACAGGGTGGTCCAATTAACAGATGGTGGAAGAACAAGGGGATACACATTTAAAACTTGAAACGGAAAGCATGAAATACAAAAGAGGATTGAGGCAAAATGTTTTTTTTTTACGAAGTAAATGGTTATGATCTGGAATTCTCTTCTGATTGAAACAGTTGGTGCCATCAAAAAGGAATTGGACAGGAAAGAGTAGGAGAATGGGAATGACAGGATTTCTCTGCAACGATCCAGTCTGGATTGACAGACTCTCTATTCAATGACAATTCCATGATTCCGTGGTTGAAAGGAAAATTGTGGTTGAACAGTAGGAAAAGGCCAATAAAATGGAAAGTGTGTGCAGATTTGGAGAAAATCGTGGGACAGAAAGAGGCTCTTGGTTCACTGTGAATGCAGCCCTCTGTCAGTGTTTAGAATCCACAAATGCCTCTACCAACTCACTGTGCATTGTTCTGATCAATATTCTTGCACAAAGATGACTGTTCCTTTGCTATTCTTGTCAAAGAGACCTACATAGCACAGAACTAGGACCTTCATCCCACCAAGCCCAGGCTGACCACCACCCATCCATTTAAACACCAATACCATATTAATCCAATTTTTAACCTGTCCTTATTCTCATCAACCTTCCCCTCCCACAGAGATTCTACCCCTCATCCACGCGATGTATAGCAGCCTATTAACCGACCGACCCACATGTCTTTGCGATGTGAGAGGAAACCCATGCAATCACTGGGATAAGGTACAAACTCCATGTAGACAGTGCCTGAAGGCAGGTTTGAAACAGGGTCTCTGGCGATATACTGTCCTACCACCCGAGTAATTGATAAAACATGTACTGCACCCAGTAAATTGGTACAGAGAAAATTCAGGAAATAAAATCATAGACATAGCATACAGAACAGTGCCCAACACATCTATGCTGATCAAGAAACCCATTGGACCCATTTAATCGCATTTGTCCCATACCCCTCCAAATCTTTCCTATCCATGCACCTGTCCAAATGTATTTTAAATGTTGCCATCGAGCCATAAACCCACCACCCCCTGTGAAAAGGTTTCTCTTCAGGTTTCTGCTAAATCCATCTCCTGTCACCTGAAACATGGGCTCTCTAGTATTTGATTCCCCAACTCTAGGAAAAAGACTGCATGTATTCACCCTCGTTAGTCCCCTCGTGATTTATAAACCTCTTCAAGATCACCCCTCCGTCTCTCACTGAGTGGGAATGTAGAGAGAGAATAGAAAGTGTTGAACTCAGGGTGATCATCCACATCTGAAACATTTAGCTTGCTCTCTGGTCCACATGCTGATTAGTGATTAACTAATCTACTGTTTCTAGCATTTTCTCGAGCTCGGGAAGGTTTACTTCCAATTTCTATCACCTGTACTTTAGCAGTTTAAAAATTATTTTTTTGCCTTTTTAAATGATATTCAGGTGAATTGTACCAAGGCAGTTAAATTTGGTTAGAGACAGGTGGATGAGCATCCTCGAGATACGGATCAGACAATATATTTCTACATTCACAAAGCAAACTACTGGGGGCAGCTTGGTGGCGCACCGGTAGAGTTGCTGTCTTACAGCGCCAGGGTCCCAGGTTCGATCCTGACTACGGGTGTTGTCTGTATGGAGTTTGTATGTTTTCCATGCGTCCACGTGGGTTTCTCCAGGAGCACTGGTTTCCTCCCACATTCCAAAGACACACAGGTTTGTAGGTTAATTGGCTATAATTAAAAATTATAAATTGTTCCTAATGTGTAGTTTAGTGCTAGAGTACAGGGATCTTTGGTCGATGGGCCGAAGGGCCTGATCCAGCACAGTATCTCTAAACTAAATCAAAACTAAACTACTAGATCCTGTCATGGCTACAAAAGGAACTTACATAAAGTCATCAAGAGGTGTCCTCGATTTATTTGGACCTGTTGAATGGAGATGTGAAAAATACAATAACAATAGTCATTGTTTATTGTCACGTGCACCGAGGTACAGTGAAAAGCTTTTTATTTCATGCTAACTAGTCAGCGGAAAGACTATACATGATTACAATTGAGCTGTGTACAGGGCAAGATGAAGTCTAAATAAAGATAGTCTGAGGTTCTCCAATGAGATAGATGGTAGCTCAGGACCGCTCTCTAGTGGTTGATAGGGTGATTCAGTTGCTTGATAACAGCTGGAGGTACGCGATTTCACACTTCTGTACCTCTTGCCTGATAGGAAAGGGGATGAGACTTGTCCATGATTATGCAGGTGGTCTTGCTGATCCAGCGTGAGGTGTAGATTGAGTCAAAGGAAGAGAGGTTGGTTTGTGTGATGGTCTGGGCTGAGACCGTAATTCTCTGCAATTTCTTGTGGCCTTGGATGGGCGGATTTTGGTTTTGGATTAGGTTCTGATGTGGAAAATATAGGTTTGTGTGCCAGGCATTGTCTTTGTTGAAAGTTCCTGATTTAGTCTTTTCTCAGCTGCCAAAGGCCTGGTGTGCATTTACAGCACTTTTTGTTCTCTTTCCATGATTCTGACTGTTTGCTAGTTTCCCGTCTTGATCTGTAGAGGGCGCATGTGAATATATTAGAAAGCTTGGAATGAAAACAAAAAAGCATGAAAACTGAACGTGAAGTTTTGCTATTTGGTGTGGTCTCGTTTTTTAGCGTATCCACTGTGGACATTACTGGCAAGGCCAGTATTGGTTGTTTAAATTCCTGCTGAATGTGCATGCCGGGACACTTTAAAATACAGTAAGAGTCAACCATGTTGGTGAGTCTGGAGTTGTACATGGACCAAACTTGGAAGGATGGCAGAGTCCCTTCCCTGAAGTATATTTCTAAGCCGGGAGAGTGCTTAATTCAATCACTTTACAGAGACTTTTTGTTTTTTCCAGCTTTATGGCAGCTGCCTGGTACAGTGGCACAGCTAGTAGATCCGTCAGCTCACAGTTCCAAATCAACCCCGGACTCTGACGTGTAGTGTTGAAAGACTCCAGGGTGGTTATCTCCGGTTTGCTTCCAGTTCCTCGTGCTGGTGCGGGCAGGAACAGGGAGAAAGGGGATCTGAATGTGTGGCTGAGGAGCTGGTGCGGGAAGCAGGGATTTAAATTCTTAGACCACTGGGATCTGATTTGGGGTAAGGGTGAATTGTACAAAAGGAACGGGTTGCATCTTACAAGTGGGGGACCAGCATTCTGGCAGGCAGGTTTGCCACTGCTACACGGGTGGGTTTAAATTAAATAGGGGGGGGGGGGGGGGGGGGGGGGGGGAGAGGAGACAAACTGGAAATAAAAGGATGGAGTTAAAGGGAAAGAGAGTATAAGAAAAGTGAAGAAAGACACCAGAATTAACGGGGCATAAAGCTCAGGAAAGGATAGGAGAGTATGGCCAAGTGAAATAGGAATTGATGTGAACGGTGAGGCGAGTAATGGATTAAAAGTATTATATATGAATGCACGAAGTATAAGAAATAAAGTGGACGAGCTTGAGGCTCAGTTAGAGATTGGCAAGTATGATGTTGTGGGAATTACAGAGACATGGCGGCAAGATGACCAGGGCTGGGAACTAAAATTCAGGGGTATACCTCCCATTGAAAAGGCAGAGGTAGCTCTGTTGGTGAGGAATGAAATTCAGCCCCTTGGGAGGGGTGACATTGAATCAGGAGATGTAGAGTCAGTATGGATAGAACTGAGGAATTGTAAGGGAAAAAAAACCCTAATGGGAGATATCCCCAGGCCCCCAAACAGTAGCCTGGATATAAGGTGCAAGTTGAATCGAGAGTTAAAATTGGCATGTTGCAAAGGTAATGCTATAGTTGTTATGGGAGATTTCAGGTTGGGAAAATCAGGTTGATACTGGACCCCAAGAAAGAAAGTTTGTGGAGTGCCTCTGGGATGGATTCTTAGAGCAGCTTGTATTGGAGCCTATCAGGGAGAAGGCAATTTTGGATTTAGTGTTGTGTAATGAACCGGATCTGATAAGGGAACTCGAGGTAAAGGAGCCATTAGGAGGTAGTGACCATAATATGATAAGTTTTAATCTACAACTAGACTAAGTGTGACGGGTCCCAGTCACATGGGAGGCCTGGTCCCCCCAACACAACCCATTCCCCAATGCAATATCCCACCACTTACCTGTTCCCCTAACGCAACCCGTTCCCCCAAAGCAATATTCCACCACTCACTCATAGCAGCTCACTTCCCCTCATTCCCTTAATAGGCTGTACAATAGCCTTAGCAACGATACCCGGCTCCTGAAATATACAAAGCAAAATTGTCTTGGAGTTAGGTTGGGGTGTGAAGTGTGGTCATCTCTAAGTGTAACGGTAGCTGAGCAAAGAGGGCAGAACTCACTGACCCAACTACTCACACTGAACTCCACAAAAAACAATTTAACCTGCCCCGAGGGACATTGGCCTCTGCAGATTAACAAAACCCCCAACTCTGGTACCATTCCAGTAAATGTTCTCTGCAGAGTTGTTCTATGTAGAGTTGTTCTGATTTTCTTCCACAGCTCCACAGTTGGTAGCAGACCCTTCAACAACCAGGATGTGCAGTTCTTTTCAAAGATTTTCTGTCCGCCTTTCTCTCTTGGAAAAGTCCCTGTAAAAGTCCCTGTAAAGTCCATAGCTGAGTACACGGCCACTTGCTTCACCCAACTTACTTCCCATTTCCTGCTTTATGATGGACATTTTGTGATATGCACTACCTTGGATCGTCAAGGCGAGGTGTTCTATATAAATGCAATGACACACTCAACAGTTCAATGGTTCTTTACTATCACATGTACCAAGGTGCAGTGATATATATTTTTTGCACTCAGATCTGTAAGATCTGATAATGCTCGATTTAATGCATAGAAATAGCCCACTGAGCCAATCGAAGGGCCGAATGGCCTACCCCTGCACCTATTTTCTATGTATTTTCTATGTTTCTATATACAAGTGTATATACATGTCACCAGGTTTTGGCAACACTTTCAAAGTCCTGGCTGCAGCTGGCCATAAAGGCCAATTTCAACTATCACCTCCATCCGGATCACCAGGCAATGCCAAGTTGGGATCGGTCATGGCATAAATTCATAGGTTATAGGAACAGAATTATCCTATTTCGGCCCATTAAGTCTACTCCGCCATTCAATCATGGCTGATCTATCATTCCCTCTCAACCCCATTCTCCTCCCTTCTCCCAATAACCCCCTGGCACCCGTTCTAATCAAGAATCTATCAATCTCTGCCTTAAAAATATCCATTGACTTGGCCTCCACAGCCTTTTGTCAGGTTGGATGTGGATTAGCCTGTCGATAAAAAAACCCACAAAGTGCTAGAGTGACTCAGCGGGTCAGGCAACACCCCTGGAGAACGTGGATAGGTGATGTTTCAACCTTTCTTCAGACATTGTTGGTGTTCACACACCTGTGTTCGTGCACTACAGGGATTTGTATGTGTTCGAACCAGCAGTGATTATCTTGAATTTATCTTTTTATTCCTTTCCTGCTGGGCATATACAGGAAGAGATGTATCAGCAGAACCATCTCCATCATCAAAGACCCCTACCACCCATCGCATCACATATTCTCCATCCTGCCATCTGGGAAGAGGTACAGGAGCATTAGCTGCAAAACCAGCAGGATGCTCCTCAGCTTCTTCCCGCAGGCTATAAGACTGATAAACGGACTTTGCCCCCTGCCAAAGTATCGCGCACCAACCACCAACCTGGACACACTGCAGCAGAGCCACTGTCGTGCCGCTGCCGATCGGAACGCCTGTTGATGTTTAGTAGAGAGTAGAGTGTTTAATTTGTTCATGATATATGTATTTTTATTTCTATTTATTTTTTACTGCACACTGAATGGACACTGGTTGAGCAACGTTTTTTTGTTTCCTCTGGGTATGTGAGTACTCAGGAAAATGACAATAAAGATATACTATACTATATATATTCCAGGTGTGATAGAAACATAGAAAAAATAAGTTCAAGAGTAGGCCATTTGGCCCTTCGAGCCAGCACCGTCATTCAATATGGTCATGGCTGATCATCTAAAATCAGTACCCTGTTCCTGCTTTTTCCCCATATCCCTTGATTCCTTTAGCCCTAAGAGCTAAATCTAATTCCCTCTTGTAAACATACAGTGAATTGGCCTCCACTGCCTTCTGTGAGAGAGAATTTCACAACTCTCTGGGTGAAAAGGTTTTCCCCCATCTCAGTCCTAAATGGCCTACCACTTATTCTTAAACTGTGACCCCTGGTTCTGGACTCCCCCAACATCGGGAACATTTTTCCTGCATCTAGCCTGTCCAATTGTTTAAGAATTCTATATGTTTCTACAAGATTCCCTCTCATCCTTCTAAATTCCAGTGAATACCAACCCAGTCGACCCATTCTTTCACCATAAGTCAGTCCCGCCATCATGTCATTCACCTGTCTCTGACTCTAAGGGACAGACATTTATCATCACTAATCTTTTTCTTTTTACATTTCTAAAGAAGCTTTTCAGTCAGTTTTTATATTCCCCACAAGCTTCCTTTCATGCTCTTTTCCCCCCTTTTTAATTAACCCCTTTGTCCTCCTCTGTTGAGTTCTAAATTTCTCCCAGTCCTCTGGTTTGCTGCCTCCCCTGGCCAATTTATATGCCTCATCCTTGGATTTAACACTATCCTTGATTTCCCTCGTTAGCCACGGTTGAGCCGCCTTCCCGGTTTTATTTTTTCGCCGGACAGGGATGAACAATTTTTGGAGTTCATCAATGCGGTGTTTTTTTTCTTTCTGTAGGGCCCATCCCGGATGCAGTTTTCAAAACCCGTGGTTGCTGCGGTGAGTGGCTATGCAGTCGCTGGTGGATTAGAACTCTCCTTGTTAGCTGACCTGCGTGTAATGGAGGAAAACGCTGTCATGGGAGTCTTCTGCAGACGATTTGGTAATTATATATAATGAGCAGAAGCCTGTAACTTGTTGCATTTGCAAGAGTCCTGAAGCTGTACAAAACGTTGCCTGCATTTGTCTTCCTAGGTGTTCCACTCATCGACGGAGGCACAGTAAGACTACCAAAGCTGATTGGCTTATCCAGGGCATTGGACCTAATACTGACTGGTCGTCCCATTAGTGCACAAGAAGCCCACGAGTTTGGCCTTGCCAATCGAGTCGTCCCAGACGGTCAAGGTTTGTGGAGCTCTTGATTTTCAGCTAATATTTTATGTTCCTGTATTTCATTTGGATTTAAAATATAAACCATGTCTCGTGCAAGTTAAATTATAACGGGAAGGTGGAAAGTAGAGGAACAACTTTGTCCGCATAGTTTGAAAATCCAGGACCAACAGAAACACTGATGGTCAGAGTTTTAGTGTAGATTCAATACTGCAGCAGTGGGCAGGACTAAAGATGTTGCATGGACATGGTCACAGGTCCTGGATGTTGTTGTGCAGCCCCACCTCACTGTGTTAGCTCTTGTTTGGGAAGGAAACAGTTTAAGGCCTTGAAGGCAGTCCACTTCTATCCCGTCCCCACCCACACAAGAAGTTGGCCTTGTACCCACATTGATTATCTGGGATCCATGGGACACACTTGCTGCAACTGCTCATGTGGGGGGTAGAATCATGGTGGATAACTTTGGCCGTCTGCAGCTCTCCAGAAACCTGAAGGGCCTGTTCCGATGGGAATGTTCCAGCAATTGATATTCAATAGCTTATGGCAGTCAGTGGCGGTTCTGCAGCTGTCGTTCAGTGGTTTGGACAGAACAGCCACAGCAGTGGAAATGCACTTAGAGCTGTGACAGGGATAGATGGGGCAGAGTATGGGTGGGCTGGAATTGGAGGGCAAAGATGGAGGGTTTGTGCCCAGTCTGATAACCCCCCAGGGTGGAGAATGCGGTGATTTACATGGTGAGTCCAAACAATCTCTCTCACTCTCACTGTCTTACACACACTCGCTCACTCACTCTCTCACACTCACTCATTCTCCCTGTCTCACTCACTCTCTCACTGTTCCACTCTATTGTCTCTGTCGCTCTCTCTCTCTCTCTCTCTCTCTCTCTCTCTGTCTTTGCGTTTCTATCTCTGTTTCTGTCTGTGTCTCTCTCATTCTGTCTCGGTTTTACTTTTTCTGTCTGTCTGTTTCACTCGCACTCTCTATCTCACTTTCGTTCTCTCAGTTTTACTCTCACTCTGCCTTACTCTATGTCTCTGTTTCTTTCACTCTCTGTCTTGCTCTCACTCTGTCTGACTCTCACTGTCTCACTCTCTAGCTCTCTCACTCTGTCTCACCCAGTCTCTGTCTCACTCACGCTCTGTCTCACCCACTCTCTGTCTCACTCTATCTCACTCTCTCTGTCGTTCTCTGTCTGTCTCACTCTCTCACTGTCCCTCTATGTTAGCATAAGCCTGTAACACTGGGTTACTTTCCCATGATGTAACACATCAGAAATGCTCCGTAATGATGGCATTGTTTATGTTATATGTACTTAAGTGATTCTCAAATTTGGCAGAGACGTTTCTGTGTTATGTGAATAAAAATTGCTGATGCGTAACCGTTGCAGAAGTCATAGGTTCAAGATCCACTCCAGGGACTTGAGCAACAGAATTATCGTTGACACTCCAGTGGTCTTTTGGTTTAGATTTAAATCCTAAAGCTCCATCTGCTCTGTGTGGTAGATGTAAAACCATTCCATAACTCTTTTTGAAGAACAGATGATTCTCCGTGATATCCTCGTCATTATTTATGCCTTGGACAACATCACTAACTGACTATCAGGTCATTATCCTAGCCATGCTTTTTGATAGCTTGCTATGCACAAAGTGACTTTGTTGTACCAGACACTGCAGTTTAATTGCTACCTTCAATAAGAGATGTTCTGTTTATACCTGTGCTTACGTATATTTGCTAATGCAATCGGCAAAGCCGGACTCCACTCTGGTGTGGAGTTTGGTATATTTCTATGTTAGCGTATAGCAGAACTGTGATTCAGTGTAAATGGAGTTCTCTAAGTAGGGCAGTGGTATTGCAGGCAAAGGGCATGTAGGAGTGTTCGGCAACTTTGTCCCTGTGCAAGGAAAGTGTTGAAATGCTCTTGAGGGTGAACAATATCGTTACCATAAGGATAGGACGCAGAGCAAAGAAACGCATCCTTATGCCAGAAGAAGATAAATGGTGGAGCCAGCGACACAGGATGCCACAAACAGCAAACAAGGTCTCACATTAAGTCATGATGAAAAGTCGGAAGGGACATTTTATTCTGGGAAATGTTGAGCTGCAGATTTGGCAGTACAACATGCGACAAGAGAGAACAGTTACTGAAGATATAAGGCAATTGCAGTTACTGTATAGAAACTGCTACTCTGTATGCTTCAAGTGAACAAAAAATGTCATTGCACCCTGGGGTATATGACAAAGAAATATCTATATTTGAATCTGAATCTTGGGCCGCAAAGAAGTCCCAGCATGTAAATGAATTACCTTCTCTAGGGGAGGTATGATAGGAGTTTGGCCAGAACATGGAAGAAAATCATTTCACAAGGATCCAAGAGCTACGTTGAAATCGATGGTAGTGAAAGGAATGGGATATATCTGATGAAGGGTTTCGGCCCGAAACGTTGCCTATTTCCTTCACTCCATAGATGCTGCCGCACCCGCTGAGTTTCTCCAGCACTTTTGTCTACCTGGGATATTTCCAGGAATAGGTTTGCAATGAGAATGGATACCAGGGATGTATAACCATATAACCATATAACAATTACAGCACGGAAACAGGCCATCTCGGCCCTACAAGTCTGTGCCGAACAACTTTTTTTCCCCTTAGTCCCACCTGCCTGCACTCATACCATATCCCTCCATTCCCTTCTCATCCATATGCCTATCCAATTTATTTTTAAATGATACCAATGAACCTGCCTCCACCACTTCCACTGGAAGCTCATTCCACACCGCTACCACTCTCTGAGTAAAGAGGTTCCCCCTCATATTACCCCTAAATTTCTGTCCCTTAATTCTGAAGTCATGTATTCAGAAACGTGCATTCAGAAAAGTAAAGACCAACATGAACTCATTCTTTGAAAGTCGTGAATTTACACTGACAACTGTTTGGTTGTCCACACTTAGAGGCTGACCATGTGTTGACTGCGAGTGACCAAGTAAACCAGGTATTGTGTAGAAGATGGCAAAATATGAAGACAGAAGGTATCCATGGAAAAAAGGCAAAGAGTTTGGGAAACGGACTCTCAAAAGTCACAAGCAGGTCAGAGAATTAGTCCAGCTGAGGTGCCAGGGGCAAAATGTTCAAGTCCAGGGCAGGAAGATGATAGTCCATTATAAGTAGTCCTAGTCAATAGCATCAGCATCTTGGCTGTGTTAGAACAATGGGCTATTCTTGGACTACAAAGGCAGGTGGTTTAGAGGAAAAATCTATTCAAACACTACAGAAGGCTCAGGGGTAAAACGGCAACAGCTGTGGCATTGCAAGAGTCCACAAGGCAGGGAACAAAGAGCACAGCATAAGGTGCTGCAGTGAGCTGATACTGATCACATCCAGCAAAATAAAGCAATAAAATGGAGATGTTGAAAGTGCAAATTCTTGGGAAGAGTTCAGAGTCTATAAGACTCTTGATGTTTACAGACTTGTGAGTGGACCAAGTATAGGTTGAGGTGAGACACAAATAACTGCAGATGCTGGAATTTTGAGCAAAAAACAGTGCGAGAGAGACTCAGCAGGTCGGGCATCATCTGTATCTTTGGCCAGCTTTTTCAGTCTGCGGAAGGGTTCTGATCCAAAGCATCGTCCATCCATTCCTTCCACAGATGTTTCCTTATCCACATAGTTCCTCCAGCACTTTGTTTTATGCTGTAGGTTGTTAGGGGCAGCATTGCAACGTGAATGCTTGGAAATTATCCATTAGGGATAAAGTCAATTGCCATGAATGCAAAGAGACAGCACAAGAGAGGAATGGTTTTTATTGGCAGGGAATCAAGAAAGGAGCCCGGATACGATAGCAAATATGTACTGAAAGACTGAATGGACTCGGCTTGTACTCGCTAGAATTTAGGAGATTGAGAGGGGATCTTATAGAAACTTACAAAATTCTTAAGGGGTTGGACAGGCTAGATGCAGGAAGATTGTTCCCGATGTTGGGGAAGTCCAGGACAAGGGGTCACAGCTTAAGGATAAGGGGGAAATCCTTTAGGACCGAGATGAGAAAAACAGTTTTCACACAGAGAGTGGTGAATCTCTGGAACTCTCTGCCACAGAAGGTAGTTGAGGCCAGTTCATTGGCAATATTTAAGAGGGAGTTAGATGTGGCCCTTGTGGCTAAAGGGATCAGGGGGGATGGAGAGAAGGCAGGTACGAGATACTGAGTTGGATGATCAGCCATAATAATAATAATAATAATAATTTTATTTATAGAGCACTTTAAAAACAATCATAGCTGCAACAAAGTGCTGTACATCACTAATCATTGACAAAAAAGTTAATACACACCAATAATAACAATCAAAAGAAATAGTAGGAAAAGACATGTAAAATAAAGAAACATTAAAAACAATAAAAACAGAAGCAAAGTCTCAGGCATGGTCAAAAGCCAGGGAGTACAAATGTGTTTTAACACTGGATTTGAAGGTGGACAGTGAGGGGGCCTGTCTGATCATATTGAATGGCAGTGCAGGCTCGAAGGGCCGAATGGCCTACTCCTGCACCTATTTTCCATGTTTCTGTTACTATGTAAAGATGGAGAGTTTTCAAAAGCGATCAGCGTAGATTGTTCATGGCATCCAGTAAAGTGCAGAATGCAATCTTTAACTGCAGGCAAGGTCATTTGCTAAACATGGTCATGGGAATCGTGCTTCTATTCACCCAGAGTTATTATTGTGCCATTTTTTTTACATTCCCACTGCAGTTTGTGGTCACAGTCACATAGCGTTTGACCTGCTGACCTCTCCAGCATTTTGCTGTGACTTTTGCTTCTCCACAGAGGGACCTTCTTGCACTGCCAATATTTGACTCAGCTGGGAAGGAATGTTTCAGATTCACAATAGTTTGTAATAATAAAAAAGCTTTAGTCCCTGCATTACAATCATTGACCTTGAAATTACTCGGTGAACATTATGAATGCTTAATAGATTCTGCAGGAATTGCATCTCCCTGGTATTCCCAGTGCCCTCCATAATGTTTGGGACAAAGACCCGTCCTTTATTTATTTGCCTCTGTAATCCACAATTTGAGATTCGAAACAGAAAAAAAATCACATGAGGTTAAAGTGCACATTGTCAGATTTTATTAAAGCGTATTTTTATACATTTTGGTTTCATCATGTAGAAATTACAGCTGTGTTTATTACATAGTCCACCCCATTTCAAAGCACCATAATGTTTGGGACACATGGCTTCACAGGTGTTTGTAATTGCTCGGGTGTGTTTAATGCAGGTATAAGGGAGCTCTCAGCACCTAGTCTTTCCAACACCTTTTATTGCTGTTTATCAACACGAGGACCAAAGCTGTGACAATGAAAGTCAAAGAAGCCAGTATTACACTTTGAACCAAGAATAAAACTGTTAGAGACATCATTAAGAAGAAATCGGATCAGTCTGAAGAAGGGTTTCGGCCTGAAACGTTGCCTTTTTCCTTCGCTCCATAGATGCTGCCTCACCCGCTGAGTTTCTCTAGCACTTTTGTCTACTATTAAGAAGAAAGAGAGCACTGGTGAGCTTACTAATCACAAAGGGACTAGCAGACCAAGGAAGACCTCCACAGCTGATGACAGAAGAATTCTCTTATAATAAAGAAAAATCCCCAAACACGTGTCCGACAGATCAGAAACACTTTCCAGGAGTCAGGTGTGGATTTGTCAATGACCACTTTCTGCAGAAGACTTCATGAAAAGAAATACAGAGGCTACACTGCAAGATCCAAACCACTGGTTAGCCGCAAAAATAAGATTGTCAGGTTACAGTTTACTAAGAAATATTTAAAAGAGCAACCACAGTTCTGGAAAAAGGTCTTGTGGACAGATGAGATGAAGATTAACATATCAGAGTGATGGCAAGAGCAAAGTATGGAGGAGAGAAGGAACTGCCCAAGATCCAAAGCTTACCACCACCTCTTCGGTGAAACACGGTGGTGGGGGTGTTATGGCCTGGGCATGTATGACTGCTTCTTCTTCTTGCGTATGGCATGCACAGCCTAAAGTTGTGTCAACTTGTTCTGTTTGATCTTCTGTGTGTGCACGCCAGGTTGATTGCATTCGTCGAAACAGGGTGGACCAGGTGAAGGTTGCAATCTCCCACCCCATGTATGACTGCTGAAAGCAAAGACGGATACCGCTGTCAAAACATGGAGGGGACCGGGGGGGACACAATTTCTTGGCGGCCGCATGCGCATGCGCACACTCACACTCACACACGCGAGGCATCGGAAGCTTCAGCCGTGCGCCCTGTGAACGGTAATTAGCTCGGGATTCTTCCAGTTTCCAGCCCCGCCACGTGGACGCTTCTACTACGGGGCCGTTACCGTTAGAATGAGTCAATTACTGCAGATCTGTACCACAGATTTAAAAAACACTGGACAACATAATATAGGACTGGACACTTTCAAGCAGCTTGTCCTGTCCTATATTATATTGTCCACTGTCCAGCATGATGTCCAGTGTTTTTTAAATCTGTGGTAGCTGTAGTATGGAACTGTGCGGATTAGGTCGCCCAAGTGGGACAGGGGCTTCAGCAACACTAGTCGGGAGAACAGAAGTCTCCAAGACAACGATTGAGGAATAGTGTGTCACCTAAGATCAATATTAAACGGCTGAGAACCAGCAAAGTGGTTAAATGCTGACCACTGGAAAAGGAAGCGAGCCACCAGCTTTTCACTGCTATTAATTCTCAAGTCCATTTGTCCCAATGAGAGCTAAGAAAACCGGGGCCAAACTGCTTTGCACAACCCGATTGTTTCTGGTTCAGTTAGTTTTTGTCCAGTTTTGTTTAATTCTGTCACTTGTTGCATGTTAACAAAATATGGGAAGAGTTGCATGTTAACAACTCGATCCCCCATCGATTTAACCCGGTTTTGCTCCAAACTTTATTACGCAGCCCACCAAAGACAACCACATATCATTGCCCGAGTAATGGAGAGCGATCCAAAAATCAGCGACCCCCGCTCTACCATATGTTGCTGGCTCCACAATAATAGGGAGAGCCGATAGTTACAAATCACCTCAGTACAATTTATATTTTAAGACGGGGAAGATGAATTGTGGGAACTGATATCCGCGAGTTGTTTCAAAACGGGCTGCACAAATAAGCCTTATTATAAAGATATTTAGTAAAACCATACTTAGACTTTCCTTTGTGTCACTTTGTTCACCATTGGAACTTTCCGCCCACGTTCTGTCCTCGCATTTACATCAATATTTACAAGTGTGAATCGTTAGTTTACGATTGTGTCTGTGTTTAAATTGTCATGTCAACTTTTTTATTTCCCCCAAATTATTACAGAGGCGAATAAAAATACATTGGAAGACCTGAACATAATAGTTGCGCTTTCTCGCCAATTTTAAATTTAGTCAGCTATAGCTTGACTTCTTTAGAACATCGATATTGCAGTTAGAAGTTAAAACTGGAAAGTTTGTGTTTAAAAGCTGGCTACATTACAATGACATTGGAATGAAGTTTGTTTCCTATCATTAATTGCAAACTGTAGAGCCGATGAACGTTGCAAGCCTCCCTAGCCCATCTGTAATGATATAAGTGCAAGTCCTGGGTAAAGTATATGATTAAGTAGCATTCTTTCATGGATGGTATCACTGAATAAGAACGGGCTGTTCGCACATAATATGGTGGATTTTCTGCAGTTTCTTCCATGCAATAATATTCATACAAAATATAAAAAAGTGAAATGAGAAAAGATAGGTAGTTGATCAGCACTTAAAATATACCTTTATAAAGTGGTACCCACATGAAAAATGAATGCAGTGTTCTTTGTCTCTCCTTTTGAGATGGAGTATTGTCTGTATGCCTTCTCTTCAAACATCTCCGCATTGGACGGTCAGACATTTCGATGTTCACAAAGGGTCTGAAGAAGGGTCTCGACCTGAAATGTCGCCTATTCCTTCTCTACGTAAATCAGCCTCCAAAATTCAAATGATAATTGTGCCCGCGCCTCCCGTTAATTTTATTCAAAGGAACGCATCATACTTGGAGCAAGGTCAGTTCACACAATTATATTAGGAGGATTAATGAATGGATTTCGATGCAGCAATTAACAGTGACAGCTAACACATTGTTTTCGTGAACTGACCTTGCTTCAAGTATTTCGCGTTCCTTTAAATAAAATTAACGTGAGAGATAGACAAAGTAATTAAAACTCAGATGCGTCGAGGCATTTAACACTCCATTCCATTCCTCTGACTCACGAAAACAATGTGACAATTATAATTACTAAGGATGTAGGAATGGGATATCAATAGCAGTTACAGTCACATCGACAGTTACCACATCGTTTTTGTGAGTCAGAGAATGCAGTGATGAACGAACGACTCGAATCGAACGTCTCGACTCGAAACGAACGACTACATATTAAATCGGACATACCTTACAAAGCTTGTAACGTGAGGGGGACCGTTCCCCACCTCTGAAAACATGGAGGGGCCACATCCCCCCTGCCACCCCGGGTTTTCCGCCAATGGCTGAAAGTACTGGCTCACTTATCTTCATTGATGATACAACTGCCGATGGTAGCAGCATAATGAATTCTGAAGTGTATAGACACATCCTATCTGCTCAAGTTCAAACAAACGCCTCAAACCTCATTGGCCAGCGGTTCATTCTGCACTGTCAATGATCCCAAACATACTGCTAAAGCAACAAAGGAGTTTTTCAAAGCTAAATATGGTAAATTCTTGAGTGGCCAAGTCAATCACCTGATCTGAAGCCAATTGAGCATATCTTTTATATGCTGAAGAGAAAACTGACGGGGACTAGCCCCCAAAACAAGCATAAGCTAAAGATGGCTGCAATACAGGCCTGGCAGAGCATCACCAGAGAAGACACCCAGCAACTGGTGATGTCCATGAATCACAGACTTCAAGCAGTCATTGCATGTAAAGGATATGCAACAAAATACTAAACATGACATTGCTGTGTCCCAAACATTATGGTGCCCTGAAATGGTGGAACTATGTATAAACACTGCTGTAATTTCTACATGGTGAAACCAAAATGTATAAAAATGGTCTTTATTAAAATCTGACAATGTGCACTTTAACCACATGTGATTTCTTTCTATTACAAATCTCAAATTGTGGAGTACAGAGGCAAATAAATAAATGATGGGTCTTTGTCTCAAACATTATGGAGAGGAACTGTAAATGCAGAGAGTAAGAAGCTTAAAATAATAGGTAAATATCACAACTAAAATGACAGACATGAATATTTGCAACAAATAGAGGATGCGTCTTTATATCCATATTAATGAAGCACAGTGTGAAGCCAGTGCATCATTTTTATTTCCTCGGTCAATCTAAAACAAACAAACTAATTTCATCAGACATTCACAGGAATGGGCATCACGCCAGGAACAATATTCATTGCCTGCCCCCAATTCCCCTTGAACTGAGTGATTTTAGTGGCAGTTATGTGCAATGACTTTACTGAAGCCTGGTGTTCCACAGACAAGACTGGATAAGGTCAACAGGTTTCCATCGCTGAAGTGCAGCAGTGATCAAGATATCTTTTTAACGCAATTTACCACTCAGTCACCCACAGGGCATTCATTCCTCTTTGTAAACCTCTTTGGCTGTGACCTGGTATAAAGGGGAAAGAACAACTAGCTTACACGACTTAAACTTCAGATTCAGATTCAACTAGCTTACATACAGAGACAACGAAATGCATTATTAAACTTAATTCTTTGTTAGTTTCCAGCATCCCCTTTGGAAATTCCAAGGACAAGGAACTAAACGACTCTGCACTGAGTAATCCCACCATGATTATTGCATGGTGTCACTCATTGCATCACAATACTGATACCAGCTCCTTATTTCCCAATCATTCCATGTTACTTTAGTTTCCTATGTACATTTATCAGCTGCTTTTGTTGGGATATGAGCTCGGCTCTCTGAGTTACCAGCCCAAGACATCAACAGGTATGCCGGAAGCTCTTATGTTTCCTCTGAGCAGCCTGACCACTGCCATGGATCCTTTAGACTTTTAGAGCAGCAGGCCCTTCAGGCCGCTGACCAATGATGACCCCATGCACAAGCACTATCCTACATACTAGGGACAATAACAAATTTGATTTGGCAGACTGCTGCCAACCATTGCCCATTTAAACAGCAGTGCTTTTGCTTTTTCTGCCTGCACATTGTTCGGTGTTGAAATAGATATAGACTCGAAGTTTGACATTGTCCAGCATTACACTGTGGGAGTCCACTCGTAGATTGGGCACCAGATCACACTGGGGGCAGGGTCCCAAACCCCATCAATTTCAAAGAGGCGATACACAAATTAAGGGGAAGGGTAATAATTTATTAGTTCTTTTACTTTAGTGTAATGGCTTTAATTATTTATAGAAACATAGAAACATAGAAATTAGGTGCAGGAGTAGGCCATTCGGCCCTTCGAGCCTTCACCGCCATTCAATATGATCATGGCTGATCATCCAACTCAGTATCCCGTACCTGCCTTCTCTCCATACCCCCTGATCCCCTTAGCCACAAGGGCCACATCTAACTCCCTCTTAAATATAGCCAATGAACTGGCCTCGACTACCCTCTGTGGCAGAGAGTTCCAGAGATTCACCACCCTCTGTGTGAAAAAAGTTCTTCTCATCTCGGTTTTAAAGGATTTCCCCCTTATCCTTAAGCTGTGAGGGGATTTCACATATGTTTGTCATAGTTTTCGGTGTTTTGGCATCACAGAGCACACAAGGATAATCCTCTGGCCCACCATTCTGAATACCAAGCACCAAAAGGATGAGGGGGTGATCTTTTTTAGTTTAATTTAGTTTATATATAGCTTTTTGTTGCATGTTATCCAGTCAGTGAACAGACTATACATGGTCACAATCAAGCCGTCAGCAGTGTACAGATAGATACAGGATCAAGGGTCGAACATTTAGTGTAAGATAAAGTCCAGAAGTCTCATTAAAGATAGTTCAAAAGGTGTGTGGGGGGGGGGGGGGGGGGGGGGGGATGGGGGGGGGGGGGGGGGGGGGGGGGGGGGTGGTCAGGACTACTCTAGTTGGTGAGAGGATGGTTCAGTTACCTGATAGTGGCTGGGATGAAACTACCCATAATCTGTAGGTATGCGTTCCCAAACTTCTGTACCTCTTGCCACATGGGAGAGGAGAGAAGAGGGAGTAACGAGAGTGAGACTGGCTCTAGATTATGCTGGTGGCCTTGCTGAGGCAATGTGAAGTGTAGATTGAGTCAATGGAAGGGGGGTTTGGTTTGTGTGATAGTCTGGGCTACGTCCAGAATTCTCCACAATTTCTTGGTGTCCTGGATGGAGCTGTACCATATCATGCTGTGAAGCATCCCAGGTAAAATGCTCTCTATAGAAGCATCTGTAGAACTTGATGAAGATTGCTGTGGACATGACAAACCCCCTGTGCCTTCTAAGGAGGTACAGGTAATGGTGTGCTTTCTTGGTCATTGCTTCGATGTGTTCTTTTGGTAGCCTAATTATAGGAAGGATGTCAACAAAATAGAGAGAGTACAGAGGAGATTTACTAGAATGTTGCCTGGGTTTCAGCAACTAAGTTACAGAAAAAGGTTGAACAAGTTAGGTCTTTATTCTTTGGAGCGCAGAAGGTTAAGGGGGGACTTGATAGAGGTCTTTAAAATGATGAGAGGGATAGACAGAGTTGACGTGGATAAGCTTTTCCCATTGAGAGTAGGGAAGATTCAAACAAGGGGACATGACTTGAGAATTAAGGGACAGAAGTTTAGGGGTAACATGAGGGGGAACTTCTTTACTCAGAGAGTGGTAGCTGTGTGGAATGAGCTTCCAGTAGAAGTGGTGGAGGCAGGTTCGATTTTATCATTTAAAAATAAATTGGATAGGTATATGGACGGGAAAGGAATGGAGGGTTATGGTCTGAACGCAGGTGTATGGGACTAGGGGAGAATACGTGTTCGGCACGGACTAGAAGGGCCGAGATGGCCTGTTTTCCATGATGTAATTGTTATATGGTTATATATGATGTGGCTGGTCCAGGATAAATTGCTGGTATCATTTATTCCTAAGAACTGGAAGCTTTCATCCATCTCTGCTTCAGTGCCATCATAGTATACTAGGGCATGTGTTCCGCTTTGTTTCCTGATGTCGATCACAACCTCCTCCGTCTTGCTGACATTGAGTAGCAATGTTACAAAATTTTGAGATTTAAAAAATCAAGTCTGCAATTTATCCCATCAGATAAAGCATAACAATAAGTTTAATTTGACACCAAATTCACTTTCATATCTCAAGTATTAGAAAAGTTATGACCATTTTCATACTCGGAAATTAGCATCTTGTTCCCTATTGATTTTCAATGGACATTACAAAAAAGCTGTGATCTTGGATAGTTAACAGGCCATTTCTTAAGGAAAGATTAACATTTTTAAATAGCCTAAGTGTCCAAAGATTATTCACAAATAATTCACAATATAACATGATTTTTATATCTAATTTACATTAATTTATAGGCCAAATGGAAGGAATTTAGTGTTCAATTGCTGTAAATAAATGCCCATTTAAATCGGCTTTCTAGTGGGTTCATGTGGAACGCGCTGGTTTAGAACGTTGACATAGCGCTGGATTAGTGCCCTCAAATGCCGAGAAAAATACTGCGGGATATAAAAAGCCCAAAATGAACTATTCGTTATAGATAACTTGATATATAGGGTTATATATATGCCCCATTTAATGTAAAAATAAGGTACATACCTTTAATTGTTTGCTTTATAAAACCCTGGGGCTGTGAGAGGTTGCGGAATGAAACAGTAATTTTAAAACTATTAGAACTATATTATCGAGGCCTATAAAACTAATAATACCTTTTGCGACCGGGTCTTGCAGCGATTTTTCGTTAATGATTTACTAGGCTGAACATGTGCGATTAGTACAGCCTAGTAAAAATCGCGTTTTAAACCCGCCCCCTCCAAACAGCGCCAAAATCGCGGCCATGGCTGAGGGCAGATTCCCAATGACGATTCAGGTAGGTTTTGTAACATACCTACATTGAGGGAGAGGTTGTTGTCTTGGCACCAGGTCTCCTCCCCGTACTCCCTCTCGTCATTATTTGATATCCAGCCCATTTCGGTGTCTTCTGCAAATTTGTGAATTGAGTTGGATTGGTATTTGGCTGCTCATTCATGAGTGAATGTCTACAGAGGGGGCTGAGGGGCATCCTTGTGAGGCACCAGTATTCAGGATTATCGTAGAGGATGATTTGTCCCCTATCCTCACTGATTGGGGTCTGTTGGTCAGGAAGTCGAGGATCCAGTTGCAGAGGTGAGTGCTGAGTCCATGTTTGGAGATGAGCTTGTGAGCTTGGCCGTAATAATGGTATTGAAATCAAAGCTGGAGTACATGTCCTTATGCAGTTGTCCCAGGGGTGAGCGTAGATGCCAGGGAGATGGCATCATCTGTGGATCTGTTGTGGCAGTAGTCAATCTGTAGTAGATCATGGTTGCTTGGTGGGCTGGATTTGATATGTTCCATAACCCGCCTCTCAAAGCACTTAATGAGGTGAAGTCAAGGCCACTGGATGGTGGTCATTAAGGCATAAGATATATAGGTGTATAAGATCGTGATGGGACTAGATTGGGTAGATCCACAGAGTCTTTTACCCAGTAGGGGAATCTACTTAAGTTGGGAGGGGAATATTTTATAGGAACCTGCGGGACAACTTTTTCACACTGAAGGGGTGGTTATATGAATGGAGCTGCTGGAGGTGGTAATTAGGCAGGTAGTTAACGTTAACAACATTTAAAAGACATTTTGGATGGATAGGGCTTATCACGGGCAGGTCCGACTAGTGTAGAGGGGCATTTAGGTTGGAATGGGAAAATTGGGCAGAAGGGCCTGTTTCCATGCTGTGTGACTATAACACCCATTGATACTAATCCTACACAAATCCCACAAAATGTTTTGAGGTATCTCTGAATATCAATCTCATAAATGGTATACGCCTCAAGAGAAGTCAGGACTTTGAGAACATCTTTCCATTGTTTCCTCAGTCCTCCTGGGAGTCTTTAGCTGCGACAGAGCTTGGAGTAGCTTCCTACTCATTGGTGTTAGGGTTTCTAATTATATTGCATGCACATCAGAACTGAATTGGGTGGCACTAATGCTTCAACGCCAAGTATATTGACCTGGGAGAGGATGCTGACAAAAATGTGATCGCAGATGCCGAAAATCTGAGCAAAAAACAAAGTACTGGATGTACTGAAGTACTGGATGAATTCAGCAAGTCAAACAGCATCTGTGAACAAATGGACCGATGATATTTCAGGAGGGAACCTTCTTCAGACTGATGGAGTAGAGCGGAGATAGTTGGTTAAAAAGCAGTGAGGGGAGTAGGTGGGGCAAGGACTGGCAAGTAATAAGTCAAATCAGGTGAGGGTGTTGGTTTGCTTATCCTACCAATGGATTTGAAGGATTTTTTGCAGAGTCAGTGTTCATGGCATCTCTCCTTTGATAAAATATGACAAGCGTGAGTAGTAGTACATGCCTCCAAAGTGTGCAGGAGGGATGGGACCACTGCTGCTTGATAGACCATGAGTTTAATGCTGGATTTGAGGCCATGATCTTTTTAGCTGAGACAAATGCTGTGTTGGTGCACTGGCATGTTGGCCTTCATAACAAGAGGAGTTGAGTATAGGAGCAAAGAGGTCCTTCTGCAGTTGTACAGGGCCCTAGTGTGACCACACCTGGAGTATTGTGTACAGTTTTGATCCCCTAATTTGAGGAGGGACATTCTTGCTATTGAGGGAGTGTTGAGTAGGTTTACAAGGTTAATTCCCAGGATGGCGGGACTGTCATATGTTGATAGAATGGAGCGGCTGGGCTTGTACACCCTAGAGTTAAGAAGGATGAGTGGAGATCTTATTGAAACATGTAAGATTATTAAGGGTTTGGACACGCAAGAGGCAGGAAACATGTTCCCGATGTTGGGGGAAGTCCAGAACCAGGGGCCACAGTTTAAGAATAAGGGATAAACCATTTAGAACGGAGATGAGGAAACACTTTTTTCACCCAGAGAGTCTGTGGAATTCTCTGCCTCAGAGGGCGGTGGAGTTCTCTGGATACATTCACGAGAGAGCTAGATAGGGCTTTTAACGATAACGGAGTCAGGGGATATGGGGAGATGGGCATAGGAATGGGGTACTGATTGGGGATGATCAGCATTAAATCACATTGAATGGTGGTGCTGGCTTGAAGGGCCGAATGGCCTACTCCTGCACCTATTGTCTATTGCACTGGGGGTAATGGGGAATTTGGCTGGGAGATGAACGATCCATCTCCTCAGCTCAGCGAATTGACAGTGAATTTGTTTATACTCTCTAGAATTTAGGAGATGAGAGGGGATCTTATAGAAACTTACAAAATTCTTAAGGGGTTGGACAGGCTAAATGCAGGAAGATTGTTCCCGATGTTAGGGAAGTCCAGGACAAGGGGTCACAGCTTAAGGATAAGGGGGAAATCCTTTAAAACCGAGATGAGAAGAACTTTTTTCACACAGAGGGTGGTGATTCTCTGGAACTCTGCCACAGAAGGTAGTTGAGGCCAGTTCATTGGCTATATTTAAGAGGGAGTTAGATGTGGCCCTTGTGGCTATAGGGATCAGGGGGCATGGAGAGAAGGCAGGTACGGGATACCGAGTTGGATGATCAGCCATGATCATATTGAATGGCGGTGCAGGCTCGAAGGGCCGAATGGCCTACTCCTGCACCTAATTTCTATGTTTCTATGAATGGTAGTGCTGGCTCGAAGGGCCGAATGGCCTACTCCTGCACCTGTTGTCTATTGCACTGGGGGTAATGGGGAATTTGGCTGGGAGATGAACAAGATCCATCTCCTCAGCTCGACGAATTGACAGTGAATTTGTGTTCAACCTCCAAACATAAACAGGTACAAGCTTAGGCTGTACATTTAGGTAGGAGTGACCATCATTCTGTTAATTCATTGTCCTCTAGATTATCTCCAATCCAGCCAAAGCTCATTTGAGGCAAGGTGTAGTAAGAGATATTGAGAAAAGTGTGGGATGATGACATCAATCTGCATATCAGTGGGTCTGCTGTGATCCAACTGGTGAGATTACCATGCATTATGGTCTTGATGTATATTGATACCTTTAAAAAATGAAAATAAATGATTCAATTTATTGTCATTGTCAGTGTACAGTACAGAGACAACGAAATGCATTTTTAGCATCTCCCTTGAAAGGGAGACACAGGGCGTCGCGGTGTGCCCGCGCCTGCCGCCGTATAACTCTGGCCTTTTGTTTAAAACTCAACAAGGATATGGATGGCACTGTTGGTGACAGACCCTTCAAACAACCATGATATGCAGTTCTTCTCAAAGGTTTCCTGTCGCCTTTCCCTCTATGAAAAGTCCATGTAAAACTTCCCTTGGAGAATACCCTTGGCGGTCCCTTGGGCATTAGGGTGGCACAGTGGTAGAGCTGCTCCAGAGACCTGGATTCAATCCAGAGGACAACAGGTGCTGTCTGTGGGTAGTTTGTACGTTCTCCCTGTGACCGCGTGGGTTTTCTCTGGGTGCACCGGTTTTCTCCCACATTCCAAAGACGTAAAGGTTTGTCGGTCAACAAACTTAAAGTTTAACGACATACTTCAAATAATAAAAACAGAGAAGGGACAAGACAGACTGCTGGCGAGGCGGCCATTGCCAGCGCCACCCAATGGTGCCCTCTCAGCTCTTGGGTTCATAGCAAAAGGATTTGAGTATAGGAGCAGGGAGGTTCTACTGCAGTTGTACAGGGTCTTGGTGAGACCACACCTGGAGTATTGTGTACAGTTTTGGTCTCCAAATATGAGGAAAGACATTCGTGCCATAGAGGGAGTGCGGAGAAGGTTCACCAGACTGATTCCAGGGATGTCAGGACTTTCATATGAAGAAAGACTGTATAGACTCGGCTTGTATTCGCTAGAATTTAGAAGATTGAGAGGGGATCTTATAGAAACTTACAAAGTTCTTAAGGGGTTGGACAGGCTAGATGCAGGAAGATTGTTCCCGATGTTGGGGAAGTCCAGGACAAGGGGTCACAGTTTAAGGATAAAGGGGAAATCCTTTAGGACCGAGATGAGGAAAATATTTTTCACACAGAGAGTGGTGAATCTCTGGAACTCTCTGCCACTGAATGTAGTTGAGGCCAGTTCATTGGCTATATTTAAGAGGGAGTTAGATGAGGCCCTTGTGGCTAAGGGGATCAGGGGGTATGGAGAGAAGGCAGGTACAGGATACCGAGTTGGATGATCAGCCATGATCATATTGAATGGCCGTGCAGGCTGGAAGGGCCGAATGGCCTACTCCTGCACCTAATTTCTATGTTTCTATTACCCTTTGTTGAGCAATAATAGTGCAAAGACGCTGAAAAGCAACTAGTATGTAACTAAATGTGTAGGAAGGAACTGCCTCAGAGGGTATAAACCAGAAGGTACACAAAACCCTTCTTCTGAAGAAGGGTTTCGGCCCGAAACGTTACCTATTTCCTTTACTCCATAGATACTGCTGCACCCGCTGAGTTTCTCCAGCATTTTTGTGTACCTTCGATTTTCCAGCATCTGCAGTTCCTTCTTGAACACTGGGTATAAACCAGATGCTGGTTTA
Source organism: Leucoraja erinaceus (assembly GCF_028641065.1). NCBI lineage: Eukaryota > Metazoa > Chordata > Chondrichthyes > Rajiformes > Rajidae > Leucoraja > Leucoraja erinaceus. Next base: position 92,921,529 of record NC_073380.1, on the reverse strand, counting down.
TACCGAAGATAGATACAAAGTAACTCAGCAGATCAGGCAACATCTCTGGGGGAAAAGGATGGGTGACGTTTTGGGTTGGAACCCTTTAAGAAGGTCCTGAAACATCACACATCCTTTTTCTCCAGAGATGCTGCCTGACCCGCTGAGTTACTCTAGCACTTTGTGTCTAACACAAGCATGCAAAATCAGCTTGCCAAGTGGGCAGATGGTAGAGTATATACTACAGAGTCATATCATTCTTCCGTCTTGGTGACCTGGTTCGTGTAGATGCTGAGCTGAAAATGAGAAGCCTTACAGCCTAAATGTGGCTGCATATCATTTCTTCTTCTTCTTTCGTGTGGCGTGCACAACCTAAAGTTGTTGAACAACTTGTTCTATTTGACCTTCCGTTTGTGCACGTCAAGTTGATTGCATTAGTCAAAACAGGGTGGACCACGTGAAGGTTGCAATCTTCCACCCCTGCATATCATTTCACGATGAGAGAATCGATGATGTGTTTCCCAGCTCATCTCCAACAGACACATTGGAGGAATTCTCTGAGTCATCAGTAGTCATCCACATGCAGGGAGGGGGGACAACCAATATTAATAAGATGTGGAATCGTATAATGACACCATCAAGAACAGAGGAAGTTGCCTTTGGATGCAAGAATGTTGTAACCCACGACATTTTGTGGTCACTGAGATCCACTGGTATCTTGTACTTATGGAGCCTCTCCCACGCAATCTGTTTGCTTACGGTTTGGACTTGTAACATGAGTGCACGCGATGTTATGTAGACACAGCTCCATGCCAGTTCCCAGGCTTATTCACTCTCCAACCTGACTTACAATTTGTTGACAAACCTGGTGTCAGTTTTTATTTTTCGATGTCTTTGGTTTATTTTAATGTCGCCAAGATCCTCTCACACCCTGTTTAGGAAAACAGGGTTCTTGTAAATTAGTCAATATTGGCTTCCAGTGCCAGAGCTGGCAGCAATTCAAATTAGTCAACAAGAATGGTCATCGGGGTGATTTAAAGGTTGATGTCTGGGGACCCGGGGTGTAAAAATAAAGCTTAAATGTCCTGAAGTGGAACACAACCACAAACATAGACCAAGTCTATGTACCATTTTCCCTACTTACTTCTGCAGGCCCTCGTGAATATTTGTTGATGGAGAAGTCTGGTTTAGAAACCCAGTGGTTAAAATGCCCAAATATTAATATCAGACCTTGAGATAAACACATCTCTTCATGGGAAATTGTCAGGCATTCTGACTTACAAATCAAATATTCCACAACTTAAATAAACCAAGTGTAGAGGTGGTGCCTCTGTCGTGCAAGTCCACCATGGTTTTCGTAGGTCAAGAAACCATTTCCCAGATGTACTAAAGATAAAACTTGGTTTTGGTCTCTTCCTTCGCGGGGGATGCGACGTTTTCTTGTCGTATCCCCCCGTCTCCGTCTCCGTCTGCGCTGAGGCCTATCGCGGAGCTGGCGGCCTCCAACTGGGACCGACCCCGAGGCTCCGGAGGCAGAGCCAGGACTTACCAACTTCGGGGCTGTGGTGGCGCTGCGGCGGCGGCGACCCGACTTCGGAGGCTTGGCCGCGGGCCCAGTGGACAACATCGTCGGGAACTCGCAGGTCCCAAGTTGGCGACCGGTTCTCCGGAGCTCCCGCAACAGCCTCGTCCGCTGGATTGGAGGGTGGCAGCTTCGTCCGCCCCGGGCCGCGGAGTTTGAACCGGCCTGTTCACGGAGCTCGGATTCGGCCGTGGGACTTACCATCACCCGGCAGGATCACAACATCGGAAGACTGGATCGCCGCAACGCAGAGGGAGAACAAGGACTCTAAGACTTTTGCCTTCCATCGCAGTGAGGAGGTGCCTGGTGGATGTTAATTCTGTGTTTATTGTGTATTTTATTATTTTATTCTGTGTTATGGCTGCAGGGTTTGTAATTTTGTTCAGATTGAAGGGTCTGAATGACAATAAAGGATACTTTGACTTTGACTCCGTGAAATCGAAGGAGATTAGCATCGATCGACTGGGCTTATATTCATTTAAATTTAGAAGGATGAGAGGTCATCTTGTAGAAACATGTAAAATTCTTAACGGATTGGACAGGCTAGATGCAGGAAACACTTTCCCGATGTTGGGGGGAGTCCAGAACCAGGGGGGTCACAGATTAAGAATAAGGGGTAGGCCATTTCGGACTGAGATGAGGAAAAACGTTTTCACCCAGAGAGTTATGAATCTGTGGAATTCTCTGCCACAGAAGGCAGTGGAGGCCAATTCACTGGATGTATTCAAGAGAGAGTTAGATATAGCTATTAGGGCTAATGGAATCAAGGGATAGGGGGTGAAAGCAGGAACGGGGTACTGATTTTGGATGATCAAATATGATCATATTGAATGGCGGTGCTGCACCTACTCCTGCACCTATTTCCTAAGTTTCTATCCCTGCCTGGCCTTGCATGTATGTGGCTCCAGACTCACCAGTTGATTGATTGTGCCACTTCAGACGGCAACCTGAGATGTCCAACTAACATTGGTCTTGTCATCCACATCCACACCCCATAAATTAAAAATAAATCCTTGTCAGACAAACTAATTTGATATGGATCACGCAGCACTGCAGCCTTTCAAACTTCAGCACGACTCTATTGTGAGGCAAACCTGTGCTGACTCAAGCAGCTGAAATGTGCTCTGCATTCCAGAAATAGGTTGGTGTGTGTGTGTGGTTTGTGGCCAGTGAATGGAGCTCATGAGCTGGACCAGGAAAGTGTGCATGTGTCATCTGTCATTGCTTTAAAGGGCAGCCGTGACCTTTCGCGACTCTCCCTGAAGTGTTCCCAGACCAAGGTGGGGTGGAATGAAGCCACGAGTGACGGCTGCCAGGAAAGCAACCATCAGTGTGCAGGATGTGGTGGCAGTGGCATGAAACGACCCACTCACCCAATGACTGGTATCTTTCCCTATTGGATGGGACCGAGGAAGAGACGGCCAATGACTAAACCATTTTCCCTGTGTCCTGCCAAGCAGATGGAAAAGCCGTGTTATTGGTCTTGTTTGCTGTGGTCAACATCCTATTACGCATTTAACAGGATTACAAGTCGTGCTGGGTGGTGTGGGACATAGCCCACAATTTGGCCAGTAGTAGAAACAAGGAACTGCCGATGCTGGTTTATACCATAGACACAAATTGCTGGAGTAACTCAGCGGGTCAGGCAGCATCTCTGGAGAAAAAAGATGGGTGACGCTTTGGGTCAGGTCCCTTCTTCAGACTGGAAGTGGGGGAACTGGTAAAACGACCAGGATGGAAGAAGGGGGAAAGGGAGAATGGGGAAGTGGAGAGGAGTGCACGTACAAATGACTTTACATTAGAGAATTCATTGTTCATACCGTTGGGGTGTAAGCTACCCAAGCAAAATACGAGGTGATGTTCCTCCAATTTGCGTCTGGCCTCACCCCGGCAACAGAGTAGGCCCAGGACAGAAAGGTCGGTATGAGGATGGGATGGGGAGTAGAAATGATTGGGAACCGGGAGATCAAGTAGACCAAGCATAAGTGTTCATCAAAACAGTCGCCGGGTCTACGTTTGGTGTCGCTGATGTACAGGAGCCCACATCGAGAACATCAGATGCAGTAGTGAGCTTAGTACACTTTGCCCACGGTGCCTCCTGCACCAGCACAATTCCATCACAACCCCCCCCCCCCCCCCCCCCCACCAACATCCACTTACACTTAACAAGCCTCTGGTGAAGTGATGCAATGAGTAGGATCCACAATAAATATCATTGAGGCCCCATCCCAGAAACCCCCAATTGACAAAGTGTTTTGAATTGTTTTCATGTGTTTCCGATAGTGATGTATGAAAATATCTGTCCATTTTCTTCATTAAAAAGTGAAAATAACTTAATTTACAATATGTTAGTCAAACATATTAATCAAAATATTAAATGAAATAAATCTGCACACACCTTTTCCCACTGATAGACCAGATGTGAAGTGCGCTCAGCCAGTCTTCCCAACACGATAGTGCTTCACTGCTGGGCTCGATGATGAATGCAGACAAATATCCAGAGATGAGATTCTCCGACATCTTATGTAAGAAACATGAGCGATAGAGACAGGAATTGGCCATTCAACCCTTCATTTCTGCTCTGCCACACTGTAAGAGGGAAGCCACTTTCTTGTACCAAACATGCCCGCAATTTGCTTCATATCGAAAAATGTAGCAATTTCTGTCTTGTATATACTCCCTGATTGAATCTTAAAAGCCTTCTTGGGTAGTGATTCGTTACCCTCTGGGTGAAGTCAGTCCAGAATGATGACACCCAGGTTCTGGCCATCTCAGCCAGGGGAAATATCCTCCCTGTATCTACCTACCTGTATCTGGAGGATTTTCATTGAGATCACCTCTCATTCCTCTAAACCTTAGAAAATCTATACCCAGGCAGAACATAGAAAATAGAACAATACAGCACAAGTACATGCCCTTCAGCCCACAATGTCTTTAGACTTGACTACACCTTACACTTTACTTTTAGACTTTAGAGATACAGCGTGGAAAATTCCAGGCATGCACCACACTCTGTGTAGAAAAGTTGCCCCACACATCTCCCTTAAACTTTGCCCCTCTCACCTTAAACCCATCTGATTTGATTGGATAACATGCAAAACAAAGCTTTTCACTGTACCTCGGTACACGTGACATAACAAAGCCCAATTAGATTTAGGTTTAGTAATTTGACCACCAGCTCATCTCAGATAATCTACTGGATGCCAATCTACCGTAAGATACTGGGAAAAGAACAAATCATTCAAGATAATAACAAGAGTACTTAACTAAGTAAAAATGCTCAATATCAGGATGTTTTCTTACTATGACTTCCACAGATTTTGCAAATTCCATACTAAACAGCATCCCTGAAAATGTTACACCTAGACCGGCTGAGGCAGCCAGTCTCGACCTTATCACGACCTCCGCGGCCAATCGGCTGGTCGGATTTACCTCCCTGCGGCCTGGGCTGCGGAACTCGGGAGACGGCAGATCCATTTTGGTAACCGGCTCCCGAGGTTGACCTTGCGGTCTGGTATCTCGGCGCCCAAGGCTGACTGTTCCGGTACCGTTCCACTCCTCTCAAAGGCCATGACCTCTGTAACTCTGGCAAAACGGATAGTCTAAAAAAGGCTTTGTATCCAAGAGTGCTGGAAAATCAGTTGTTCACCCTCTATGTGAAAGAATTGAAGTGGCATTTGAGTATAAGTGCAGGGAGGTTCTACTGCACTTGTACAGGGTCTTGGCCACACCTGGAGTATTGCGTACCATTTGGTCTCCTAATCTGAGGAAAGACATTCTTGCCATAGAGGGAGTACAGAGAAGGTTCACCAGACTGATTCCTGGGATGTCAGGACTTTCATATGAAGAAAGACTGGATAGACTCGGCTTGTACTCGCTAGAATTTAGAAGATTGAGGGGGGATCTTATAGAAACTTACAAAATTCTTAAGGGGTTGGACAGGCCAGATGCAGGAAGATTATTCCCGATGTTGGGGAAGTCCAGAACAAGGGGTCACAGTTTAAGGATAAGAGGGAAGTCTTTTAGGACCGCAATGAGAAAATCATTTTTTACACAGAGAGTGGTGAATCTGTGGAATTCTCTGCCACAGAAGGTAGTTGAGGCCTGTTCATTGGCTATATTTAAGAGGGAGTTAGATGTGGCCCTTGTGGCTAAAGGGATCAGGGGTACGGAGAGAAGGCAGGTACAGGATACTGAGTTGGATGATCAGCCATGATCATATTGAATGGCGGTGCAGGCTAGAAGGGCCGAATGGCCTACTCCTGCACCTAATTTCTATGTTATAGCCCTAATCCATATGACACATACCTTACACACTTGCCTTGTTATTTTCTTCCAGCTTTTCAATGCGCCTTGGAATTAGCGGAACAGATATCTGCTTTTCCCCAGAATTGTATGTGTGCGGACAGAGCCTCTGCTTACTACAGCATGTTTGATGCCTCATGTTTCACAGAAGCCCTGCAGTATGAATTTGACAACGCTAAAGATGTGATTTCGAAAGAATCTGTTTCTGGCGCAAGGAATTTTGTCTCAGGAACCGGAAGGCAAGGAAAATTCAGTTAAAGGCTAAAATATCCGTATAAAATATAATATAAAGGTTATTTTGAAAAAAAAACGATGGGCACGTTTGATTGTCTTGATTGCACTGCCTAATGTTAGTGTTCTGACTCACAGCTTCAATTCCCACTAATTACCAATCATTTATGTATTTTTTTAAATGGGAACATTTCTTTGACTCCAGTTTGAGGGGGTGTTGTTTAATCTCATAAACTGGATAAAAATGGTCTGAAAATGAAAAAAAAATTGACAAATGTTGGTTTTAATGAAGTTGACAACAGTGGAAATGTGTCGTTATTTAACTTGATGTGGATTAAGTTTAACATGAAATAGATGTGAGAAAATGCTCATTAAGAACTGAAATGTTGATAGATCAATCATACATAGTTTCATAAAAGAGGGAAAGATCTGACACACTCAGTGGTTCAGGCAGCATCTATTCATAAAGTAAAACGGGATTAAACTCCCCATAGACTCGCTGAGAATACCCAGCATTTTTCTGTTTTATTTCAGTTCTAACATCTGTAGAAGTTGTTTTTCATTCTTGAATATTAGTTGGTCTTTAGGAGACACAAGAGACTGCAGATGCTGGAGCCTTGAACAAAAGACAAACTGCTGGAGGAACTCAGCAGGTCAGGCAGCATCTTTTAAGGGAAATGGGCAGATTACTTTATGGGATGGAATCCTTCTTAAGCCTCATAGAGAAGAGAGGAGGTAGCTGGCAGAAAGAGATGAGTGGGCCAAGAGCTGGTGGATCAAAGTAACGAGGGGTTAATTGGCCATTGAGTCAGAGGGGAGAGATAGGTGCGTATAGTAACCAAAGGCTGGAGGTGATAAAGTGGAGAACACAAAGGGGTGCGAATGGTGAAATCTGAGAAGAAAGTAAGGTGAAGACTGAAATGTGGAACCAAAGGGTGGGATGGTAGATAAATGAGAGCTGGGTGGGTGAGTAAATGAGGGATTGCAAGCAGAGAGGGTGGATGATGAGCAAATAGAGGAAAGGAAAGGAACTAGATGATCGGGGCAGAGGGAGTGGAACAAATGGTGTGTGCAGACAGTGGGAGGCTGGGTAGATAAGTTGGGGAGTGGAGTGATTGACCTGAAATTAAAGAATTCATTGCTCACGCCATTAGCTACCCATATATAACCATATAACCATATAACAATTACAGCACGGAAACAGGCCATCTTGGCCCTACAAGTCCATGCCGAACAAATTTTTTTTCCCCTTAGTCCCACCTGCCTGCACTCGTACCATAACCCTCCATTCCCTTCTCATCCATATGCCTATCCAATTTATTTTTAAATGATACCAATGAACCTGCCTCCACCACTTCCACTGGGAGCTCATTCCACACCGCCACCACTCTCTGCGTAAAGAAGTTCCCCCTCATATTACCCCTAAACTTCTGTCCCTTAATTCTGAAGTCATGTCCTCTTTTTTTGAATCTTCCCTATATGAAGTATTGGTTTTCTAATTTGCATGTGCTGTGGAGAAAGCTGAGGACAGATAGATCAATATGAGAATGTCATCACTTTGCCGCTGTAAGAAGAGATCTTTTTTGAGAATGGTTTAAACATTTATTTTAAGTGAACCAAACCATGTCTCTTTGGTGCTGTGCCTAAAATCTTCCAGTATTTCCCGTCATCAGCTTCCAGCAAATGTTTCATTGAAGGTCCATGGATTGAGCTTCTGTGTTTGGCTTCTACAGCGGGTATTGTACCATGCTGAACTATGTATCTGAACCAGATATAGACGTCTGGCTGTTTGTTAAATAAATGGGGAATCAAAGAATTAGAATCGTAGTTTCATAGAAACATAGAAAATAGGTGCAGGAGTAGGCCATTCGGCCCTTCCAGCCTGCACCGCCATTCAATATGATCATGGCTGATCATCCAACTCGGTATCCTGTACCTGCCTTCTCTCCATACCCCCTGATCCCTTTAGCCACAAGTTCTACATTTAACTCCCTCTTAAATATAGCCAATGAACTGGCCTCAACTACCTTCTGTGGCAGAGAGTTCCAGAGATTCACCACTCTCTGTGTGAAAACTGTTTTTCTCATCTCGGTCCTAAAGGATTTCCCCCTTATCCTTAAGCTGTGACCCCTTGTCCTGGACTTCCCCAACATCGGGAACAATCTTCCTGCATCTAGCCTGTCCAACCCCTTAAGAATTTTGTAAGTTTCTATAAGATCCCCTCTCAATCTCCTAAATTCTAGCGAGTACAAGCTGAGTCCATTCAGTCTTTCAGTACATATTTGCTATCGCATCCGGACTCCTTTCTTGATTCCCTGCTAATAAAAACCATTCCTCTCTTGTGCTGTCCCTTTGCATTCATGGCAATTGACTTTATCCCTAATGGATAATTTCCAAGCATTCACGTTGCAATGCTGCCCCTAACAACCTACAGCATAAAACAAAGTGCTGGAGGAACTAAGTGGATAAGGAAACATCTGTGGAAGGAATGGATGGACGATGCTTTGGATCAGAATCAGATTCACCACTCTCTGTGTGAAAAATGTTTTTCTCATCTCGGTCCTAAAAGGTTCCCCCCTTATCCTTAAATGCTATATAGCATGGAAACAATCATGACGACCAACTTGCCACCTTAAGCTAGTCCCACTTGTCTGCACCAGATCCAAATCCCTCCAAACGTTTCAAATCCATGTACTTGTTCCAGTGCCATTTAAAAATGATAAATGTACCCATCTCTACCACGTCCCCCTGGCAGCTTGTTTCATGTACCTTCAACACTCTGTGTGAAGAAAGTTGTCCCTCAGTTTCTCTCTCTAGTTTAAACTCCTCAGCCCTGGGGAATAGATTATGGTTATTCACCTCATCTATGCAGCTCATTACTTTACATGCCTCTACAAGATCACCCCTTGGTCTCCTGCACTCTAATGAAAAATGTCCTCGCCTATCTAGTCTCTTCTGATAACTCAAACCCTCCAGTCCCAGTAGCATATATATATTATTGCACCCTTTCCCGTCCAATAACATCTTACTGCAGGATCACCAGAATTGTACACAGTACTCCAAACGTGGCTTTATCAACATCTTGTACAACTTTAAAGTGACATCCCAACTTCTGCACTCAATAAAACCTCGCCCTCCCTTCACCACATCCAGTTTAAATTCCATTTGGAATATTTTGGAGGACCAAGAAACCAAGAAGCCAAGCACCAGAGACCCGGGTTCAATCCTGACTATGGGTGCCGTCTGTACAGAGTGTATACGTTCTCCCTGTGACCACATGGCTTTCTTTGGGTTCCCATGTGTTTTCTTTGGGTTTTCTTTGCTCCGGTTTCCTCCCACACTATGAAGACGTACAGGTTTGTAAGTTATTTGGCTTCCGTTAAAAAAAATTGTAAATTGTCCCTAGTGTGTAGAATAGGAGCATGACATGTCACCCACCAGAGGTGCCACCCCTCCCTGAGCACTCCCATACACGCTACTAGGGACAGGGACAGTTTACAGACCCCAATTAACCTACAAACGTGCACATCTTTGGAATGTAAGAAGAACACCCGGAGAAAATTCATACGGTCACAGTGAGAACGTGCAAACTCCGTACAGACAGCACCCATAGTCAGGATCGAACCTAGGCCAAACAGTAGCCTGGATATAAGTTGAATCAAGAGTTAAAATTGGCATGTCGTAAAGGTAATGCTACGGTTGTTTTGGGAGATTTCAACATGCAGGTAGACTGGGAAAATCAGGTTGGTACTGGACTCCAAGAAAGGGAGTTTGTGGAGTGCCTCCTTGATGGATTGTTAGAGCAGCTTGTACTGGATGGAGCCTACCAGGGGGAAGGCAATTCTGGATTTAGTGTTGTGTAATGAACCAGATTTGATAATGGAACTTGAGGTTAAGGAGCCATTAGGAGGTAGTGACCATAATATGGTAAGTTTTAATCGACAATTTGAGAGGGAGAAGGGTAAATCGGAGGTGTCCATGTTACAATTGAACAAAGGGGACTATGGAGCCATGAGGGAGGAGCTGGCCAAAGTTGACTGGAAAGATTCCCTAGCAGGGATGACCAAAGATTCTATAGCAAGCAAGATAGTGCACTCGACAAAAAAGACGTAGTACGGTCATGGGCAGATTCATGGGTAATCTTCGGCCCCATTTCCGTAACCGGCTTCCGTCTCCGCCATCTTTGTCCGCCATAGCGGAGCAAAGAGCCAAGTACAGAGACGGAAGCCGGTTACGGAAACATCCTCGTAAAAATCAAAGATCTTAGGTAAAAATCTTCTCCTCATTTTCTCTCTGCCCCGTTAAAGAGACTCACTGATGGGGGAAAGATGGCGGGCATGAGGTCCGAAGCTGAGAACAGACGGCCCTTCGATTTCTTTCCCCATCACGCTCAATGCCCGGCTCCCAAACTCCGGACCGGTCTGCTCTTTTTGCGGAAAAAATAAACAATTAATTCAGAAAAGGCACAGCGGAGACAGAAAGTGGGAAGCGTGGGATTGGAAAGGTCTCCCCTTTTACACTGCCCTGTGGGCACAGCCTCTTTGCCCTCAGTGCCCCCTCCACCCTTGCACAGTCCGATCCCCATCCCGGGGCTTTCAATCCAAAACATTAAAAAAGAAAATTAACAGAATTATAATTTATTAACATATTAATCATTAACAAAAAGTAACAGAAATATGAATTATGAATCTAACACTGTATCACACACACAAACTGTTCCCCCGCAACGCTGATTACACTGCGAGAAGGATTTACAAAGTCAGGTCGGGTCGGGTTTACTGAAATGGCCGACGTTCCGCCCCGTTGCGTACTACACGTCAGCCCATTGGTTTTCGCAGGAGTGCACTATCTTGCTTGCTATAGGATCTTTGGGGATGACAGTGCAACAACAATGGCAGGTATTTCTGCGAATAATACAGAAGGTGCAGGATCAGTTCATTCCAAAGAGGAAGAAAGATTCCAAGGGGAGTAAGGGGTGACCGTGTCTGACACGGGAAGTCAGGGACAGTATAAAAATGAAACAAAAGAATTACAACGTAGCAAAGATGAGCAGGAAGCAATAGGCAATGCAGGGAGAAAAGGTGAGGTACGAAAGCTAACCAAGAATATAAAGGAGGATAGTAAAAGCTTCTTTAGGTATGCGAAGAGGAAAAAATTAGTTAAGGCCAAAGTTGAACCCTTGAAGACTGAAAAAGGTGAATTTATTATGGGGAACAAGGAAATGGCAGATGTTTGGTTCTGTCTTCACTAAGGAGGACACAAACAATCTTCCTGATGTACTAGTGGCCAGAGGATCTGGGGTGACGGAGGAACTGAAGGAAATCCACATTAGGCAGGAAATGGTATTGGGTATACTGATGGCAGAAGGCTGATAAATCCTCAGGGCCTGACGATCTGCATCCCAGGGTACTTAAGGAAGTGGCTCTAGAAATCGTGGACGCATTGGTGATCATTTTCCAATATTCAGGATCAGTTCCTGTGGATTGGAGGGTAGCTAATGTTATCCCACTTTATAAGGTGAGAGAAAACAGGGAATTATACTTTCAAGAGAGAGCTAGATAGGGGTCTTAAAGATAGCGGAGTCAGGGGATATGAGGAGAATGCAAGAACGGGGTACTGATTGGGGATGATCAGCCATGATCACATTGGATGGCGGTGCTGGCTCAAAGGGACGAATTGCCTACTCCTGCACCTATTCTCTCTCGTGCTGTAAGGCAACAACTGATCTACCATTCGATAGGTTCAGACCTTGTCTACTTTCCTATCCATTTCCCACATCACTCTCATAGAAACATAGACATAGAAAATAGGTGCAGGAGTAGGCCATTCGGCCCTTTGAGCCTGCACCGCCATTCAATATGTTCATGGCTGATAGACATAGAAACATAGAAATTAGGTGCAGGAGTAGGCCATTCGGCCCTTCGAGCCTGCACCGCCATTCAATATGATCATGGCTGATCATCCAACTCAGTATCCTGTACCTGCCTTCTCTCCATACCCCCTGGTCCCTTTAGCCACAAGGGCCACATCTAACTCCCTCTTAAATATAGAGGATTCCAGAGATTCACCACTCTCTGTGTGAAAAATGTTTTTCACCCTGTACAACTGCAGTAGAACCTCCCTGCTCCTATACTGCCATTTTCCCCCCAAGAAGAAGTGTTACAAAAATATTTCTTCAGAGCACTCCTTGTTTCAGACTAAACACTTCAGAATCTTTATATAACTTCTCATTCTTTAAACACCACTGTGTATAAACTAGTGTTTATAGAACTACTAAAACTCTGTAATTCCAGCATGCTGGGTTGTGGTTGTGCCGGGCCAGTAGATTTTCCAGACCATTGGATGTTATTAAATATACAAATGATTTTAATTCACTTTTTGTAGATACTACATAGCAGAATAATACATTTTCTTGTTGTTCCATCATAATCATACTGTGTGGAAACAGGTCCTTCGGCCCACTTGCCCACACCATCTACACCGGCCAACATGTGCCATCTACACTGGTTCCAACTGCCTGCATTTGGCCCATATCCCTCTAAATCTGTCCTATACATGATGCAAACGTACAGAATTTCCAATGAGTCAGCTAGCGGATTATTAAAGTTTTTTTTTGTTTTGTTTTTTTTTGTTTTGTTTATTTTATTAGAAGTTAATACAGTACAAAACAGTACAGTGGAACTTAATTTTAGGTGCCAACTATGTCATACCGTAATCCATTCTATGTACAACCTCGAGTTTTATGTTTTGAGAAAGAAGTAAGCAAGACAAGGAAAAGAAAACAATAGAAAGGGGAAAAAGAGGAAAAATAGATGGTAGATTATTAAAGTTTTATGAGAAGGAAAACTGATCAATGTATATTCACGGGTCACTCTAGAAATCAGTAAACTCAAAACAAAATAAGTGATGACATGGCATTAGCCAGCATGTGGTGTAGGGCCGTGTATCGATGTGCATTAACCAGCTTGATGCAGGTCCATTTCAGTTAAGAACACCCGACTTGTGTACTGCCTGTACATAGGAATGAACAGTTGGGAAAAAGCTGGAAAAGAGGGGGTGCATGGGCAAAGCCTGGCAAGTGGTGGACGGTTACAGGTGTCCACCCACCCTCGCCCTGACATCAGTCATCATGAAGTGCTTCGAGCGGCTAGTCAAAACTGACATCTGCTCCTCTCTCTCTGACACCTTGGACCCTCTTCAGTTTGCTTATAGGCCAAACAGGGCCACAGACGATGCCATTGCCATGGCAACTCACACTGTGCTCATCCACCTGGACAAAGGCAATACATATGTGAGAATGCTCTTCATTGACTACAGCTCAGCATTCAACACTATCATTCCCTCAAAACTCGTCCCCAAGCTCCTTGATCTTGGACTGGAGATCTCCATCAGCGGGTGGATATTCAACTTCCTGACGGGCAGCCACACCTCTTCCTCACTGATCCTCAACACAGGCACACCACAGGGCTGTGTGCTCAGTCCTCTCCTGTACTCCTTGTTCACGCACGACTGTACTGCTAAGCGCAGCTCTAACATCATCCTAAAGTTTGCTGATGACACGACCATCCTGGGCCTCATCACAGACAATAATGAGACAGCCTATAGAGAGGAGGTAAAGGCACTAAACAGCTGGTGCCAGGAAAGTAACCTCTCTCTCAATGTCAGCAAAACTAAAGAGATGACCGTAGACTACAGGAGAGAGCAGGGGAGTGGACACCTCCCCATCCACATCGGTGATGCTGAGGTTGAAAGGGTCAGCAGCTTCAAGTTCCTTGGTGTGCACATCACTGAAGACCTCTCTTGGACACTGCACACAGACACAATAACTAATAAAGCCCGTCAGCGGCTCTTTTTCCTAAGAAGACTGAGGAAGTTTGTCATGAACGCCAGCATTCTCACAAACTTCTACAGTTGCACCATCGAGAGTCAGTTGACGGTCTGCATCACAGTCTGGTACAGGAACTGTTCTGCCCACAGCCGCAAATCACTACAGAGAGTGGTGAAGGCGACACAGCACATAATTGGCAACTGTCTCCCGGCCATTCAGGACATTTTCCACCAGCGGTGCCTGCGGAAGGCACACAGCATCATCAAGGACCACAGCCACCCAGCACACAGACTGTTCTCCTTGTTGCCGACAGGCAGACTATATAGGAGCATAGCTGCACGCACCCCCTGGACTCGCATTCATCCCCACCCACTCCCTGTATTCATCCTATATATATTCCTTATGGGAACGTATCTCGAGGAGGATCCGAAGAAGTGCCTTCTGTCGGCAGTGCGCACTGATTTATTCGGTATCTGCTTTTCCTAGCCCTAACACCAGATGGCGCCTGTGAAATAATATTATCATCTGAAAATACCACCACAAAACAAGGTGTGAAACTCACAAGTAATCGCAACCACCCGGTGTTACATTGCAGATATGGCTGCTCCTTCGCTCCCACCCGGCTTGTTAAAAACCAAGTTATTGTCGGCATGGTTTACAAAAAAAAATCTGGTTTCCATCCCGATTTATAGCCGGTTTATTTGAAAGCATAAATCAGTCTTTTGGTTTCAGTCAGAATAATTTAATCGTTTGATGAATGACTCGTGCAAAGCGTGGATGGAAGTGACATAAATTGAACAGATTATAAACGACTAATAACTAAATAGTAGAGGAAATCCCCTCTACGTAAAACACCTAATTTTGCAGAGGTCAACTCGCTGGCCACTGTACTAGAAAACAAACGCCCTTACTTCATCCCCGCAGATAAATAAAGTGGTGCGAAACTGAATGTTTCCGGCGAAACACCCTGTCCTATTATTACGAAGCAAGGAATGCAGCAGATAACGACTAAAATAACATTTAGTTAATGGACAACTTGGAAAACAGTGCCCTGATTGTGAATGCTACACTTGAAACGGATGCAGTGACTCGCAATGACAATATAAACTTTCTGAATTGAACAGATTACAAATTATAACTCCTAATCTAAACGCACTCATACCGAATCTTGGAATAAGAAGGTCGCGAGACTATTTAGTTAAATAAAAATAATGTTTTTAACCTCCCTCTGCTGATGGAAAGAAACAGACCGTTAGCAAAAAAAAATCCAAACAATGGGTGATTTTACAAGGATGGCATCTCCTTGGCATTGGAACAGTTGAAAAAAAAAGTGATCTAATTTTCTGTAAAACTGAGATCCCAAGTCTTGGGGCAACAAGACGTTATATTCCACATGCAGCAATAGACAGCCGGGGTTGGGAGAGAGGGGGTTATGAATGGGAGGAGCCCGTTGCAAAAGCCCGCCTTCCCTGGGCGCAATTGTAACGCGCGGAAAGGATGGAACGTTGTGTCGCTTGCCGGGCCGTCAATCAGGTGACGTAACAGAGGGGGTTTGGAGTGTTACCTGCTGCGAAGTTCGAATCGTTCATTGATAACATGTGAAGAGCAGAGATAGTGTGGGATACACACAGCACACTGGGGCCGGCTCGGTGCAAGCACACAGTGTATTTATTTAAATGTGTATATATACTTTTTTAAATATATAGGGGGGAAAAAAAAGTTTTCTCTTTTGCTTCACGTTGTAAGTTTTGCATCTGTCTGTTCCGGACAATGGGAGCATTTGCAGTCGAGCGGGGAGTCGCGCTCGGGCTGCTGTGGAGCTGTTGCCTGGTGGTCGAGTGGTTGTCCGTGGCGGGCAGCTTGTTGCTGGACACGGGCAGCCACAGCGAGCTCCACTCGAGCTTTGTGCACCGCCGCCTCAAACACCACGAGAAGAAGAACATGCAGCGGGAGATTCTCTCCATCCTGGGGCTACCCCACCGGCCCAGACCTCACTCGCACGGGAAGCATAACTCGGCGCCCCTCTTCATGCTTGACTTGTACAATGCCATGTCCACCGGGGGCGAGGAGGAGGAAGGCTTCTCGCACCAGTACAGACCGGTGTTCACCACGCAGAGCCCGCCGCTGGCCAGCTTGCAGGACAGCTCTTTCCTTAACCAGGCAGATATGGTCATGAGTTTCGTGAACTTAGGTAAGCCGAAACGTTATAAATCAGGCTCAACTGCCAGTGTTCGCATGCACGTTGCACAAATGCACACCAATTACTCACGCATACATCAACTTACTAAACGCACATGCACACACACAGAGATGTATACCGCTCTCCGGAACACACACTGGTTTAAACCCATAGGTCAACAGTAAGGAGCTCGTTTAAAAAAAAACGATTACAATGTTTGTTGCTTTTCTTTTTGAACTGATAAGAATCGACATGAAGGCAAAAGAAGCGTTCATTTTTACTAAAAACGATGTTATCAGGTCAGAGGAGTTCGCAGCACCGGTCCCTAAAACAGCATGAATGAATGTTTTCTGCTCTAAATCCATAAAACAAAATATTAAGTACACCCGCATTCATACCAACGCTAAGAATTACTTTTTAGTGCCTATTGATCTCGGCGTGGTGTGGTCAGGACATGTGCTTTCGGGAGTTCAGTTAGAGATCTCCCACCCTGCTGCTGGGGGCTTCCTTTGAATAAACTGTGGAATGCAACGTAATTTAAAAAAAAACCCATCAGAAACATATAATTTTGGTGGAATTCACCATCGTGAAACGGTATAATCTGTGATAACGCGGGAAAGGAAATTATTTGAACTAAATTTTAAAGTCATCATCCTAAGTTGTGCCTCGTGTGATGTATGAGGTGCAATGCACCTGCTGCCCGTGTTTCCCTGGATGGAAACGAGCCGATTTCACTTTACTGGAGACTAGATTTCCATTCGTAAATGTTACTGCATTACTTTTGGTATTCGTCAATGAAACAGCGTGAAACCTCCCCTTCAATGTTGCAATGTTGCAGCTGGAATATTTCGTTAATTGGCACGCATTTTGAAGGGTAATTCGTTGTAAACATGCATTTTAAATGAAGAAGGGTCTCGACCCGAAACGTCATCCATTCCTTCTCTCCAGAGATGCTGCCTGTCCCGCTGAGTTACTCCAGCTTTTTGTGTTTATCTTGCATTTTAAAGTGTCTGATCCCTAAGTATTTGAGGAGGTGGTTCTCCCCTGTAACGCGGGCCACCATTCTGCATCTCTGGACGCCTTCGGTTTGTGTGGTAATTGACTTGGGGTCTTCCTGACATAATATTGACATCAGATTCTTTGACTCATCTGTTTATTTGCCATAAATCTTGGCTGATGTCTGGAGACTTTACCGAGGCAGCTACTGTGTTCCAAAGCGGAAGAAGTTTAAAAAAACTACTGGCAAATGATGCCTGTTAAAGTGGGTTCTCATTGGGTAAATAGTAATCAAAACATCCTTGCTTAATGGTGGTGTGTTTGCAAAGAACAGGGAAAGGAAATACTTTTGTTTTTTTCTGGCAAAATCCAAATTATGTTTTTGTAGAATACGTGTCCACTTGGTGAACATCAGCTTATCTACACAATTTAATGCAGTTTGCCACTTAATTTTAAAGATTTGATTTCCTGTGAGTTAAATTGACGTGATATGTGTCTGCAAATATTCATCCATTTGTATTTTACTTACACTTGCATAATTAAACCCTTGAAGAGTTTCCACATCTTTTGAGGCCAATCTGGGCTTTGTTATGTAGGGTTGGAAGTTAATTTCAAGCTTTGTATGCCCAGGCAGTTCAAGTACTAATTTGAATGCTTTGTAAATGTTATGAGAGTCTCTGCCTTCACCACTCACTCAATCAAACAACACCCTGCGCGAAGAAGTTCTTCCTCCGATTCTCTCGAAAACTAGTACTCCTTACTCCAACTTTACGTTAGATACCTCGTCTATGGGGAAAAGTTTCCAACTACCCATCATCTCCATGATGTACATTTTTACCGTCCCCCATTTGCCTCTTACACTCCAAGGAAAATAAACCCACCTAACCAGTCTCTGTCCATAATGGAAATTTACCATTCCAGGCACCATCCTTGCTGGTGAATCTCCTCTGCAACTCCACAGTGCAGTCACCTGCTTCTTGTGTTGCCTTCAGATCTAGATCTAGATCAACTGAAGGTGCCCCAATGGCAACCAATTCCACTTAATTTAATAGCCACAATGGAACAAATTCCAAACAATTCTATCCCCAGGAAATGTATATTTTGTTTCATCAGACCTTGACAAAGGAGATGGTGAAGAATGTCTTTATTCAGAGGGTGGTGAATCAGTGGAATTCATTGCCACAAAAGGCTGTGGAGGCCGTAGGTAGATGTTTCTAAGGTGGAAATTGACAGATTCTTGATTAGTACGGGTGTCGGGTTATTGGGAGAAGGCAAGAGAATGGGGTTGAGAAGGAAGGATAGATCTGGCATGGTAAAATGCAGGGTAGACTAGATGGGCCGAATGACCTAATTTTTTATCCTATAACCTGTGAGCTTATCTTGTGCCTCTGTGTCCTAGTCCGATGGGCAGTTATTCTTTGTGCAGAGAAGAATTTTGCATTTTATTTTGACTGGCTGAAATAGGCTTGGTGTGAGTCTGTATCCTATTACTTTGGTACAAAGCCTTGAGTAAATGTGATGGGCTACTGGGATGCTTGCTGAGTGGTTCTTGTTTAAAAAAAATAAATCTGCAGTAAACATAAGCATCTGGGAATACTGATGTAGTGAACAAGATGTCTGGAACTATTATAAGGTAATAATACACTCCGGGGTTTTAGAAGCCTCTTAAGCCAAAGGCAGGATTTGTGAGCACGTAGTTCAGAACATCTGTTTTGCCTTGGAGCGTGCAAAAGCAAGATACATTTATTGTGCAGAATTGGCTGTTAAGAGAACAGGTAGTTAACAGTTCTGACTGGTGGAGGTGGTATCGGGATGGCGTTTTCTTTTGGCATTGACTTTGACAGAAAGCTTATATCAGTGGGAACATGGTAAATGAAATGCAGCTTGATATTTAATAATTTGTACCCATTTTCCTGTGTTTGACCTATATCCCTCTTAATCTTTCCTATCCATGTACCTGTCCAAGTGTCTAAATGTTGTTATTGTACCCGCCTCAACTACCTCCTCTCGTGTGTGTGTGTGCACGTGCGTATTCCTCCCACCCTAAACCCACGCCCTCCAGTTGTTCATTCCTTCATCCTGGGAGATAAAAACGGCCTGCATTTAGCTTAACTATGCCCCCCATGGATCTATACCCCTCTGAGATCATCTCGGCCTCCTGCTCTCCTAGCTTGACAAGCCTCTCCCTTTAACTCTGTCCCTTGAGTCATTCAAGCATCCTTGTTGATCTTTCTTGCTCTTAATGCCACTCTTCCTGTAACAGCCTGACCAAATCCAAGCACACTACACCAAGTATAACCCCGTCACCATCTTGTGCCACTGTAGCATAACATCCCAATTTCTATACTCGATGCCTTTACTGGTGAAGACCAGTGGGCCAAAAGCCTTTATCACCAATCTGTATTCCAGCAACACCACGTTCAGAGAACGATGTACTTGTGTTCCTAGGTGTCTCTGTTCTACAACACTCCCCAGGCCCTTGCCATTCACTGCAAAAGGCCGACCTCGGTTTGATTTCCCAATAATGCAATACCCTGTACTTAAACATAATTTGCCATTCCTTGGCCCACTTATCCCAGCTGATCAAGATACAGTACAGTAATCAGTTGGAGAAATGGACCACATCCATTCATTGGATGACATGGCCACGATGAGTTACTGGAAGGAAGCATCATTGGAATAGAGTTCTATTGACAGATCTGCAAAGTGACTCAACGAGTGCTTCTACCTCGCAGTGCAAGTAACCTGGGTACAATCCTAACCTCCAACGTTATTGGGATGATGTTTTTATGTTCTCTGACCATGTGTGTGTCCTGAATACTCCAGTTTCATCCCTCCACCCCAAAGACTTGCAGGTTGGCAGGCTAATTGGCTGCTAAGTTGTCCATAGTGTAGGTGAATGGTAAAATGGTGGGGGAGCTGATGAGTGTGTGGTCTCTCTGCTTGCTGGTCAGTGCGCTGAAACTGGGAATGTCAAGCCAGAGGAGGCAGCAAACCGGACGACTGGGAGAAATTTAGAACTCAACGGAGGAGGACAAAGGGGTTAATTAAGGGGGAGAAAAAAGAGCATGAAAGAAAGCTTGTGAGGAATATGAAAACTGACTCTAAAAGCTTCTTTAGATATGTTAAAAGGAAAAGATTAGCCCTTACAATCAGAAACAGGTGAATTTATAATGGGAAACGAGGAACTGGCAGAACAGTGAAACGAGTATTTTTTTTTGTGCCTTCCTTAGTGAAGACAGAACCAATCTCTTAGAAATACCAGGGGACTGAGGTTCGAGTGGGAGGGAGGAACTGAAGAGAATCCACATTAGTCAGGAAATGGTGTTATGTAAACTGTTGGCACTGAAAGCACAAAAATCCCTAGGACCTGATGGTCTGCATCCCAGAGCACTCGAGGAGGTGGCCCTATAAATTGTGGAAGCATGGTGTTCATTTTCCAATGTTCTCTTGACTGGATCAGTTCCTGTCAACTGGAGTGTAGCTAATGTACTCCACTTTTTAAGACAGGAGGGAGAGAGAAAATGGGGAATTATAGACCAGTTAGCCGTACATCGGTAGTGGGGAAGATGCTCGAGTCAATTATTAAAGATGTTATAGCAGTGCATTTGGAAAGCATTAACAGGATCGCCCGAAGTCAGCATGGATTTATGAAGGGGAAATCGTGCTTGACTAATCTTCTGGAATTTTTTGAGGGTGTAACAAGTAGAATGGATAAGGGAGAGCCAGTGGATGTGGTGTATCTGGACTTTAAAAAAGCCTTTGACAAGGTTCCACATGAGATTAGTGTGCAAAATTAGAGCACATGGTATTGGGGGTAGGGTTTTGACATGGATAGAGAACTGGTTTGCAGCCAGGAAGCAAAAAGTAGGAATTAACAGGTCCTTTTCAGAATGGCATGCAGTGACTAGTGGGGTGCTGCAAGGCTCGGTGCTGGGGACCCCAGTTATTTACAATATATATTAATGATTTAGCCGAGGGAATTAATTGTGACATCTGCAGGTTTGCGGAAGACACAAAGCTGGGTGGCAGTATAGCTGCAATGAGGATGCTGTGAGGCTGCAGGGTGACTTGGATAGGTTGTGTGAGTTGGCAGATGCATGGCACATGCTTTATAATGTGGATAAATGTGAGGTTATCCACTTTGGTGGCAAGAACAGGAAGGCAGGTTATTATCTGAATGCTGTCAGATTAGGAGAAGAGGAGGTGCAATGAGACCTGGGTGTGCTTGTATATCAGTCACTGAAAGTAAACATGCAGGCACAGCAGGCAGGGAAGAAGGCTAATGGCACGTTGGCCTTTGTTGTGAGAGGATTTGAGTTTAGGAGCAAGAAGGTTGTGCTGGGCGCTGGTGAGACTGCACCTGGGTATTGTGTGCAATTTTGGTCTGATTTGAGGAAGGACTTATTTCTATTGAGGGAGTGCACCAGGTTAATTCTCAGGATGGCGGAATTGACATATGTTGAAAGAATGGGTCGACTGGGCTTGTATTCACTGGAATTTAGAAGGATGAGAAGGGATCTTATAGAAACAAATAACATTCTTTAAGGATTGGACAGGCTAGAAGCAGGAAAAATGTTCATGATATTTTAAGTGGGAGTCCAGAATCGGGGGCCACAGTTTAAGAATAAGGGGTAGGCCATTGGACTGAGCTGAGGAAAACTTCTTCAGCCAGTGAGTTGTGAATCTGTGGAATTCTCCACCACGGAAGGCAGTGGAGGCCAATTCACTGGATGTTTCAAGAGAGCGTTAGATTTAGCTCTTGGGGCTAAAGGAATCGAGGGATATGGGGAAAAAGCAGGAACAGGGCACTGATTTTAGATGATTAGCCATGATCATATTGAAGGGAAGTGCTGGCTTGAAGGGCCGACTGGCCTACTCCTACACCTATGTTTCTATGTTAAATGGAACAAGTAACCTTATATGTGCAATATAACTATGCTGTCTACAGCCAGATATTGAATGGCTGCATCCAGGAGGAAGTTAGCTGTGTTGCAAGAGAAGAGGTGACAAGATTGGCTTTGTCAAATGTTTTATCTCAATAGTCAGCAGTCTGAAAGTGAAGTAGGGGTCTACTGAGAACGTTTGCCAGGTGATCTCTGGTAGGGATTAAGTAGTGAAAGTGAATCTCTGCTTGGAAGCTGTGGGAGATGATGGAAGACCATGGATCTGTTCTTTACAATTCTCCTCAACAATTGAGCCGAGAAGTGAG
Organism: Leucoraja erinaceus; assembly: GCF_028641065.1. Lineage (NCBI taxonomy): Eukaryota > Metazoa > Chordata > Chondrichthyes > Rajiformes > Rajidae > Leucoraja > Leucoraja erinaceus. The sequence continues at coordinate 92,899,217 of NC_073380.1, read as the reverse complement.
CAGTGGTTACTCAAGGCAACCGTTTGCAAGATGGACAGTGTTAGCAGTTTATTATTGAAAGGAGAGCTTGGAGAGTGAATGCTATAAAAAAACATTTGAAACGCAGCACTGTTTGGAGGGTCAGTGGGTTCTGAAATTAGTCTCATGGGAAAGGTGAGCATGGAGAGCAGTTCGTAGCAGGAGCAGTGAGAAAGGGCAAAGCGATGGAGGTCTTGAGTTAAGACCAGTCGCCAGTGGTAGCTGGTGAGAGGAGAGGTATAATTGCAGGGCTGGTTAATCTTTGAGCTGCAGGAATCCATGCATTTGTCATGCTTGGTGTATGAAGTGACGACCAATTGATCATAGAAACATAGAAAATAGGTGCAGGAGGAGGCCATTCGGCCCTTCGAGCCAGCACCGCCATTCATTGTGATCATGCCTGATCGTCCCCAATCAATAACCCGTGTCTGCCTTCTCCCCATATCCCTTGACTCCACTAGCCCCTAGAGCTCTATCTCACTCTCTCTTAAATCCCTCCAGTGATTTGGCCTCCACTGCCCTCTGTGGCAGGGAATTCCATAAATTCACAACTCTCTGGGTGAAAAAGTTTTTTCTTACCTCAGTCTAAATGACCTTCCCTTTTGTTCTAAGACTGTGGCCCCTGGTTCTGGACTCGCCCAACATTGGGAACTTTTTTCCTGCATCCAGCTTGTCCAGTCCTTTTATGATTTTATATGTTTCTATAAGATATCCCCTCATCCTTCTAAACTCCAGTGAATAGAAACCGAGTCTTTTCAATCTTTCCTCATATGACAGTCCCACCATCCCAGGGATCAATCTCGTGAACCTACGCTACGCTGCCTCAATCACAAGGATGTCCTTCCACAAATTAGATTGGAAAAATACACAGTTGAAAAGACCCTTCAACCCACCAAATCCATTTCGACCATTGATCACGTGTCCACACTAGTTCTAAATTATCCAACTTTCTCATCCAATCCCTACACTCTAGGGGAAACTTAGAGCTCAATAAACCTCCAAGTCTGCACGCCTTTCGAATATGGGGGGGGAACCAGGGCACCCAGTGGAAATCTACACATCACAGGAAGAATGTGCAAACTCCACAGGAATGGACCAGGTTCTCAGACATTATGTGACAGCAGCTGAATCTTGACAATGTATTGAGAAGGCATTATGCTGTGTTAAATGCAGTGGTTCATCTTCATATCTAAGGAAAGTACAAGGGTCATAGTCGTAGAGTGAGTCATAGAGTGATAGTGTGGAAACAGGCCCTTCGGCTCAACTTGCCCACAACGGCCAATATGTCCCGGATACACTAGTCCCACCTGACCACATTTGGTCCATATCCTTCCAAACCTATTCTGTCCATGTACTTGTCTAATTGTTTCTTAAATGTTGGGACGGTCCCTGCCTCAACTATCTCTGGCAGCTTGCTCCATGCATCCACCACCCTTTGTGTGAAAAAGATACCCCTCAGATTCTTATTAAATCTTTTCCGCTTCAACGGAAATCTCTGTACCCTTTCCAGCTTGAGAACATCTTTCCTCTAGCAAGGTGCCCAGAACTGATCACAATACTCTAAATGCGGCCTCACCAATGTCTTGTACAACTGCCACGTGACCTCCCAATTACTCTCATGATCTTATACACCTCTATAAGATCACTCCTCATCCTCCCGCGCTCTAAGGAATAGAGTCCCAGCCTTCTCAACCACTCCTTATAGATCGGACCCTCTAGTCCTGGCAACATCCTCGTACATCTCTGTACCCTTTCCAGCTTGACAACATCTTTCCTATAACAAGGTGCCCAGAACCGAACACAATACTCTAAATGCGGCCTCACCAACGTCTCTTACTACTGCAACATGACCTCCCAACTTCTACACTCAATACCCTGACTCGGTCTACCCCACGACTGAAGGGAGAGGGGTTGTACAGTTTGATAGCCACAGAGAAGAAGGATCTCCTGTGGCGTTCTGTCCTGCATCTTGGTGGAAGCAGTCTGTTGCTGAAGGTTGACATGGAGGGGGTGAGCTGTATTGTCCAGGATGCTCCGTAGTTTGAGGGGCTGGAGGAGAACGTTGGGCTGGCCACCCGATACCAGGCACTTCATTCACTAGACAATTGCAAAATTCGACATGATCATCTTGAATCAAACTGTGGAAGTATATTACCATCTGAACCAGTCCCACCAACCATTGGCAAGATCAGTGACCATAATAAGCTGTGCCAGTGACTCCATAACCCTCTGGCAACATAAATCAAAATGATAATGCCCACCTCTGGACCTCAGTCCACTGAAGCATTTTCTTTTCAACTTCTTAAGCCGATGCTCGACTTCCAGTTCTCCAAACATCACAATCTTTATTTTACCCTACCCATCTCTCTCCTTGCTGACTGACACTTCATTCTCAAAACTTTGAACCTTAAACTTAATTCTTCTTTATGTAGGCCATTTATGTCTCTTTAATGCTTGTGGTGTAGTAGTGGCGATACAGAGGTTAATCGGTGCCTCTTAATTACTAGCGCATTAACTGTCCATTTGCCGGACTAGTAACCAAGATGCACTGGTTAAAAATCCCAAGAATCTCCCACTTCAAAATCCCAACCATGGAAGCTAAATTAATAATCGACAATTTTAAAACCAAATTAGTCAGCAGTACCAATGGCTGAGGTAATGAATATTAAGAAGTCCTACGAAGCTTAATGTGACCTCTTGGCTATTTCTGTTTTTTAAGCCTTAATGTACTCTCTTCTTAATCTGGAATCTTCCTCCTCTCTCCCCACACTGGAATCATTTTCTCTCCCGATTCAGACCATTCTTGGATTGCTTGAAGATCCAGCAATTGCAGATGTTGGCACTTGAGCAAACACAAAGTGCGGGAGGAGCTCAACAAGTCAGGCAACATCTGTGGAGGGAATGGAACATTGCCTGTCTATCCCTTCCCCAGATGCTGCCTGACCTGCCGAGTTCCTGCAGTACTTTGTGATTTAGTTTGAAATCCAGGAAGCCTTTTTTGTTGAGGAAAGACATGAAATGCTGGAGTAACTCAGCGGGTCAGGCAGTAACCCTGGAGAAAATGGACAGGTGACCTTTTGGGTCGTGACTCTTTTCCTGACCCAAGATGTCACCTGTCCTTGTTACCCAGGGATGCTGCCAAACCTGCTATGCAAGGGCGGAATTTGTTATAAAAACATCCCTCCTCCAATCATCGCGCTGAATCATCATGTCCCCCCCCCACCCCACTGCCCGCTGACCAATGTTTCTCTCGTCCAATCGGCACCCACGATCATCAGTCCCACCCCCACTGTCTCGTGGAAAGCGGAGATTTTTAATAGATTTTTTTAAACCGAATTTCAAAATCCGGATTACTAAACATGGGGGAATTGTCCCTCGCCTCTCAAAACATGAGGGGGGCACGGCCCCCTGTCAACCCCCCACCCCCTGGATTTCCGCCCATGCTGCTGAGCTGCTACACAATTTCGATCCCCTCCCTTTGTTAAACCAACATCTGCAGTTTCATGGTTCTAGCTATTCTTGTCGGATTGTTTGAGGGCTGTAAGGTTTCAGGGGGGAGGAAAGTCAAGTGTGCCCCCCCCCCCCCCCCCCCCCCCCCCGAAATGCAGATTAAAAAAAAAATCAAGGATTGAGGTTGCAAAGAAATGAGCAGTTTTGGTTTCAGCACCATATACTGTGTTTTATAATATTTTATTGGTGTACAACTTAGTTGATATATTACTATTGTTGAAATGTGGTAAAATCTGTGATGATTCAAATTTGCTCATGCTGACTGATGTGGGATTATTGCACCAATCCACAATCCCAGCAGGGAGTTGCATTGACGGAGAGTTGGGGATTTGTCATGATCTTGGAGCATGTGTGTCTGACCATAAATGTCTGAGTTGTGGGTGGGTGGAATCGGTGATGATGGAAGTGCAGAAAGTGTTCTTTATGATGCATTCTTTGCAGGTGTGTCAGTGTCACGTTTCTCAAGGCCATGTGAACGTACGCTACTGGATCTATCCTGCCGGACATTCCTGAACTGTGAAAGCTGGTTGCTTTTTCTCCCCCACAGGCAATTTCCATTGGCTTTATCAGGACTAAACACTTGATAATTGCTTCGGCCATTATCTTGTTCCTGTGGAATTCCCATCTGTGTGGCAAAAACCCTGAAACCCAAAACAGCACCTACCCCTGTCCTCCAGAGATGCTGCTTGACCTGCTGAGTTACTCCAGCACTTTCATAAGATCATGAGCGATAGGAGCAGAATTAGGTCATTCAGGTCTCTTCTGCCATTCAATCATGGCTGATCAATCTCTCCCTCCTAACCCCACTCTCCTGCCTTCTCCCCTTAACCCATGAAACCCACGCCTTTGTGCCTTTTTCTGGCAAGGATCCTTGATGGTCCTGTGTTTGGGTCTCTGTATACCTCTCTGACAGTGTACGGGTGTGTGTGTGTGTGAGATTTTGTGTGTGCGTGTGCATATATAAAAAAGAGAACCTTGGAGTACCTGAGATTCTTACAGGTACTTTAAAATGCGAGCCCCTGTGCTTTCCCCATGCAGCAGGTTTATTCTGACACCATGAGGGTTCTCTGTTCATGAATGACCTTTGATGTAGTGCAGATGGTTTGCTGGGTCTCCAGAACTTGCTTTGACTCATTGAATGTGGAAACTTGCACAGGCAAGTTAGAAGACTAATATTTCATAGGCAGAGAACGCTGAAAATAGCAGATTAGGCCCACTCCATCATTCAGTACGATCATTATCTATGGAACATTTTTTTCTCTCTCTCTCTCCCCCTACCCTTTGATGCCTTTTGTATTTTGAATATTTAACTGAGGGAGATTGATGCAAACAAGAATTATTACTGAACAAGGACACTCTAAATAAAAAAAGACAGTGCTGGAGTAACATAGAAAATAGGTGCAGGAGTAGGCCATTCGGCCCTTCGAGTCTGCACCGCCATTCAATATGATCATGGCTGATCATCCAACTCTGTATCCCGTACCTGCCTTCTCTCCGTACCCCCTGATCCCTGTAGCCACAAGGGCCACATCTAACTCCCTCTTAAATATAGTGGGTCGGGTGGCGTTTCGGGTCAGGACCCTTCTTCAGTCGTCCCGACCCGAAATGTCATGTCCAGGGATGCTGCCTGACCCATTGAGTTACTCCAGCACTTGTCCTTTTTCTTTGTAAACCAGCATCTGCAGTTTCTTTTTTCTCTGCTTTAAATCGGTATGATACAAAATGGCACGATGTGGTTTAGGAGCAGTGTTCCAGTGGTTAGAGGATTGCATGGAAGAGGCAGCAGAATGGGGTACAGTGTGATGTGGGTACTGTGGAAAGCTGACATTTAAATAACATTCTATGCTCAAGTTAGCATTGATCATTGTTTCCCCCTGCATAGATGCTGCCTGACCTGCTCAGTGCCGCATTCACTATTTTATTTTGTAAGAAACAGTGCTGGCCAACTGCTTCTCATAATAAACATATCGCAGTCAGAGGTGAAATGTATAACCTGACGATAAGATTAGTTGATTTTGAGATTGGAGGAACATGTTTTCCACTGTTATCTGGTGGAACCCAGTGGTATAATTTGACACCATAGGATAGATGGAAATCAGCCTTGGTTTGCAAAGCATGTGGAGAATTTTGCTACAGCCATGAAATCTGCAGGGGGAATTGTGTGTTGTGCATGACAAGAGCTACCTTATTTTTATTATACTGTGGGGAAACAGTGAGAATGATTGAATGGATGGCGGGAGGTGATTTGCAAACATTAGCTGCTTGATTTCTGATTGTCATCCAGCAGTAATTATACCATTTTTCCACTCTGTAAATGTTTAAATTGGACTGGGTTAAATATTTTGCTCCTGGGGGTTTTTAAATGTTTTGTTTCAATCTGCATCATTGGTGTCCTGGGCCTTATCTGGACAGTCCACAAGTGTGTGTGGTGTTTAGTTGTTATCTTTAATGTCCTTTTCTGTTGCCTTTCATTCTTCCCATTGTGTACCCAGGATCGTATTTCCTTGTGACGCATTGTTTAACTCTTTTCCATTGGTTGCTCCACTGGTTTCTGAGGCAAGGAGTCTTTGCATACCAAGTAAACCCATGACTGCAATTAATTACACTATTATCTACATAGTAATCATTCTTGTTCTCTATGGGAGGATCAGTGGTCTAGGCATTTAGAGGAAGTATTCCAGTATTTTGCCACCGAGGGATTTTTAAACCTTGTATAATATTTAGAAAACTGATTTATGACAAGTCATTTATTTATGCAGACCACACAGGATGTGGAATGTTACAAAGCACTGTTAGTTTTCCTGACTCTGAATCTTATTGTAGAGTTATACAGCACAGAAACAGGCCCTTCAGCCCAACCCATAGATACATAGAAAATAGTTGCAGGAGTAGGCCATTCGGCCCTTCGAGCCTGCACTGCCATTCAATATGATCATGGCTGATCATCCAACTCGGTATCCCGTACCTGCCTTCTCTCCATACCCCCTGATCCCTATAGCCACAAGGGCCACATCTAACTCCCTCTTAAATATAGCCAATGAACTGGTCTCAACTACCTTCTGTGGCAGAGAGTTCCAGAGATTCACCACTCTCTGTGTGAAAAAATGTTTTTCTCATCCCGGTCTTAAAGGATTTTCCCTCTATCCTTAAACTGTGACCCCTTGTCCTGGACTTCCCCAACATCGGGAACAATCTTCCTGCATCTAGCCTGTCCAACCCCTTAAGAATTTTGTGATTTTCTATAAGATCCCCCCTCGATCTTCTAAATTCTAGCGAGTACAAGCCGATCTAGCGAGTACAACCCGTCCATGCCGACCATCTATGCTGGTCCCATTTACCCATGTTTGACCCATTTCTCTCCAAACCTCTCCTATTCATTTCTTATCTTTGCCAGGCAGGAGCTTTTAACGACACAAGTGCTGTCAGGCCGCCTTTGAAAACTACAACTAGTTCCGTGATATGGTCAACATGTGGCAACCTTTGTGTTTTCAGCTGCCTCTTACAGATGTAGCCTGGGGCTGCTCTGCATTTAAGAATTACACAGCCCTCGGGCACATTGTCCCGCGGCCATTAAAGAGTGTCTAAGAAGGAACTGCAGATGCGGGAAAATTGAAGGTACACAAAAATGCTGGAGAAACTCAACGGGTGCAGCAGCATTTATGATCATAGAGGGGGAGGGGAAACCCGGAAAGGTTTCGGCCCGAAACGTTGCCTATTTCCTTCGCTGAAGGGTTTTTTGGCCCGAAACGTTGCCTATTTCCTTCGCTGAAGGGTTTCGGCCCGAAATGTTGCCTATTTCCTTCGCTGAAGGGTTTCGGCACGAAACGTTGCCTATTTCCTTCGCTGAAGGGTTTCGGCACGAAACGTTGCCTATTTCCTTTGCTCAGAAGGGTTTCGGCCGGAAACGTTGCCCATTTCCTTCGCTCCATAGATGCTGCTGCACCCGCTGAGTTTCTCCAGCATTTTTGTGTACATAAAGAGTGTCATTCTGTGGCGCTCGTGTCCCAGATTCAGTACCTGACCATGCTCCAATACCTCACTTGGAACATGATCCAGCTGACCTCCTGCCACCATTATCCATCGCTCCTTGATGATCTGCCTTGGCTGTGATGCCAGTTTTGGCCCAGTACTTAAGATAGACACAAAATGCTGGAGTAACCCAAACGGGTCAGGCAGAGAAGGAATAGGTAACGTTTCAGTTTGAGTCTGAAGAAGGATTCCGACCCAAAACATCGCCTATTCCTTCTCGCCAGAGATGTTGCCTGACCTGCTGAATTACTCCAGCATTCTGTGTCTATCTTTGGTATAAACTAGCATCTGCAGTTCCTTCCTCCATATTTTGGCCCAATACTTGGCAGCTTGTACACAGCACTTTAGCACCTTCTCCATAAAAACAGGGGTGGTGATGTGAAGGGGCGTAAAAGAGTCTGATCTCACCTCCTTAAACATCATTCATGAATTGAATTGCCAACATCTTTTTTTAATATGTAAAAAATATTTCTGTAGAATGTTCTCATGAGGGAGGTGGCCATGTCGCAAGGACTACAGCACACAAAGGAAGAGCAAAACTAACAGCTGTGGATTGTGGATCTGTCTGTGTTTTTTGGTCGTAATTGTTAATTTGGCTCCATTACATGGCTTGTGCATTAGCTCAGTAAATCCAGGCCTCCCATAACTCTCAGTGCAAACTTCTTCAAATTCTTCTTTCCAGACGGGGAAAATTATTTAATGATTGGATTTTTCTAAAAAATATATAAAGAGAAAGGAATTTATTTTTAAAGCTGCAGGACTGGTAAATAAACACATTGTGTTTAGTTTGGATTATATTCTGATGTTTCTGTTTTGTTCTGGATATGGGACGTTTTAAAGGCTGATGCGAACACTGGAATTCTCTAGCAGTCTAAAGTATGCTAATCTGCTTTTTAAAAGGTTGGCAACATGTCTGGGTTTAGTATTCAACATGGGGCCAAATGTGGACTGACACCATCTTGTACCTTGGGGGGTTTCTGCTTTTATGGAGGAGAGGGTGCTAAAGGTGAAATGCCTGTGGGGAAAATTAAATTCCCTCAGCCAGCTGGTGAAGGATACATACAACAAACACAAGGGCCTAATCATTAGTTCCCTTAAAGACCTTTATTCAAGCTCCGTTTTGTGCAACTGCTTTTCAGGCTCCATCCAGCCCTAGGTCCTCCTCTCTTCCCAAGGCTGGTCCCATGTGTGTGGGTTGAAGGGAATCGCCAGCTGCAGCAAACAGCCTATAGTTGCAATTAATGCTAATTGATATAAATCACGCAGATGCTGTTTAACATAGATGAGAACATCAGTTGCTTAACTCGGCAGATCAGGAAGTTTTATGCCGGAATACCCCTCCTAGAAGCCGTGTGGCTGGGCCAGTTTTGTAGAAGGATTGGATTACAGTCTAACCATAGAAAGTGCAGCAGTGATGGGTGGAATGGCATTTTCTCATTCCATTTATAATTACTGTCATTTAGTGTGGGTGAGTATAATGGAGTGTTGGAATGTTGTGTTAGAAGTGGTTGCCATCTAGGAGCTTGTGGAGGGCGTTATAGATTTCTGGATCAGTTCTGGTTGCTGGTGAATAATCTCATCTGAATGATTTGTATTCCTTTTGAATGAAGTATAGCTGGTTTAGACGTATGAAATGGGTAGACCGACCAAAAAATTGATTATTCGATGACATGAAAGGGTTGGAAGGATATGGACCAAATGCAGGAACATGGGACCAGTTTAGATGAAGCATCTTGATCCACATGGACGAGATGGGCTGAAAGGCCTATTTCTATTGTACAACTCTGTGATCAGCCACTAGATATATCACGTACAGTAAATGGATCTTAATTTTTTGTTGTGGATTTGAGGTATGGAAACGCTTCTAACTTGGGCCAGAGAGATCAATGCAATGTTGTGACTGTGAACATAAGTTCATAAACGATGGGAGCAGAATTAGGCCATTTGGCCCATCAAGTCTATTGATGGTCAATTATTATTTGGCCCATCAAGCCTACTCCACCATTCAATCATGGCGGATCTATCTTTCCCCTTTTTACCGCATTCTCCTGTGTTTTCCCAATAATCCCTGACTAGTTTCCTGATGTAACTAATACTGGGGATTACTAATGAATCCTTGCTGGTGGTTTATTGAGGGGAAATTGGTTCGCAAGATCTGCTCAATTTAGTTTATATCAATCTTGCTTTTCTCCTTTGTGGTCCAATGTGTACAGCTCTCTCTGTCTCTCTCTGTCTCTCTCTGTCTCTCTCTGTCTCTCTCTGTCTCTCTCTGTCTCTCTCTCTCTCTCTCTCTCTCTCTCTCTCTCTCTCTCTCTCTGTCTCTCTCTCTCTCTGTGTCTCTCTGTCTCTCTCTGTCTCTCTCTCTCTCCGTCTCGCTCTGTCTCTCTCTCTCTGTCTGTCTCTGTATCTCTCTCTCTGCTCTCTCTCTCTCTCTCTCTCACTGTCTCTCTCTCTCTCTGTCTCTGTCTCTCTCTGTCTCTCTCTGTCTCTCTCTGTCTCTCTCTGTCTCTCTCTGTCTCTCTCTGTCTCTCTCTGTCTCTCTCTGTCTCTCTCTGTCTCTCTCTGTTCTCTCTGTCTCTCTCTGTCTCTGTCCCTGGTGAATTCCCCTGTCACTTGTCCTTCATCTGCTGATTCACATGTGAAGTAAGTATAGACACACCCTAGGTGGTGTATTAGTCAACTAGCTTACCTTAACCCAAGCAACTTCTCAGTGGGATTGTTGTCCTGGGTGTCAAGGTCCATAGACAGTCACGCTGTGGTGCACCCCATCCTGCATGAATTGAGGTGTTCATTAAGGCAGGGGTGTGGAAAACCTCTAGGAGGACTTGGGGAATTGCCTTGAGGATGTTTTCAAATATAATGTTGTTATTGTAACTCGTGAAATGCCCTGGCTCATAGCCACTCAAATTGGTGGAGAAGGGAACATGGAAGCATCGAGCAATGTAAGTCTGTCCAGGAAGCCATGAGCAATGAGCAGTACATTCCCAACAATCCACCTGCCCACCACACCCGTGTCCGAGTCAGTGGATGCCGCATTGGACGTCAGTTACCCCAAACCCCAGAATTTGGAGTATTGCGTGCAGTCCTGGTCACTCCATTACAGAAAGGATGTGGAGACTTTGGAAAGTGTGCGGAGGAGATTTACCAGAACAATGCATGGATTAATGGGTATTGGCTCCAGGGAGAGGTTGGACAGACTTGGATTGTTTTCTCTGGAACGCTGGAGGTTGCAGGGAGACCCGATAGATGTATGTAAAATAACAAGAGGCATACATCGAGTAGATAATTGGAACCTTTTTCCCAGTATGGAAAAATTTAATACAAGAGCGCATATGAGATGAAAGGGTCAAAGTTTAATGCAGGGCTCGAAATTAACGGTTGCCCGGGTGCCAATGGCAACCTAAAGTCCCGCCGGGCAACCTAAAAGCCATGCCATGCCATGAGATCTGGCCACCATTGCTGTCCGGTCACCGCCTCGTCGCGACCGCTGAAAACCAACGCAGAATCACTCCCTGGTGCTGGAGTAATTCCCTGGAGTAACTCTTGCTTCTTAGTTTCCTGGTCCTCCAAAAATATTCCGAATGGAATTTAAACTGGAGTGGACCACCAAACACCACCAAACTCATAACTCTTAGGTAGAGGTCCTTCTTTAGACTCCCTCTGGTTTTAGTGTCTTTAGTTTAATTTAAAGATACAGCGTGGAAGCAGGGCCTTCGGCCCACCGAGTCCACGCCGACCACCGATCACCCGTACACTAGTTCTATCCCACACTTGACTAAATGGGACCCGTTGAGTCCCGGCATCACATGGGTGGGCTGGTCACCAACGCAATATTCCACCTCTCCACCAATTCCAATATTGCTCACGGTGGGGGGGAGGGGAGCTTTCTGTTGCGCTAGTATGGGTTTTGCGGGCCGAAGGTACTGGTTTCCAGAGGGCTAGTATAGACATTGTGGGCCAAATGGATTCTTGGGCTGGCAGCCAACTGTTGCAACGATTTTAAAAGCCAAGCCGAGGCAAACAATTGTGCAGCAGCCACCCGACAACCAAAATTCATATTGTGACCACAAACTTGTTAAAAAGGCGAGGCAAACAATTGGGCAGCAGCCACCTTACAGCCGCATCGAGGGGACTCACCGTGAAGTAGACGTGCGTTCAGTGTTATTCGCAGCTCAGAGAGCCGTGACCCTCTCGCTTCCTAGGTCTGGTAGAGACTGAGTGAGGGACTACACTTTATGGGTTTTATAGTCCCGCCCCCCCCCCTTGTCGCCAGCGGGGGCAGCAGAGAGAATGGGGAATTTTTTTAAAACATTAATATATCTCTGATTTTTCATCGATGGGAAAAATCCTCCGATCCCAGAAGGTGGAGGGGGGCTCTGAGCAAGGTGGCCAAAAATGATGGCCGTAGGTTGCGGCGTTCTCTCGGAAATCACACCACAGCGAGCCAAAAGCGGTCAAGATCAGACTTTTAGTAATATAGATATTAGGGACGCAAGTCAAAAGTCAAGAGTGTTTTATTCTCTCACGTCTCAGTTAGAACAATGAAATCCTGACTTGCAGCAGCAGAACAGAATATGTAAACAGTACTCTGTAACCAATGATCAGCCATGATCATATTAAATGGCGGTGCAGGCTCGAAGGGCCGAATGGCCTACTCCTGCACCTAATTTCTATGTTTCTATGTTATAAACGAGAAAAGAAAACAGTGTGTGTATGTATGTGTACACACACACACACACACACACACACACACACACACACACACACACACACACACACACACACACAATTTCCCTCCTGGGAATAATAAAGTTCTATCGTATAGTATCGTGTGTGTACGAAGGAACTGCAGATGCTGGTTTAAATTGAAGATAGACACAAAAAGATGGAGTAACTCAACAGGTCAGACAGAACCTCTGGACAAAAGGAAACTATTACGTTGTGGGTAGGGTCTAAAAAAGGCTCCTGCACACCTTTGGAATGTGGAAGGAAACAAGAGCACCCTGAGAAAACCCATGTGATCAAAGGGAAAAGGAGCAAACTCCATACAGACAGCACCCATATTCAGGATCAATTCCGGGTCTCTGGCACTTTTAGGCAGCAACTTTATGGCCAATGTACTGCCCCATAGTCTTGAACTGAATTAAAACCTACAGTAGCTGTAAAGGGGGACATAGCATCACTTAGAGATTTAAGACTGAAAATTTATATTTTCCTTTTTTTAGTAACCAAAGTTATCAACATATAATTTTTTGTGTGTTGGAAAATAAAATATAGTGGCACAGCTGGTGGACTTGATGCCTCACACACCAGAGATCTGTGTTCGATCCTGTCCTCGGGCACTGTCTGTGTTGAATTTGCACATTCTCCCTGCAAGCGTGTGGGTTTCCTCCCACATCCCAAAGATGCATTGGCTTTGTAGGTTAACTTGTCTCTGTAAAATTGCCCCTAATGTGTAGGGAGTGGGTGAGGAAAGTGGGATAACAGAACTTGTGTGAATGGGGAGACAAAAATGCTGGAGAAACTCAGCGGGTGAGGCAGCATCTATGGTGCGAAGGAAATAGGCAACGTTTCGGGTCGAGTCCCTTCTTCAGACTGATGTGAGGGTGGGGGGGGGGGGGGTGGGAAGAAGAAAGGAAGAGGCGGAGACAGTGGGATGAGGGGGAGCTGAGAAGGGGTGGAGAAAGCAAGGACTATCTGAAATTGGAGAAGTCAATGTTCATACCGCTGGGGTGCAAACTGCCCAAGCGAAATATGAGGTGCTGCTCCTCCAATTTGCAGTAGGCCTCACTCTGGCCATGGAGGAGGCCCAGGACAGAAAGGTCGGATTCGGAATGGGTGGGGGAGTTGAACTGCTGAGCCACCGGGAGATCAGGTTGGTTATTGCGAACTGAGTGGAGGTGTTGTGCGAAGCGATCGCCAAGCCTGCACTTGGTCTCACTGAGGTTGATCATACGCTGAATAATCCAACTACATTTTTGTTTGGAAGTGGAAAGGAATAATAGAAATTGCATTCATTGCAACATGTAAGAAGAGTTGAGATTCTGTATTATAATCTTTCTGCATGTCATTGTGGTATATATCATGTCTCGATTGGTGAATATGTGTAGTTTGTGACTTTATTTGAAGCAGAAATAATATGTGAATGCTTCATTGACCATAATTCCGACTGGTAACTACGCACTTCGAGCACATTATCGCACGGGTCATGCAGGCCTTCTTAGATGACCATCTAAACGGTTGTTTGGCAACTTAAAAAGCTGCCTAGGTTGCCTGGCTGGCAACAGAGGGAAAAAAGAGAGCCCTATTAAAGGCGATGTGTGGGGCATGTTTTTTTTACACATAGGGTGATGAGTGCCTGGAATGTACTGCACGGGGTAGTTGAGACTGATATGTTGGAGGATTTTAAGAGACTTTTGGAGATGTTTGTGAATATGCAGGGAATGGAGGGATATTAGCTATGTGCAGGCAGACTAGAGTTGATCTCGACATCGTGTTCGACACAGACGTTGTGGGCAGGAAGGGCCTGTTCTTCTGATGTACTGTCATTTCTAGGTTAAATGTTCTCACTTCAGAGCTGGAGTTGAAGCAGATCATCCTGGATCCTGAGGAATTGACAAGAAGTAACAGGTCTCCACTGCATTCCCAGCTCTGATTTCTCTTTTATTTACTCTAGCTTTGTAATGTGATACACTTCTGTTATTTTCCACATCCCAAAAATCCAAATAAATAGATTTTTCAAATCTACACCTAACCAAATCTTTAAAGCCTATAAAAATATTGTTCATAACCACATTGGTTGAACATGAAAAATAATACATGCAGACAAAACAAAACTGGGTCTATCGGCAGGGCTGCCTACTCAACACTTCCTTGTTTGTGCTTTAACGGACTTTGTTATCCATTCCCTTTTATGTACAAAATACTTTTCTTGCTTGCATCTTTTTATTTTACCCTCTCGCATTGAATGCAACTTTGGTATGCACCACCTCCCACTTCGACTGAGATTTCAGGCATTCATTCTTTGAGATATAGGCAGTGAGCATGCCTTACTAGGTTTGCCTCAGCAACATAAAGGAAATGACTGTTAGCGGAGACAAGCGAATAACTGATAGGCAGTTACCCCTGGCGCAACAGGTAGTGCTGGACCAGCACAAGGTGTCTTGTGGTTTTCCAGTTGCCAGCCACATCCTACACCCACCAGGAACTGAAACTAGGATTTCTTTGATCAATGAGTTTCAGTGCCACATTAATGCTGTTAACCACAAAATTGTTGGTTTCTTTTCATAAATAGCACAAAAATCGCGTTCTGTCACGTGAGCTTGGTACCCTGTGCAAATTGTGTGCATTTCCTCAGTGCTGCAGCAACAGATGGTTTTTCCTTTGTCGAGGGAGACTGAGTTGGTTAACACTGCCCGGGATGCAGCATTGCTGAGTGTAGATATTCTTTATATCCAACAGCGCTGCGGCACTCACCTCATTGTATAGGCCAAAGATGTTGCAAGCACATCACAAGGAATTCCCATATATATTTCATCACGTGGAATACTGATACCAGGACACATGGGTTACTAGGAGAGCAGATCAAAACTTGGTCCAAGAGAGTCTTGAAAGTTGGAGCCGTGGGAGGCTGACCAGCAGAAACTTTGGGAAGAAATGCAGAGCTTAAGGTCTTGACAGCTAATCGAGTGAGGTGATTGCAGTCAGATATACAGGAGGAGGAACGAGACTACAGGATTATAGAGGTGGAGGAGACTGGTGTTGAATAAATTGGGGGTAGGTAGGAGAGCCAGATCCACAACTTGGTCCAGGTGTTGCCTGGGAGGCTGACCAGCAGAAAACTTTGGGGAAGTATGCAGAGCTAGGTCTTGACAGCTAATCGAGTGAGGTGATTGCAGTCAGATATACAGGAGGAGGAACGAGACTACAGGATTATAGAGGTGGAGGAGACTGGTGTTGAATAAATTGGGGGTAGGTTGGACCATTGGAAAGATTTTGAAATAAGCTGACTGGGAGGGATCCCAAGTAGGTCTCCGACCACAGAGGTTTTGGGTGAATGTGAATTATATTGGAAAATAGCCCCTGTTATATAGTGAATTAAGGCATGCAGAGCAGAGTTATGAATGACTTAAAAGCTACATAAATATAGTGCCTGTAATGGCATGAAGGCATTTCACATGAGGCTTATTAGGCAAAATTTGACCCCATACTACACATGGATATAGGGAAATTCCTTCATTGTTGATTGTGGAAGTTCAATACTTGAAGCTGCATATCGGTGGAGGGTTAACACAGGTTGCAGAGACGGGTGATGAGTGAACAAGATCTGGCTTGAGGTTGAACATGGTTAATAACATGGTAGATAGCTAGCTAGATGTCTATATACTGGATACCTAAGTAGTTAGCTGGACAGCTATGTATTGGATGGCTAGATAGCTCGCTAGACTGAGCTACGTACTGGATAGCTAGACAGATAGCTACTGGATAGCTGGGTCGCTAGCTATGAGCTATATGCTGGATAGCTAGATTGTTAGCTAGATGGCTACATACTTGATAGCGAGTTGCATACCGGATAGCTAACTAGATGGCTACATATAAGGGGAGTGCCTAGAAATAGGGCAGATTTAGAGGAGGGCATGTGAGTGGGATTTAGGGGAGGACACCTTTAAATGGTGAATTAGGAGGGCACCTATAAATAGTGAATTAGGGGAGGGCACCTGTAAATAGTGAATTAGGGGAGGGCACCTTTAAATGGTGAATTAGGAGGGCACCTATAAATAGTGAATTAGGGGAGGGCACCTGTAAATAGTGAATTAGGGGAGGGCACCTTTAAATGGTGAATTAGGAGGGCACCTATAAATAGTGAATTAGGGGAGGGCACCTGTAAATAGTGAATTAGGGGAGGGCACCTTTAAAAGGTGCAGTAGGGAAGGCATCTGTAAATGTAGATTTAGGGGAGAGCACATGTAAAGGAGCAATACAATATGAGCAAAAGCAACAACTTTAGTAGTGTGCTAACCAGTTAGCAGAAAGACAAAACATAATCACAATTGAGCAGGCTAGATGGCTGCATCCTGTATAACTAGGTAGCTAGCTAGATGGCTATATACTGGACAGCTAGCTACATACAAGAAAGGACATCTTGTGATTGAGGCAGTGCAGCGTAGGTTCACAAGATTGATCCCTGAGATGGCGGGTCTGTCATTTGAGGAAAGATTGAAAAGACTAGGCTTGTATTCAATGGAGTTTAGAAGGATGAGGATGGATCTTATAGAAACTTATAAAATTATAAAAGGACTGGACAAGCTAGATGCAGGAAAAATGTTTTCAATATTGGTCGAGTCCAGAACCAGGGGCCACAGTCTAAGAATAAAGGGGAGGTCATTTAAGACTGAGGTGAGAAAAAACTTTTTCTCCCAGAGAGTTGTGAATTTATGGAATTCCTTGCCACAGAGGGCAGTGGAGGCCAAGTCACTGGATGGATTTCAGAGAGTGTTAGATAGAGCTCTAGGGGCTAGTGGAATTAAGGGATATTGGGAGAAGGCAGGCACGCGTTAATGATAGGGGACGATCAGTCATGATCACAATGAATGGCGGTGCTGGCTCGAAGGGCCAAATGGCCTTCTCCTGCACCTATTTTCTATTTTCTATATGTTTCTAATAAACTTTAGTTTGCAGTGCTGGGGAGATGCTGGCCTTGTATTAGTGTGGCCGAATCTGAACGTGATGCATCATAAGGTGATAAGAAATAGGAATAGAATTGGGCCATTTGACCCATCAAGTCTACTCCGCCATTCAATCATGGCTGATCTTTCTCTCCGTCCTAACCCCATTCTCCTGCCCCCCCCCCCCCCCCCTCATAACACCTGACACCTGTACAAATCCACAAAAGACTTGAAGGCAATGTTTAAGAATTAAGATTCCAGTCAATCCTGTTTGGTCTTGCAGCAGTCACTGAAAGGAGGAAGCCATCGGCTAGAGTTTAGAGAATGGAATTTGAGGCCGCAGTGGCTTTTACCATTGCTAAATCCCGTTGCGTAGACTTTGAGCACAACAATCTGGGTTGATGCTGCTTCAGCGTGGTATAGGCCATTCCCAGGTAAAGTATGTTTTACTTGCGTCCATAAGTTGGAAAATGGGTGAAAATCGATCCATGTTACCCCCCCCCCCCCCCCCCCCCCCCCCCCCAACGTATTGTAATGAATGGCATCATGTGCTCTTAAGACTGATCACAAAACAATTGCTAAACTAGACTAAGTGGGTCCCGTTCGGTCCCATGTTCCACGAATTCCAGCATCCGGGGTTTTATAGTTCTGGGCTGCAAAGAGTTTCAACAATTTAAGTCCTTGTTTGTTGTCAAGTCCATTCCACCGTATACCAGTTAAAATTATTATAACAGTTGGGGAGGGGACAGTTTTGGTCGTATGAAAATGTTGAATAAATCTTCCCCAAGTCCTATCAAATTTAACCAAAGGTTCAACAATGTCACTCCTAGTTTTTTCTAAATTTAAACATGATATTGTTTCAGAATACCAATGGAGTGTGGTCGGAGGATTGGAATCTTTCCATGTAAATCAAATAGATCTTCTGGCAATTAATGTGGTAAAAGCAATCAGCCAATGGGCGGAAGGAGATGGATGGATAAAATCTAACATGGGTAGCCCAAAAATTGCACTAAATGGGTGAGGTTGTAAATAATACCTAAAACTACAGAGATAGTATTAAAAATGTATTTCCAATATTTTTCCATAAGTGCAGGACCAAAACATACGAGTCAATGAGGCCACTTCAGAATTACATTTATTTGACGCTAAAAAGCAGCTAACATCTTTTGACATATGAGCTTTGTGAACCACCTTGAATTGTATCAAAGTGTGTCTTGCACACATTGAGGAAGGATTAACTAATTGAAGAATCCTCTCCCATTTCTCTATAGATAAAGTAATTTGAAGTTTTCTTTCCCAGTCATTCTTAATTTTATCAAGTGTATCTTTTTTTAATTTCAAAATCAACTCATAAATAGTCGTTATTAAGCCCTTCTGATAAGGGTTCAAATATATATATTTTTTCCAGGATGATGTGGTAACAGAAAAAAGGGTAGTGTAGCCCTCAAAAAAATGACTAATTTGTAAATATCTAAAAAAAATGTGTTGGGTAAATTATACTTATTGGAGAGTTGTTCAAAAGACATAAAACAATCATCTGAAAACATCACGAATAGCTACTAATCCCTTCCTCTTCCATAACAGAAAGGCTTGATCAGTGCTAGAAATTTGGAAGAAAAAATTAGATATGATAGAACTCGATAAAATAAAATCATTCAATCCAAAAAGCTTACATTTCGAATATGGTTTCAATTTTGTATGTGGTTAGTGGTATATTTATACAATCTCGTAATTGTAAAAGGTAACGAGGCCCCTAGAATAGAAGCCAATGATAGCTCTTGCATAGACTCGTGTTCAAGATTTATCCATCCTGGACATTGGGTATCTTCAAAATCTTTTGTCCAAAAAGTTAAATAGCGAGCATTAACTGCCCAATAGTAAAATCTAAGGTACGGCAGTGCCAAACCACCATCTTTTTTTTTATTTCTGTAAGTATTTTTTACTTAGTCTGGAATTTTTATTTTGCCATATATATAAGAAAATAATATCAAAGAAAGAGTTAGAAATAAAAATTGGTATCGTCTGAAATAAATAAAAATTTAGGTAAGATAAACATTTTAATAGCATTGATTTGGCCTATTAGAGATAAGGACATTGGTGACCATTTAGTTTGATGTGGTCAATTAAAGGCGTAAAATTGGCTTTAAATAAATCCTTGTGTTTCTTGGTAATCTTAATGTCTAAATAAGTAATACATTCGGTAGTCAATCTAAATGGAAACTGTCCATAATTCAAAACTAGATTGTTTAATGGAAAGAGCTCACTCTTACTAAGATTTAGTTTGTAACCAGAAAAACTACTACATTGATTAAGTAAGGCTACTATTGCCGGAATAGATTTCTCAGGGTTAGACATGAATAATAACAGATCATCTGCATAAAGAGATAGTTTATGTGTCTTATTCCCAAGCACAATACCAGAAATATTAGGGGATTCCCTAATAGCGGTGGCCAAAGGTTCCAAAGCGATATCAAACAGTAAAGGACTTAAAGGGCAGCTCTGTCTAGTACCTCAAAAGA
Organism: Leucoraja erinaceus; assembly: GCF_028641065.1. NCBI lineage: Eukaryota > Metazoa > Chordata > Chondrichthyes > Rajiformes > Rajidae > Leucoraja > Leucoraja erinaceus. The sequence goes on along the minus strand of NC_073380.1, from coordinate 92,879,476 downwards.
GCCTGAAAAAAGGGGACCTCTGATTTTTGGTAAGTACAGAAGCCCGAGCTATATGATATATCAGCTTGATCCAAGAAATACATTTTGGACCAATCTTTAATTTTTCAAGTGTATTGAATAAGTATTCCCATACTACTCTATCATACGCCTTCTCAGCATCAAGTGAAATGACACTTTCTGAAGTTTTGTTTGAGGCTGTATATATGATATTCATTAATCTCCTAACGTTAATGTATGAGTAACGATTTTTAATAAAACCTATCTGATGAGAAATTTGCAGTAAAATATTTTCCAATCTCATAGCTAATATTTTGGAAAGAATTTTGTAATCTACAAGAGTTACAAAATTATTTCCAAAATATTAGCTATGAGATTGGAAAATATTTTAACAGTGATATAGGTCTATATGATACCACTTCTATGGGGTCTTTGTCTTTTTTAAGAATCAAAGAAATAGATGCTTCATAAAAGGATTGTGGTAACCTATTCATTAAAAAGGCTTCATTAAAGACCTTGCATAGCCAGGGAGACAGTAAACTTGAGAAACTTTATTCAATGTGAACTTCCAATGTGAACCCATCTAAACCGGGAGCTTTACCCAAATTCATCAAAAGGATTGCTTTCTGTATTTCTTCCTCCATATTAATTTCATCATGGTCTACAGTCAATGTACCATCCCGTTTACTCTCTTTAGTAATCTGACGTTTGACTGACACCACTTTCAACTGATTAGAGAGTAATTTACCAGATTTTTCGCCATGTATATAAAATTGACTTTTGGTTTTAAGTAGCTGATTCTCAATCGGTGATACTAATAACAAATCATGTCTCAATTGAAGTTCAACTCTATTCTTATATAAGAAGGGAAGAGCCAAAGACTTAAGACTTTTGCCTTCCATCAGTGAGGAGGTGCCTGGTGAACTCACTGTGGTGGATGTTAATTTGTGTTTTTTGTGTGTTTTTGTCATTTTGTACTATAGGACTGCAAGGCAACAAAATTTAATAAAATTAACAAAATTTAGATCTTGAAGCAAAGTAGCATTAAATTGTCATTGTTTAGCACTAAACTTGGAATCGGATAGTTTGATTGATAGTTTCAATGGTGCATGATCAGAAATAAATAGCAATTGCATCATACTCACATGCAGTGACCGACGAAACTAGCTGAAAATCTATTATAAAGTAGTCAATCCTAGAGTATCTATGATATACATGAGAGCAAAAAGAAATTTCTTTGTCATTTGGGTGTAAGAATCACCAGACTTCTAACATTTCAGTCAAGTAAAAAATAATTGATAAAACTAGCTGATTTATTTGGAAGCACATGATCAGATGCAGATCTGTCCATCGAGGGGTTCAAACAGCAGTTAAAATCTCCACCCATTATTTAAAAAAATGTTAATTTAAATAAGGAAAGGATGCAATTAACTGTTTAAAAAAAAAAAAAAAAAAAATAAAAAAAAACCCTCAGGGTGATCAATATTAGGTGCATAAACATTCACCATAGCAACTTTTTGGTTATGAAGAACACCAGTAATCACCAAAAATCTACCATATGGATCAGAAATTGTTTCATAATGTACAAACGGAATTGAGGAGTTAATAAAAATAGAGACTCCTTTCACCTTAGCCAGTGAATTTGAATGAAACTGCTGTCCTCTCCAAAACTTGAAAAATCGTTGATTGTCGTCTTGTCTTACATGGGTTTCCTGAACAAAGATAATCTGAGCATTTAGTCTACAAAGAACTTAAAAAAGATTTCCTCTTAATGGAATGGTTCCATTCACATTCCATGAAAGAAAGTTAATAACTTCATCCATATTGTTTGTAAAAGTCATGTGGAATGGAAAAGGTAAATTTCTTAAAGCATAATAGTTCATGATACTGGAAGGAAAAAAATCTAGGGCGGAGCCATGAGTGACGGCATTTCAGATTTTTTTTGTAGTTCAGATTCTGCACGGATAAAAAAACTAAGCTAGAAGCGGAAGAACACACCCACCCATGCAAAGCCTGAAACTGACCAGCAGACAGTCAGTACGCTACCTAATTCCTTCCCTTCCTCCATCTCTCCTAACGACAGCACCCAACGAAAAAAAGAAGGCATATTTACCACTCAATAGCCAAAACAAAATTTATGTTATGGTTAAAATGTACGCGTTAGCTGTGGAACACAAGCAACTTCATATTATTTATCCAAGGTCAAAATATGAAAAACAAGAACTGCATTCACTTTGTCTTCCATTTATAAAATGGAAAGGCTAACAAAGAAAATCTTTAAAATTAATGTATAATACCATTACATTAAATTAACATTATCTTAGAGAAGGTAAAAGTTGTTGTTTACATAGAATACATAGAAAATATGTGCAGGGGTAGGCCATTCGAGCCTGCACTGCCATTCAATATGATCATGGCTGATCATCCAACTTGGTATCCTGTACCTGCCTTCTCTCCATACCCCCTGATCCCTTTAGCCACAAGGGCCACATCTAACTCCCTCTTAAATATAGCCAATGAACTGACCTCAACTACCTTCTGTGGCAGAGAGTTCCAGAGATTCGCCATCATACTAAAATTCTAGAAAGTAAATTAAAAAAAAACAACTCGACCAATTAAATTCTTAATCATTAAAATGATATTTTGTCAAAATAGAAACAGTAAATCTCCAATTATAACTTAATCAGCTATCAGTAGCTCCCAGTCGTGGCTTCACAATCATAAGCCTCGAGAAAGCTGGAAGTGTCTTGAGGATAGTTTAAAAAATCAAATGTTACCATTAAAGTCGTTTACGCAGTCTAGCTGGATAAAGTAAGGTAGGGCGCAACTTTTTCTTAAACAACTCAGACATTACATTATGGAAACACTTTCTTAATTCTAAAAGCTCATGACTCCAATCAGGAACAAACCGAAACTTGCATCCTTCATATTCAACCATGCCCAACTTTTTTGCTGCCTGGATAATATTCTCCTTCATCTGCAAGAAGTGAAACTGAACAATCAAATGTCTTGGTTTATCTTGGGGACCAGATTTCTTCCCGATCCTGTGTGTGTTATCCAAAATTGGAAGATTTTCATAGTGCTCGATGTTGAAAGTCTCCTTTATCATTTTAGAAGCATATTTTATAACATTACCTCTTTCTTGACCTTCCGGCAAACAACAACTCACAAATTCAGTAGACGGCTTCTGCTTTCCAGATCCATATTTTTTATCTTGTATTGCTGGAGACCCCGAGTATTTTCATTAATTCTCCGTTCCAGTTTTTTCAATCTTCAAATCTCTCTCCTGGCCCAGGGTTCGCAAGTTATCAATTTGTTCCTTCTGTTCACGAGATTCATCTTGTAACATAATCAGCTTGTCTCGAACTTCCTTCAATTTGCTCGAAATTCCTTTCACCATTTCTTCCAAACTGCAAAATCTTGTTTTCATTTCATTTTTCAGTTCATCGTTCATTTTCGATATGCTTCTAAGATTGTGTATAGTTTTGGTCTCCTAATTGGAGGAAGGACATCCTTGGGATTGAGGCAGTGCAGCGTAGGTTCACGAGATTGATCCCTGGTATGGCAGGACTGTCATATGAGGAAGGATGAGGGGGTATCTTATAGAAAAAAATTATAAAAGGACTGGACAAGCTAGATGCAGGAAAAATGTTCCCAATGTTGGGTGAGTCCAGAACCAGGGGCCACTGTCTTAGAATAAAGGGGAGGTCATTTAAGACTGAGGTGAGAAAAAACATTTTCACCCAAAGTTGTGAATTTATGAAATTCCCTGCCACGGAGGGCAGTGGAGGCCAAATCACTGGATGGATTTAAAAGAGAGTTAGATAGAGCTCTAGGGGCTAGTGGAGTCGAGGGATATGGGGAGAAGGCAGGCATGAGTTATTCATAGGGGAAGATCAGCCGTAATCACAATGGATGGCGGTGCTGGCTCGAAGGACCGAATGGCCTCCTCCTGCACCTATTTTCTATGTTTCTAAGATACCAGAGTCAGAAGCTGTGCCTTTCCCACGCTCCTTCCTTGGAGAAGCTCCTTTCCCTCTTGTCTCCATCCTTTACACGATTAAAGCATATAAAAGTGTTATCCACACTTTAAGAAAAGTTAGACGGTGCCTTGAAATCAAGTAATAACAAGTAACATTGAAAGAGTGGTATGTAAAAGTTAAGGGAGAAAACAAATTTGCAACCTTTACCGCATGCCGCCACTAGGAGAGTTCCATGTTTTTCCTAAAATCAATATACAGCGCAGACAGGAAGTGGTCAAGATGAGACTTTTAGTTACATAGATGTGGAGAGAGGGGGGGAAAGTAGTTCTGTTCTCATTAGGATAATATGTTGGATTTAATAATATTATTATTGGAGTTCGTTCCTACGTTGGGGTGTCCATAAATTGGGTGTTTGTAACATAAGGACAGCCTGTGCTAAGAGAGTACTCAATTGTCAGAGGTTTTGTCTTTCAAAAGAGATACTGTGCCATGGCCTCCTTGTTCTGTTGGATGGATGTCAAAGTATTTCCGAAGTTCAGGGGGTTTATAGAGTTAGAGGCATACGGCATGGAATTACAGAGGCATACGGCATGGAATTGGGGAGCCCATCATCCCACCAATTCCATGTTGGCCATCGAGCACCCATTTCTGGAAATCCTACACTTAACCCATGTTTTAATTGATCTCTATGTAGAAACAAGGAACTGCAGACTTTTTTCCAAAGATAGGCACAAAGTGCTGGGGTAACTGGGCGGATCAGTTAGCATCTCTGGAGAAAAAGGATGGGTGACGTTTTGGGACAGGACCCTGCTTCTGAAGAAGGGTTCTGACCTGAAATGTCACCCATCCCTTTTCTCCAGAGATGTTGCCTGATCCCCCTGAGGTACCCCCAGCACGTTGTGACTATTTAATTAATCTTCCCATGTTCTTATCCACCCCTGCCTGCTTCTACCACTCAGCAGCACATTGGGGGCAATTTACACATTGAGGCCAATTGATGGACCAACCTGCACGTTTTTGGGATATGATGGGGAACTGCAGCACTCCTGTGAATGCCAAACGGTCACATGGAGAATGTGTAAACGTCTCGAAGCGCTAGCTGACGCTATGGACCTCGGTTGCAGCGGGGGGGGGGGGGGGGGGGGGTCATGTGTATTCTGAACTGGGAATATAAAAAATAACAGATTCGTATCCAGGATTACTATTTTTAGTTAATTTATGAGGTGGAATATGCTTGGGTGTCATTGTCATCATAATTTCTTGCACACACAGCCCTTTCATCAATATATAAATATTTGATGATTCAGACCAGATGACACCCCACAAGTTATTGATTGCCAGTCTGAGAATGACCCATTTATTCCAACTGGCCACTCTCAATTGGCCAATCTCCTGCCCATTGCCAATATATTATTCTTAACCCCATCCACCTGCTCAAATGCCTCCTGGAGATGCAGGTCTACCACTTCTACCAGGTCCCCTATATTGACCCTCTCTGTTGGGTAGAACAAAAGGTCATGTGGAGAGAATAGAATGGGATGGATAGGACTAGTGTAAAACTGGGTGCTTGATGATTGGCACATGTTGGGTGGTTTGAAGGTCCTGTAAATGTAATCTTTCTTTTTATGACTATCCTTAAATTTATTAAACGGGATTACACTTTCATAAAACTATGTTGACTTTGTTTGATTATCTGATTATTTGGTATGATTCTTCTTCTGGGACATTTTAATGTACTTCTATTGGTCTCCCGATACCTTTAGCATTCGTGATTTAACGTGAACTTGGGACTGTGCAAGATTGCAGGTTTTGGAAACTAGGACACAGGGATGTGGTGATTTTGCTCCGAGTCTGATTGTTGGCTCGGCCCATCGAGGAAGCTGGGTAACTGACAGATAAATGGAAATGAGAGACGTATAAATCCAAATAAAGGGTGTCGCCGTGATGGAGTTGCTGCCTAATGGCCCTGTCCCACTTAGTCTCCTGTAGTCGCCAGGGTGTCGCCTGTATGGTCGTGACTTGACTTCTCAGTCGCCCAATGAGTTGTAGCGTCTTTCTGGTCGCCCCCCCCCCCCCCCCCCCCCCCCCCCCCCCCCCCCCCCCGCAGCCGATCTCAAGGGCACGATATGACCGACCCCTGTTCCTTCTCCTCGCCCGTCGCATCTGTCGCCATCCCCCCAGCTCCATCCTCCCGGAGACTTGGTGAATCCAGAGTAATCAGCAAGGATTCTCTAATCGCTCAACGTCAGTGTCACATCAGAGAAAGTCTTGATTGTGGAGGAAAGAGCTGCAAATGCTGGTTTAAACAGGAGATTAATAAAAAATGCTGGAGTAATTCAGAGGATCAAACAGCATCTCTGGAGAAAAGGAACAGGTGATGTTAACTAAAGTCTTGAATGTATTGTCTCGGGGGGGGGGGTGGGGGGGGGGGGGGGGGAGGATGGAGGAGATCGGCGACGGGACGGTAGTGACTTTTCTGCCTGTGTTTGCGGGCACCTGCCCAGAGGTGTTGGTGGGAGGCTCGTATGGGTATCCTGATGAACCTGACGATGAGATGGTGGCTCCACATCCTGCCAAGTGCCTCTGCTCTAGATGTTAACAGTTGTATATATCCGAACAGCGTAACCTCCCTGCAACAAAGGGGCAGAAAGTGCTGCCTGGAGAACAGTTCATATCAAAGATACAAGATACATTTAATTGTCATTTGGACCCCTTGAGGTCCAAAAGAAATGCCGTTTCTGCAGCCATACATTACAAACAAATAGACCCAAGACACAACATAATTTACATAAACATCCATCACATTGCTGTGATGGAAGGCCAAATAAACTTATCTCTCCACTGCACTCTTTCCCCCCCCCCCCCCCCCGATGTCAAAGTCAAAGCCCCCGGCTGGCGATGGCGATTGTCCCGCGGCCATTAAAGACACGCCGGGTGGTGCGAGGTCGCACACCGGGTCTTGGTGTTAGAGCCCCCGGCGTGCGCTCGCAGAGTCCCGCGGCCATACCAAGCCGCGCGGGGCGGTGATGTTAGGCCCCGCTCCAGGAGCTCTTCGACCCCGCAACTCGGGCGGGAGAAGTCGCCGTTGCAGGAGCCCTGAAAAGCGGTCTCCCTCCAGGGACCCGCGGGCTCCCGGTGCCGCCGTCCGCCAGACCCGCAGTTGAAGCCTCCGACTCTCCGGTCGGGCCGCAGCAGCAGCAGCAGCGCTCCTCCACCACTCCACCCGCTCCAGACTCGGGCCAGCCCCGCGACGGTGAGGTGAGTCGTCCGCACCAGAGTCCCCGGTCTCTTCCTGTTGGAGGCCGCTCCTCATTGCAGCCCCAACGATAACGGAGACCCGACGAGAAAAGGTCGGGTCTCCCGTGCAGGGAGAAATGCAGACCACCCTGACCACGCTCCCCTCCGCATGCTGCACATCGTGAGGGAGCTGCTGGAGTCTGATTACCGTCGCCTTCAGGTTCAAGAACAGCTTCCCATCGACCATGCAGGGGAAGACAGAACAGCGGGGGGTGTTGGAGGACAGTCCTGATCAGTGTTGCAAGTTTGCAACAATACCAGCTGATGAATTGGAGGCAAGGTGGGACGCGAGTGGGGGGCTTGCAACAAATGTAACCAATTTGACCTGATACTTCTGCACCCTCTCCAAAGCTTCCACATGTTTCAAGCAATGGGGTGACCCGGGCAGTGCAGTGGTGCAACAGTAGAGTTGCTGCCTCACAGCGCTAGAGTGCCGAGCTTGATCCTGACTAAGGTTTCGTTTGTATGGAGTTTGTACGTTCACCACGTGCGTTTTCTCCAAGTACTCCGGTTTCCTCCCACATTGCAAAGCAGGTTTGTAGCTTAATTTGCTTCTGTTCTGTTCCTAGTGTGGAGGATAGAACTAGTGTATGGATGATCGCTGGTCAGCATGGACTCAGCGGACCGAAAGGCCTGTTTTCACCCTGTATCTCTAAACTATACTAAATGACTTCTCACAATACTCCAAATGCAGCCCAACCAAAGTTTCATAAAACTGCATCATGACTGCCTGACGCTTATACTCAGTTTAGATTTCTATTTGCTCGTGAATGTCTATTCATATTCTTTCTAACTCTTCTTTGTGCTTCCCTTGAATAACACTATTCCATTTACAGTGGAACACTGTTACCTACTCTTTAGGGAGATTGCTTGCTCTCAATGTGCAGTATATGATTGATTTTTGGCATTTTGGTTTTCACATTGAATTTCTGGATAACATCAGGAATATAATTGCTTCAGATGCTGTGAGCTCAAGATTACTGAACAGTATTTGCATATTTGGAAAACTGTTCTCACCAGAGAAATATTAAATGAATTAGCAGAATCTGCCATGTGCCCTTTGCATTTTCCATAGTTCTTAATTTTTTTAAATATATATATGAATTTTTCCATGGTCTTATCATCTACAGGAAGTGGGAAACTCCAGGAGGTGTGGTTTATGGACTAAAAGCCGGTATAGTCAAACTGCACTAACTTTGTCATGCAAAATGTTTTTTTGATTTTTGAGGCCAGCTGCACTGCACCATTTCTTTTCAGTGCAGAGCTGTTTGTGACTGATGTGATCTTGCTTGGGTCAACTCCAGGAGGCTGAACAAAACAGCTCCTTTGACACCAGCCTCACAGTAAAGTTTGCAAAACGATTATTTGCTAATCTTCTGATAATAAGCCTGCCATATTTAGCCATCCCATGTCTTGGGATGTGAGAGACATTACGTGAATGCAAGCTGCTGTTGAAAATGAGCCAGGTAGTCCTGTCACGCACTGGCCAACGTCTGCTATGACTGGCATTTGGACACTGGGGGAGCATTCTCGGAGCAGATGTCCCTGACCTGCTACAGAAAGTAGAAATTATCCAAGGTGTTGCAGGTGCTGGAAAGTAAGTCACGCTCTGGAGAAGCTGGAAACACTGGTTCAGAAGTAGCCGTGGTGTAAGGTGCCCAATGATCCTAAACAGGACAAATTGGTGAATGAACTGTTAGGTGGTGGATGAGTGCTAACCACACGATAGATGGATGGAAGCTCGACACAGACGGAAAGACACTTCTCAATGCAGTCCCACAAATAAATATCTGTTCCCCCTCTGTTCCTCTCCTGGTGTCTCGGGGGGACGTGTCCCTGATGCCCCGTGTCACCCTTTATTGATACCTGCTCTGTTTCTGATGCCTGCTCTGTAAATCCTGCAGGTAGCATCACCTGCCCATTCACTTTCCCCTGTGCCACTGCTTTGGGCAATGCTTGGACATGTTGTGTGAGACAATTGCTTACGTGCTCTCTCCGAACCTTATCTGCTGTAGCGGTGACAGGTTCCCATGTCCAGTGGCAATCGTGCACCTAGAACAAGATCACTTTATTGTACACCTCGATTCTGTTTGCAAAGAAACCACCAAGTTCTATCACACTGCCGTTTGAAACTATTTCCCTGTCTCTCCCTCTCCACTTTGTCTTCCCGTCTCCCACTCCCTCTTCCTTCCTGTCTCTTGCTTCCCCCCTCCCTCCACGTGTGTGAGTGTGTGTGTGTCTGTCTCCTGCCATTTCTGGGGGTTGAATGCGGACAGTTAGTACTTTGAGTTGGACGAATCCCAATAGTATGCTGCCAGCAGGTGACCTCACCTGTGTTTAAATTACAGGATCTGGGCTGACACTCTGCTACATAATTGAAGAACAATTAGGGCTGCAGGCCTGTGGCCAAAATGCAGGACCAAGACTTGTGTGCTGAAGTCAGCGATCCAGTGGAATGATTTTGAAAAAAGGGCGGGGCGATATTTATCCCATTCTTCTATCTATGAACCCGTATGAATGAAGCGGGTTATCTGGTTATTAACCTGTTGCAGCTATTGTAGCGATTGCTGTGCGTGTTAGCATGGTTCATACATTGTCGCGGTATCTGAATCTGAACAAATCATCGGGCATCTGGAGAGAGTGTTTAGTGACTCGGGCTGATGGGCCTGCATTTGAGCAAATCCCTGCATTGGTGGTGGAGTGCTCTGGTGTGTGTAGAGGCAATAAAAGGAACGTATTAAATCTGAATTGGGTGACGTTTCGAGTCTCGACCCTTCAGTGTCTGAGGAAGGGTCTCGGCCCGAAACGTCACCCATTCCTTCTCTCCAAAGATGCTGACATATCTTAGTCCTGCTGAGTTACTCCAGCTTTTTGTATCTATCTTTGATTTAAACCAGCATCTGCAGTTCCTTCCTACATATTCAATCTGAATGGTGAGCTTTCAAATTACTGAGGTGCCAGGGACGGCCTCCTTTATCTAGTTGGAGAGCCTCAAATGCAAAAATATAGTTACACGTCACTTAATGGTGAGTTATACAGGAAGTTCATCTCAAGATGGTGAATCTCTGGAATACTCTACTACGGAGGGTTGTGTCGGCTGAACCATTGGGAGTAGTTAAAGAACTAGATGATTTCTAAACCATCAGGGAATTTGGAACTGGCACAGAGGAGAAATTGAGGCTTGGCGGGGATTAGCCTTGCAAATATAGTCCACCCTCGTTATTGCAGACCTGGTTATAATGGGTTATAATCTGTTATAGCGGACAGTAAGAACATAGCCTGCTAATTACCTTGCGGAACATATTGAAATTGACGAGGCATTGACATTGACAAGCAATCACTTCAATTGACTCTTAACTCCATTATGCATCGTGACAAACAGCCTTTAGTATTTTTAACTTGCAGTAACAAAAATACATTTTTATCTGTTTAAAAGAACCTTGTATTTGAAAACAACTCATTGTTTCACGGAAGGGCCAGGATGTAGTGGGAGCAAATTCCTTACCCGGTTATAGTGGCCAATCGGCAATTACGGGCACCATCCCATGCTCTGTTATAACAAGGATTTACTGTATTGAATCACAGGGCAGGTTTAAGGGGCTGTGGCCTCCTATATATCTGCAGGACCTTTTTTACACCACCTCAGAGGTGACAGGAACTCAATTCAACTTCTGAGGCAAAATATGGCATCTCTGACAGTGGGGCACTCCACTCCACTAGTCGGCGTGGATTTCTGCTCTCGGTTTCCTGGAGCAGGGCTTGAACCCACAACCTTCCGTCTCGAGACGTTAGCCTTTACAAATTGAGCCGTGGCAAAAGCCATTAGAAAGCAGCTGCTTTATTTAAAAATGGTACATTTGGGACCCCCCAAGGAAATGTACATATCTTACTCCTGACAGGAGCTTCCCTTTCAAGCATGTGGATAAAGTAATTTCACTTTTTTTCAGAGCACCACCTGTTTCTGTCGCTGTTGTTGCCGTCAGGTTTTAGCTTGGCGGGGTCGCCTGAGGGTCGTGGACGCGGCCAGCTCCACGAATGGAATGTTGGCACTAGGCGGCAATTTACAAAACCTGCAAAAAACCTCGGCCACATCTTGTCCTTCCCCTCGCTCCAGTAACATTTTTTTTTTTCCTTTTTTTTTTTTTAAATGCTCCGTGTTCTCCACCTTTTAAACCAATTTTCCGGGATATTTTCAAGACCAGCTTTCCAAAGTGAAAACGGAAGGGAAAATTTGATGCAAGTTGATTGTAAAGGGAAAAGAAACGTAGCTTTGTAACTGGAGATGCAAGTAACCGCAGATGCTGGTTTACAAGCAAAGACACAAAGTACTGGAGTGACTCAGCAGGTCAGGCGGCATCTCTGGAAAACATGACAAATGTTGGGCCCCTGATGTCAGATTCGTTAGAGCCAGACTGTTTTGTAACTGATGTGTGTGGATTACCTTTGGATGAATTGTTATCGCAGCCTCACACATTGGGTAGTCATGGCTCCATTGGTCACCATAACACTCTTATGACTTCCGGGACACAAAGATTAACACAGACTAGTTCTCTTCTCCTGCCGATGTGCGCCTATCTTGCCAGTCACATGATCTGCATGGTTGTCATGTTATCATATTTCAAAGGTATGCATAATCCACACACAGGATTTATTTCACCAAATTCACCTCGTCTCTTGGAATGATGAAAGTGGATAGGAGAATAGAGGAGGCCCTTGACCTCTCGTTGTTATTACGAGCAATGAACCTATCGGCATTATCTCTGTTTGCCATCTCCCGTCCCTGGCTGTTGCCATGTTCCACATGTCCTTGTGACACAGGAGGCCGTTTGGCCTATTGTCTCTGTGCCAGCTCACATGAAAATCCTATTTCCTCCCCTCCCCACCACTCAATTTCCCAATAACTTATTCTCCCCAAACTCTTGTAATTTCTTCCCAAAATTCCACCACACGCCTACACAATCGGGGCACTTTGCAGCAAACAATGAACTGGCCCAGGGTGCTCCAATTTTCTCCCCCACTCCAAAGAAGTCCAGGTTTGTAGGTTAATTGGCTTCAGTTAAGATTGTAAATTGCCCCTGGTGTGTCGGATAGTGCTAGTGTACAGGGTGATCGCTGTTTGTTGTGGGCTTGGTTGGTTGAACAGCCTGTTTCCGCGCTGTATCTCTCCAAACTAAACTGTCTACCCGCATGTCTTTGGGATGTGGGAGGAGTCTGGAGCACCCGGAGGAAAATTTGCATAGTCACAGGAAGAACGTGCAAACGCCACATGGACAGTACCCAGTCTACAGAATTGAACTGAGGTCTCTGAAGCTGTCAGGCAGTGGCTCTGCCCTCTGAAATCTTCATCCCCGCTTTCCCTTCCTCTGGAAGCAGGCCAAAGCTAAACCAGACTATTTATACCTTGGCTTCACACATACGGTACAGTGGACTTCATGCCCTCTGCTCCTCCAGTGTTGCCCTTTTCAAACCCCTGAACTTGATTTCTTTAGTGGCTGTGCCTTCAGCTGCTTGGGATCCAAAGCTCCCTTTACACTTCTTCCCCCTCTCTGCCTCTTCTAAGACTCCTTCAAACCTCCCTCCAAATAATTTAACATTCTGCCTCTGTATTGTGGCATCAACGTTTGTTTTTATTTTAGAATTTGCTATTTTAAAAGGTGCAACATAAAATGGTGATTGTAAAAAAAACAAAAACCCATATATCTTGGACACTAATGCTAAAAATATGGTAATTTCTCAGTCATGTTGGGTCGAAAGAATAAAAATGTGCAACACTACGGCAGACAAGGACTCTGCTCAATGTTTATCCAACATGAGCTTGATTAAAGGAGAAGGATGGGATAACTGGGAATGATTAGGAAGCTTCAAAGCCTCAGCAATGTTTTTGATGCACAGTGAACCTTGTGAGCAGAGGAGTTTATAAATGGTCGTGTGGTTCCTAAGATTTGAATCGTGCTCTCTCCGTCCCTGGGCCTCCGAATGTAGTTGAGTTGCCGGTGATGTGGGGTGGGTGGGCGGGCGGCGGCTGGCCCTTAACCATATTCACTCGGAGCTGGAGGTAGAGATCATCTGGTCCACCTCCCACTGCCATCAGACTGGGTTCCCCCCTCCCCCATCTGGGACTGGAGTGGACCATGTGTGAGAACACAGAGTGAGCTTCAATGGTTCAATTGTAAATTAGCTCTTCCTAGCTTCCCCCCCCCCCCCCCCCCCCCCCCCCCCCTCCAGCCTAGTTCAGTCTATAAATCACTGATTCAAGCACTGGAACAACTTAATTTTATTTTTGAATAGCACAACAAATTACCCTGTACGATGCCTAAACCAACCGCGGGTTCGATCCTTGTATCTGCCTGGACAAGCCCTTCAGCCTCGTGCAAGCAGAGACACTCCAAAAGGTCACGCAGTCCCAAGCGCTCTTCCAGAAGATCGACAAGGGACCTCGTGGGGGCTGCCTTTTATAGGTCCCCGAACCTTGAGGAGCCGAACTACAGAGGGGTGGTATCTTTACAATCCAATCAAACATATTAATCACACCAATACATTATTGACAGTTACATAGACCAATAACAGAATCTCCTTTACATTGTTGCAGGAGTAGCTTCTAGAGGAAGCTAACTTAACTTGAATAATGCAGCATTTACCCTGGAATCCAAACAAACCTGCCAGGTGGCTCAACACTTTGGCCAATCAACAAACAGCAGATAACTCTGGGTAACTCTGGCAACATTATTTACAATATGTGCACTTAATTTGCATTAATCCAATCAACCTCATGCGTTTTACACTTCTTGGAGATCCTCTGCAGAAATCCCATTCAATCTGTCAATTGAATATGCAATGCTGATCTGGGCCCTTACTGGCACCATTCAGAAGTTTATCTTATTTCTGCAGAGCACATCAGACTTGACCGAAATTGCCTAACAATACACGAGTCCTTACTAAATATTAGTGCCGTGGCTGCTCTTTTTTAGCCAGGATTAACACAATGATACTTTATTGTCACACGTGCCAAGGTACAGTGAAATTCATTTTTGCATACAGTTCAGTGCAAGTATCACTTTACATGGGCATTTCGTTATCTCTCAGATAAGCATCTCAGATGCAATACCATGTGTATAACAGTGGTAAACTGAGACATTATGCAGAGTTGCCAGTTTTTGGATCTGTTTTCAAGTTGCAGTTGTTGTAAATGCAGGGTTCATTTCATGACTGGTTGTTTTGGTGGTGTTGCAGGGTCGGCCTGGCCAAGGGTAGCCGTTGGTATCCTCTGTGCTGCTGGCAGACTCTTGGAGCGGTGTTTGGTCCAACTGAGCTCCAGGCTGTTGCAGTGCCTCCAATGGCCCACTCCACCGTTGAGGCACTGCTCTGCCTCCCGCAGCCGGCCCTCTTACCGCACTTTGTCTGGCTCCCTCCCCTCTGGGCGGGTGAGCGGGGCCTGCTATTGGGTCTGATTGCCGCAGGCCGGGGGCCACCTTCTGCCAAAGAAGAGATGATCGGCCTTGGTCTTCTGGACTGCCGTTGCCGACTCCCTCCTCTTTGCCTATCCGGACAGGTTCCCGTTCCACGGCACGCGAGCCAGGCTCGCTGTCAGGCGTGGACTCGGCACGCTGGGGTAACCTTCTGCCACAACGAGGTGATCGGCCTTGGTTTTCTCAACTGCCGCTGCAGACTCGCTCCTCTTCGGCCTTCCGGGCGGGTCCTCGGTCCCCGGCAAACTTAATGAGATCTTGAGGGGTTTGTGATGTGATCACCAAGATCCCAGAGGCTGTTGCAGTTTTGCAGATGGCGTCCTTCCCTACTTCCTGAAAGTCAAACCTGTCACAAAGAGGCTAAGCGACAACAACATCCTCTCGATGCACACAGGGAAGGTGTAGCTGCATGCAAATTCTTCTACTTCCCGACCCACGCAAATCCTCCTCTTCCAGACATCGTCAAACATCATCTTCCAGGACCTGCACCCCCCTGACCTGTGACCTCTCGACCCTGCTTTGCATAGGCAGTCAATTCCCTGAGGTCAGTGTTTTCCTGCTCGTTAAAGCTTGCTCGAGACCACCTCTGGCCAAAGTTCAGCTTCCTCATGGTGGGCTGAGGGAAGGTCGCGATCAACCTGCATTCATTCAGACAGCAACAGGAGATGTCTTTAACGGGAAGCTAAATAAGTGTTTGGGCTCGTGTGTGTCTGGAGAAAGTAACAATCACCGAGTTGGGGTTTGGAGATCCGTGCGGAGTGCAAGTGAGGTGTCACGGGAATGCCTAGTTTTTGTGCAACATTTTCCAGGCAATACTTCAGCACGGAGTGGATTTACTTACTGCTGACATTAGTGCGGTTTGTGGGCTGAAGGTTTGCTCGTAAGCCTACCAGATGTGTTCAGTGGATTCAATCCCTGCCTTTCTTGGTTAACCTGATTACGAGGTTGTTGCCAGGACTCCAGGGCCTGAGTTAAGTTAGGCTAGGACTCTATTGCTTGGAGCGCAGGAGGATGAGGGGTGATCTTATAAGAAGTGAATAAGTTCTTGAGAGGAACAGCTAGGGTAAATGTACAGGGTCTTTTAAGCAGAGTAGGGGAATCAAGAACCAAAGGACGTGTTTAAAGTGAGGGGGAGGAGTGGGTGGTATTTAATAGGAATCTGAAGGGCGACTATTTTACACAACAGGTTGAAGGAAAATGCAACAAGCTGCTGGAAGAGATAGTTGAGGCAGGTACTATCATGGTGGCGCAGCGGTAGAGTTGCTGCCTTACAGCGAATGCAGCGCCGGAGACCCTGGTTCGATCCCGACTACGGGTGCTGTCTACGGAGTTTGTATATTATCCCCGTGACCTGCGTGGGTTTTCCCCGAGATCTTCGGTTTTCTCCCACACTCCAAAGACGTACTGGTTTGTGGGTGAATTGGCTTGGTAAATGTAAACATTGTCCCTAGTGGGTGTGTGGAGATCCTGATCATCGTGGGCCAAAGGGCCTGTTTGCACGCTGTATCTCTAAACAAAACAAATTGTTTATAAAAAAACATTTGGACAGGTACATGGATAGGACAGGTTTCGAGGGATATAGGCCAACACAGGCAGGTGGGACTAGTGTAGATGGGGCATGTTGGTTGGTGTGGGCAAGTTGGGCCGAAGGGCCTATTTATGCACTGTATGTATGGCTTTTTGACTATCTGTGGCTCAGTTGGTGCACTTTTTTCCCTCATAGTCAGAAGTTTGTACGTTCAAATCTTGCTGGAGTTTTGACCATAAATACCAGACCGGTTTTCAGGGGCAGTGTGTAGGGAATTGGATGTGTAGCTCTCCTCTTCCTTTGGGTATTAAGAAGCCTCTTCTAACTCCGGTGTTAACATGCAGTTGTTAAGTTGCAAGATGAACATTGTTATTGAATTTATATGCCCGTTTTTAGTTAATGGTGATTCTAGTGCCTGGGTCCCATTAACAAAACATGTCTTTTAAAAATAAATGGATACACCCTGTCAAAGTGTTGTTGCACTGTTTTATGCTCTGATTTTGGATACAGAATGAGATTAGATCTTTGGTCAAAAAGCAATAAAGTCCAGAAGGAAAAACAAGAAACTACAGATACTGGTACTGGAGTAACTGGGTCAGGTAGCAGATCTGGAGAACATGGATGGATGACATTTCGGGTCGGGATACAAGTTATTGTAGACCGTAGCTAAACTGCTCATCACTCGGTGGGGACAACATGTGATTCCATACCCCACAATGTTACCTACTCTTACCTACCCTCTGAAATGGTCTAACAATGACTTAAAGTAAGGTACATGTATAGATGAACAGTTGGTATTGGCCTTTCCAACAGCATCCATGGGTAAAGATGCCAATGGAGTTATTTATCTAACATTACCATAAAAACTGTTATGAACAATTCCTTGGCTATGATGTGCCTTTCTCAATATATTTTTCTTTTGGACATTTTTGGTTGGTTCTAATATAATAAAAATAAATGATAAATGATTAAATGAATAGAAACATAGAAATTAAGTGCAGGAGGAGTAGGCCATTCGGCCCTTCGAGCCTGCACCGCCATTCAATATGATCATGGCTGATCATCCAACTCAGTATCCCGTACCTGCCTTCTCTCCATACCCCTGATCCCCTTAGCCACAAGGGCCACATCTAACTCCCTCTTAAATATAGCCAATGAACTGGCCTCAACTACCTTCTGTGGCAGAGAGTTCCAGAGATTCACCACTCTCTGTGTGTGAAAAATGACGGGGTCTCATGTTGAAGTTGATCACACTCGATGCTACCAGAAATATCTCTGTTTATACTGAACAATCCTCTGTTTAAGGTTGACAATGGTCACTGAATGATCACTTTAAGGTCGCTAAATGTTTTAAATTACGCGGATGTATATGACTAGTATTATTAAAATTGGCTTTTCAGCAAGGTGGGTTTTATTGGTTGTAACTCGATGAGAATGCTGGGTTAAATTTTGTGTACCAGCTCTGTTGACCTGGTGTGTTATGTCCCGACTTCAGGGGAGGCTGGTGTGAACAAGAATGAGTTGACTGATGCGGCAATAGTTGCCTGCACCTGCAGCTTGCGTTCGAGACTGTGGGCCCCAGCCCTGGGTTCAGTGTGCCCCAGGGCACATTCCTTCTGCGCCCCCGTGCACCTGTGTAAATCAGCCCAAGTGGCATAATGAGCTGCTATTAATGTAGATAGTTAATCATTTACATCTTTCGCCTTGCCAGCGTGACTACACATCAATAATAAATCGAGATTTTAGCTGTCAATTAAAAAAAAATTCCTTCGAAAGATGCAGTGGTTTAGAGCCCCCTGCAGACGAGCAGAGGTCGGGCTGTCATGGCCAGGGATAGCATGGCCCGTCTCGCGTTAATGGAGAATGTAGCAACTGCTGATGTGGCAGATGTGGTGGTTCAATAACAGTTCTTTCAGCTCTCAAAGGTGAATTGCAGATGTAACTAGCTGTCCTGTGCAGCTGGCAAATTCCATTCCGCCAAACTAGTCTTGGAAGAGAACAGACATTGAGGGTGTGTTAAATCTTTTAAATCCAACGGAATCCCTGGTAAAGTGATAAAGACTGAAATGTGCATTCCATCTTGACAACTTGCCATTTGTTTGGTATTTGATCTTGAGATTTGTGGGCTGCTTCATTTTCTATCCTCATTTTTGCTCACACACTCTCTCTGTCTCTCTGTCTCTCTCTCTCTCCTCTTCCCTCCTTCCAGGCTCTTGCCCCTCCATCCCCCTTTCCTCTCCTCCCCTCACTTCCAAATGTCCCCCTCCCCTCCTCAGCCTCCTACCTTTCTTTGTGTCCCCCCCCCTCCTCTCCTGCACTCTCTTTCTCCCCCCCTCCCCCCCCCCCCCCCCCCCTCTCCTTTGTCCACCCTCTCTCTCTCTCGCTCTCTCTCGCTCATCTGCCACCACTTTCTCTCCCACAGTATTCTTTTTGGGAAGGGCTTCAATTTCACTCCCAATTCCCCATCTGTTTTCCGTACAGCTATCTATGAGGTGCTTGTTTTTTTTCTAATGATGTGCAAAATATTTTTTTTTTGTGAATAATTAGTGTTACCTCAGCGTGTTAACACATTTATGAAATGTCTGTAATTTTATTGCTTTGACAATTTACTTCCTCTGGAATGTCAGAGGCTGTGGGGAGACCCGGCAGAAGTATATACAATTATGAGAGCCAGTGTTAGGGTAGACAGTCAGGATCTTTTTGACAGGGTGGACATGTCAAAGGCGAGAGGGCATAGCTTTAAGGTGAGAAGGCAAAGCTGAAAGATGTGTGGGCAAGTTTTTCTTTTAACAGGGGACAGCTGTGCATTTGTATTGTGTAGTTGGGTATGGTGGTGGAAGCAGGTACCATGTTAGATAGGTACATGGATATGGAGGGATATGGACTATGTGAGGACAGAGGTGATTAGTTTAACATGGTATTATGTTCTGCTTGGGCATAGTGAGCCAAAGGGCATAGAAACATGGAAAATAGGTGCAGGAGTAGGCCATTCGGCCCTTCGAGCCTGCACCGTCGTTCAATATGATCATGGCTGATCATCCAACTCAGTATCCTGTACCTGCCTTCTCTCCATACCCCCTGATCCCTTTAGCCACAAGGGCCACATCTAACTCCCTCTTAAATATAGCCAATGAACTGGCCTCAACTACCTTCTGTGGCAGAGAATTCCAGATTCACCACTCTCTGTGTGAAAAATGATTTTCTCGTCTCGGCCCTAAAAGACTTCCCCCTTACCCTTAGTTCTTGTTTTTGAGCTGTACTGTTCTATATTCAATATGTTGTTCAGTGTGTTGAAACTCACCCAGTCTACCGACTTGGCAGTGAACCAGAATAAATACGCCACGGTTGTTACCAACTGGAGGGGTGTGTTTCCACCAAAGCCATAAATCTTGGATGAGCCACATCAGGCATTCAAGTTTGCCGTTGCAGATTCATGCAGGAAGCCCACCCAGTCCTCTAAGGCTATAAAAAAGGCAAAGAGACACGTTTGCTCTAAATTGGAGGCTGAGACAGATGTTCTGCAGCTGTGGCAGGGCAAGCTTACACACCATCACTTGCTACATGGAGAAAGCAAGTGGCCGCTCAAGCAGCAGCGAGCATCATTCCCGGGCGAGCTCAATGCATTCTATGCACACTTCGAAAGGGAGAACACTGATGTAACCCAGAGGTGGATAGATTCTTGATTAGTATGGGTGGCGGGGGTTATGGGAAGAAGGCAGGAGAATAGGGTTAGTAGGGTGGAATAGATCAGCCATGATTAAATGGCAGAGTACACTTGATGGGCCAAATGGCCTAATTCTGCTCCTATCTGGCCACGTTCTCCAAAGCTGAGCGGACCAACTGGATGTTGTTTTTGCTATTATCTTCAACCTCATTAAGGTCTGAGGTTCTCATCTGCTTTGAAAGGGCATCAATAATAATAATCTCAAGAAGAGCAAGGAGACATTCCTCAATTCAACCAAATGGAATACTTTATTGTCACATGTGACTAGGCACAGTGGAAATCTTTGCAGCATACCCATATATATATATAATATATATATATATATAGCCACCTACAGCACTGACAAATATGTATGAATATATGCTACATATATACATTTTACATATATACATCTTTACACATGCACATATACACACGCACACATATACATATACACACACACACACACGGAGAGCAGCCACCTAGAGCGCTGACAAAGTCTCGAAGCATGCGGGGCTCCTTTTGGGAGACACACACACGGAGTGAGAGAGACACAGACGGAGGGGGGACGGACGGACGGACACAGACCGTGGATGAGACAGACACCGACCGGGATTGACCCATGAGGCATTGCCGCCACTGAGCCCCCAACGTGACGAGGCTTCGCTGCCGCTGCTTCAGTGCCGCCGAGGTCTCGCCGCTGTCGACGCTCCACATCAAGCCTCCATGGTGCCGAACCGGGCCTCAGCCGTGACCTGCGTTGTCTGCTCCGATCCGAGAGGCCCAGCTGCTCCGTCCGACCTATGAGGCCCAGGCTCGGCTTCTACACGGCGATCCGGAAGGCATCAAGACCGCGGCACCTCGATAAAGGCCTCTGGCCGTGTTCCCAGTCCACATCCGCTGTCTGTCGGGAAGCCTTCTGGCCGCGAGGCCCGTCGGGAAGAAACTAGTAATGACACTGTTGTCCGTGGTTATGAAGGGCCTTGAGAGGTTGGTTATGGCACGTATCACCTCCTACCTCAGCTAAAAGGTGGACTCGCTCCAATTTGCCTACCGCCACAACGGATCTTTGGGGATGCGATCTTGTTTGTTTTCCACTCTGCTGTGAACCACTTAGAATAAAATAACATGCATGTCAGGCTGCTGTTCATGGATGATGGACATCAACATCTGGATTAACTCAGTTGGTCAGCCAACATCTCTGGAGAAAATAAGTGATGTTTCCAGTCAAAACTGTTCTGCAGACTGGGTCAGGGGAGAGGAAAACTATAAAGGTATGAAGTGGTTCAGAACAAATCAGAGCCGACACTGATGACAAAGGAAAGGGAGTCCACAATGGTCCCTTGCTGCAAATACTTAATGGGTCTGGATGCATCTTTGGAGAAAAGGAGAGTTTTTGTGAAGATTCATAAAAAACACAGTGGACTTTTATCTCCTGTTCTGTGTTATGTTTACATATTCTGTTGTGCTGCAGCAAGCAAGACTTTCATTGTCCTATCTGGGACACATGACAATAAAACTCTCTTGACTTGAACTTAAACAAGAAAAGGTTCTTGGGGGGGAAAAAAATAGCTACCTTAAATTTAGTTGCGTCTGGTTGGGTACCTATGGTAGGGTGAAGACTATTCCATGCTTTAATTGTGCGGTGGAACTCCATGCAGCAGCCAGCATCTCTGGATAGAAGAAATTGGGTGACGTTTCGGGTAGAGACCCTTCTTTAGATTTCCTCTGGTTTTAGTGTTTTAGTGTTTTAGTTTAATTTAAAGATACAGCGTGGAAACAGGCCCTTCAGCCCACTGAGTCCACGCCGACCACTGATCAGCCGTACACTAGTTCTATCCCACACATTAGCGACGTAGGTTAAGAGTGTTTTATTCTCTCATGTCCCAATGAAATCCTTACTTGCAGCAGCACAACAGAATATGTAAACATAGTACTCTGTAAACAATGTTATCAACGAGAAAACATAGCTGTATATTTATAGCTGTATAATATATATAAATATATAACTATACATATATACACACACACACACACACACACACACACACACAATTTCCCTCCTGGGATTAATAAAGTTCTATCGTATAGTATCGTGTGTGTACGAAGGAACTGCAGATGCCGGTTCAAACTGAAGATGGACACAAAAAGCTGGAGTAACTCAACGGGTCAGACAGAATCTCTGGACAAGAGGAAAAGATTACGTTTTGGGTTGGGTCTGAAAAAAGTTCCTACTCACCTTTGGAATGTGGAAGGAAACAAGAGCACCCAGAGAAAACCCATGTGATCAAAGGGAAAAGGAGCAAACTCCATACAAACAGCACCCATATTCAGGATCAATTCCGGGTCTCTGGCAATTTTAGGCAGCAACTTTATGGCCAATGTACTGCCCCATAGTCTTGAACTGAATTAAAGCCTACAGTAGCTGTAAAGGGGGACATAGCGTCACTTAGAGATTTAAGACTGAAAATGGATAGTTCTTTTTTTTTAGTAACCAAAGTTATCAACATATAATTTTTTGTGTGTTGGAAAATAAAATATAATGGCACATCTGGTGGACTTGATGCCTCACACACCAGGGATCTGTGTTCGATCCTGTCCTCGGGCACTGTCTGTGTTGAATTTGCACATTCTCCCTGCAAGCGTGTGGGTGTCCTCCCACATCCCAAAGACGCATTGGCTTTGTAGGTTAACTTGTCTCTGTAAAATTGTCCCTAATGTGTAGGGAGTGGGTGAGGAAAGTGGGATAACAGAACTTGTGTGAATGGGGAGACAAAAAAAACTCAGCGGGTGAGGCAGCATCTATGGAGCGAAGGAAATGGGCGGCGTTTTGGGTTGAGACCCTTCTTCAAACTGATGTGCGGATGAAGGGGGTGGGAAGAAGAAAGGAAGAGGCGGAGACAGTGGGCTGAGGGAGAGCTGGGAAGCGGAGGAGAAAGCAGGAACTACATGAAATTGGAGGTAAATTTTCATACTGCTGGGGTGTAAACTGCCCAAGCAAAATATGAGGTGCTGCTCCTCCAATTTATGGTGGGCCTCACTCTGGCCATGGAGAGGCCCAGGACAGAAAAGTCTGATTAGGAATGGGTGGGGGAGTTGAAGTGCTGAGCCACCGGGAGATCAGGTTGGTTAATGCGAACTGAGTGGAGGTGTTGGGCAAAGCGATCGCCAAGCCTGCGCTTGGTCTCACCGATGTAGATCAGCTGATCGATGAAGAGCAGTTGGAGGAGGTGCATGTGAAAGACCTGGAAAGACGACTTGGGTCCTTGAATGTGTAGCATTTCCTGCGGTTGCAAGGGAAAGTGTCAGGATCCACCGGGAGATCAAGTTGGTTATTGCGAACTGAGTGGAGGTGTTGTGTGAAGCGATCGCCAAGCCTGCGCTTGGTCTCACCGAGGTTGATCATACGCTGAATAATCCAACCAGAATTTTGTTTGGAAGGTGAAAGAAATAATAGAAATTGCATTCATTGCAACGTGTAAAAAGAGATGAGATACTGTATTGTAATTTTGCTGCATGTCATTGTGGTATATATCATGTCTTGATTGGTGAATATGTTTAGTTTGTGACTTTGTTTGAAGCAGAAATAATATGTGAATGCTTCATTGACCGTAATTCTGACTGGTAACTGTGCACTTCTTCCTAGCACATTATAGCACGTGTTATGCAAGACATCTTACATGACCACTTAAACTCTCATTTGGCAACCTAAAAAGCTGC
This sequence comes from Leucoraja erinaceus, assembly GCF_028641065.1. Lineage (NCBI taxonomy): Eukaryota > Metazoa > Chordata > Chondrichthyes > Rajiformes > Rajidae > Leucoraja > Leucoraja erinaceus. Next base: position 92,855,782 of record NC_073380.1, on the reverse strand, counting down.
CTAGGTTGCCCGGCTGGCAACGGGAAAAAAGTTAAGCGAGAGCCCTGGATAGAAAATTGGTTGGCAGACACGAAACAAAGAGTAGGGATTAACGGGTCCCTTTCAGAATGGCAGGCAGTGACTAGTGGGGTACCGCAATGCATGGTGCTGGGACCGCAGCTATTTACAATATACATTAATGATTTAGATGAAGGAATTAAAAGTAACATTAGCAAATTTGCAGATGACACAAAGCTGGGTGGCAGTGTGAATTGTGAGGAGGATGCAGGATGCAGGATGACTTGGACAGGTTGGGTGAGTGGGTAGATGCATGGCAGATGCACTATAATGTGGATAAATGTGAGGTTATCCACTTTGGTGGAAAGAGCAGAAAGGCAGATTATTATCTGAATGGCGTCAGGTTAGATAAAGGGAAAGTACAATGAGACCTGGGTGTCCTTGTACACCAATCACTGAAAGTAAGCATGCAGGTACAGCAGGCAGTGAAGAAAGCTAATGGCATATTGGCCTTCATAATGAGAGTAGTTGAATATAGGAGCAAAGAGATCCTTCTGCAGTTGTACACGGACCTAGTGAGACCACACCTGGAGCTTTCATCTCCTAATTTGAGGAAAGACATTCTTGCTATTGAGGGAGGGCAGTGTAGGTTCACAAGGTTAATTCCCAGGATGGCAAGACTTATAGAAACATATAAAATTATTAAGGGATTGGACACTCTAGATGCAGGAAACGTATTCCCGATGTTGGGGGAGTCTAGAAACAACTGGTTCTTGAACCAACATTTTCAGAGTTGTGAATCTGTGGAATTCTCTGCCTCGGAAGGTAGTGGAGGCCGATTCACTGGATGCATTCAAAAGAGAGTTAGATCGAGCTCTTAGAGATAACGGAATCAAGGGATATGGGGAGAAGGCAGGAACGGGGTACTGATTGTGGATGACCAGTCACGATCACATTGAATGGCAGTGCTGGCTCGAAGGGCCGAATAGCCGACTCCTGCACCTATTGTATATGTATTTCGCGAACTGGAGAACCACTTAATAGTTACTTTAGAAATTGACAAGGAGAAAATAAGCTGTCTTGGATTTAAACAGTATAGGAGGGAAAAACGCTTCATGCAACCTTCCAGCAGTAATCGGACACATTCTCTCTTAAGAACAATACTTTAACCGAGGATGACTATTGACATTGACAAGTAATTGCATCTATTGACACTTGTACACTGATACTCCATGAAACAATATAATAAACATCCTTTAGTTAGACTTATTCACCTATTAAAGACTTCTTGAATAGATGTTTTTCATTTTCAAAATCCTGTGGTGGGGGGGGGGGAGAAACTTTGAATCTGATATGCTCTAGCTCTTAACCCCCTTTGACACGATTGTCTGAACTAGTTCCTGCAAAAGCCAGCCAGAGTCGGGCAGTAGTTCTATTTTCAAAGGGAAACCAGAGTGGCCGCTTGAGGAAGCTGTGCTGGACCTCAGTGAAGTCTTGGACTGGCCAAAGCCAGAGTAGTGTCCAGTTCTGAGCAAAAGGATTGAAAGCGAGAGGCTGCAGATTGAAGGGGATCGGGAGAAAAAGAACAAAAGCAGTCTTTGGCCGTCAGAGATACAGCGTGGAAACAGGCCCTTTGGCACATCGAGTCCACACTGCCCGGCGATCACCCCATACACCAGCACTATCCAACACATTAGGGACAATTTACAACTTGGAGAAGCCAATAAACCTGTACATCTTTGGTGTGTGGGTGGAAACTGGAGCACCTGGAGACAACCCACACAGTCCCAGGGACAGGTAGTCTGGATCGAACTCCGCTTTCTGGCGCGGCAAGGCAGCAGCTTTACTGCCACTGCTACCTATCGTGAGGGAGAAATGTTTCACACAACGTATAGTTGTGATTTTGAACGCAAAACCTGAAGGATGGTGCAAGCAGTTTATGTATTTATAGATGCTCCCGGACTGTCTCCTGCCTCACTCCTGCCACGTCAGCCCCCCCCCCCCCCCCCCCCCCCCCCGTACAGCAATTCCACAGATGGTTTGATAACATTTTGAGTAAAAGAACTATTGGAGCAGACTTGCATTTTTCTGGAAGTTTGTGCAATATATGTGGTGCATAAAAACTAAACGCTGCATCTCCATGTTTAGTTCTGACTCTGGGGACAGAAAGCAGACCTGTCCCAGACAACCTCAGAGGCCTGGATGGTTCATGATGTAGCAGCAGATCAGAAATATATTTTGGCCCTAGACCATTCAGTGCTTTATAAACCTACAGTAATATTTTGAAATCAATTCTTTGACAGACTGGAAGCCAGTGTAAAGACCTCAAAACAGGAGTGATGTGATCCACTTTCTTGGTCTTCGAGAGGACTCGAGCAGCAGCGTTCTGAATCGGCAATTTTAATCAATCTAATCAATAGGTTAATTGGGTTGCTGTAAATTGTCTTCACTGTGTAGGTGAGCAGTAGAAGCTGCGGGAACATGAGGTGCAATAGTAATTTAAATAAATAAATAAATAAATAGATGGTAGCAGGACCTGGTAACGGGAGGTAAAACAACAAAAACAGACTTGGTTGGTAGTCCCCTTTCTGCGGAGTTTAATGTTATAATAGAGCGATTGTTCCTATTTTCTTTGCTGTATTTTCTCACTTTACTTCTCTCACTTCTTTCTAAGGGTGACACTCTTGCAGTAGACTCTGCGCACTTTCTTTACTTTCCTTACTTAAAGCTCAAAAAAAAAATGTGGGGTAATAAAACTGGGGTGAGTGTAAAATGTTATGTGACTTCTAATAAAAAATAAAATTAAAAAAAAAAAAAAAAGAAGCTGCGGGAACAATAATGTGTATGTGGGGAGAATAAAAACTGGGGTGAGTGTAAATGGGTATGTGAAGGCTGGTGCTGACTTGGTGGACTGAAGGACCTGTCTGTACCTGTGCTGCATCACTTTCTGTCTGTTTGATGATGATTAGTTTAGCGATTTGGGTGATAATAACAGGGGGAAAAAAATGATAAAGAGATGTGATCATGAGGTGCAGAAATAAGGAACTGAATGCTGATTTACAAAACAAAGACACAAGGTGCTGAAGTAACTCAGCAGGTCAGGCAGCATCCACGGAGAACATGGATGGGGAACGTTTTCGGTCGGGACCCATCAGACTGATTGGGGGGGTAGAAAGCTGGAAGGGACGAGAGGCAGGACAAAGTGTGGCAGATAATGGATGGACACGAGGGGGTTATAGGCAGATGATTGTACAAAGGCTGGAAATGTGAGACAAGGATTTGACGAGTTGTGAATTGTGAAGCCAGAGGAGGGGATGTATGTCGGCGGGGAGGGAGGGGCAGACAATAGGTGCGAGTCCAGTTGGGGGGAATGAGGAGTGTGGGGGAGAAAGGGGAAGGAGAGAGGTGGGTTGTTAGAGGTTACCTAAAATTAGAGTATTCAATGTTCTTAGCTTTGGAATGTAAGCTAACAAAGAGATGCTGTTTCTCCAATTTGCGAGTGGCCTCACTCTGGCAAAGGGGGAGGCCCAGGACAGAAAGGTCAGCATGGGAATGAGATGGAGAGTGAAATGGTTAGCAACTAGGAGATCCGGCGCAAGTGTTTGGCGAATCGGCCGTCAGTAATCACGAGGGTTCTAGCTCCAACTGCTGCCTAACCTGCCGAGTGCCTGCAATATTTTCCGTTTTTGTTTCAGATTTCCAGCATCTGCAGGTTGTTTTCTAAATTTTCTTCCTTGCTCAGTCATATAATGTGGACTGCTGTCTAGTGGTCTTCTGTGCAATTGTTGCCATACAGATGTGAGCACTGCAGATGCTGATTAGGATTTATGGGAGTCCCCAGGTTATGTACGGTTCTGTTCCTGAGAGCTAATTATTCGTAAGCAAATTCTTCTGTAAGTCAGAAAAGTTCATCTCTGGTTACCGACATTGCATACACTTCCTAGAAGTTAATTTCATTGAATATTCACCCTCGCACTACTGAAAATGTGTGTGTATGTACATATATAACCTTATAATGTTGGTGTTGCCTTCTGCTTTTTAATTTCTAATGTCTTTTCCTTGCAGTTGAGCAAGAAGACTACACACTCTACCAGCCACTCTACCAAGAGTACAAATTTAACCTGTCCCAAATTCCAGAGGGGGAGTCTGTCACAGCCTCAGAGTTCCGCATTTACAAGGAGTGGGTCAGAAGCCGCTTTGAAAATGAAACGTTCGAGATTGGCATCTACCAGGTGTTGCATGAGGAAACAACCAGGTGGGTTCCTATCCCAACCAACCCACCCCACTCCCCTTGTGCTTTCACTTTTCTGCTGGGCTCTGGAGTCCCTTGACAGCTCCAGAATGAAATGAGGAGGGTGTAATATGTGGCACAGGGGGAAAGACTAATAAGGCCAGGCCACCACTCTCTGGAGCTTGAACGAATGACAGGTTGAACCATGGAGTTTTTGGGAGGGTTGAGGGGGGTAGACGTGGGCATCTTCTCCATCCTCCCTTATGGAGCCTCTGCATGGGGAGGGGGACGGCCATTTGGGAGAGACGAGGAAGGCAAATCTTTGTAATTGTTCCTAGTGAACATCCATAGACAGTCACTTGAGTTCATATAAATAGTAGATTAATAAGATTAGATATGTAAGGAGTCCAGGGATAAGTGGATCGGGGAGGGAATCGCATTGGGGTGAAAGATTGGCCGTGATAAGTTGAATGGGGCAGCTAGTTCGAACCTAACTATGGGTGTTCACTGTATGGAGTTTCTATGTTCTCCTTGCAACCGGCTTTCTCCGGATGCTTCCGTTTTTGCTCCCACATTCTAAAAACGTACAGGTTTTGGCAAAATTGTAAGTTGTTTCTATTGTGCTAATCATTGGTCGGTGCGGACTCGGTGTGCCCAAGGGCCTGTTTATGTGCAGTATCTCTAAAGTATCTCTAAAGTTCTAAAGTCCAAAGCTTCCACCAGGCAATGCGTTCCAACAACCCTCTGGGTGAAACAGTTCTTCCTCAAATCTCTCCTTAAGTTGTGCCCCAAGTCCCTTTAGTTTTAGATGCCTTGGGTTTGGAGAAGAATTTCCTACCATTTGTCTAATCTGTGGCCGTCAATTATTTTATGCTTCTATCCAGTTCTCTCTGTTTTCTCCTCGCCAAGTAAAGGAAGCCCATCCTACTCGGTCTGTGCTGTTAACTGAATCACTTGTTCCCAGGCAACGGCCTGGGTCAATCCTCTCTACATCCTTTCCAGTGTATTTGTAAGACAATCAGAATTGCCCAGTCTTCCATGGCCTAACCAGTTTTATAAAGCTGCACCATTATATTCTGGACTTTAGAAGGATGAGGGGAGAACCTCATTGAAACTTACCAAACATAGAAAATAAGTGCAGGATTAGGCCATTCGGCCCTTCGAGCCAACACCGCCATTCAATATGATCATGGCTGATCATCCAAAATCAGTACCCTGTTCCATCTTTTTCCCCATATCCCTTGATTCCCTTAGCCCTAAGAGCTAACTCTTGAAAACATCCAGCAAATTGGCCTCCCCTGCCTTCTGCGGCAAAGAATTCCACTGATTCGCAACTCTCTGGGTGAAAAAGGTTTTCAGACCCCTGGTTCTGGACTCTCCCAACATCGGGAACATTTTTCCTGAATCTACTCTGTCCAAGCCTCTAAGAATGTTATATGTTATCCAATTCTCTAAGTATTTTAACAGTGGTAGGCCTGGATAGAGTGGGTGTGGAAAGGATGTTTCCACTGATGGGAGAGTCTAGGACCAGAGGTCGTAGCTTCAGAATTAAAGGACGTTCCTTTAGGAAGAGGATGAGGGGCAATTTCTTTAGTCAGAGGGTGGTGAATCTGGAATTCATTGGCACAGAAAGCTGTGGAGGCCAAGTCAATGGATAGATTTAAGGCAGGTTGATAGATTCTTGATTAGTAAGGGTATCAGGGGAGAAGGCAGCAGAATGGGGATGAGAGGGAAAGACCGATCAGCCATGATTGAATGACATAGTAAGAAGGGTTTTGGCCCAAAACGTTGCCCATTTCCTTCGCTCCATAGATGCTGCTGCACCTGCTGAGTTTCTCCAGCATTTTTGTGTACCTTCGATTTTCCAGCATCTGCAGTTCCTTCTTAAACAAAAGACATAGTAGAATTGATGGGCCGAATGGACTAATTCTGCTCCTATCACTTATGAACCTATTCTAAACTCGTCTTCCCCAGGCGAATGAGACTCAATGTTTAAACTCGGAGTCCACCTCCCATCTGATGCTGAGCATTGGGTCTCGCTGCTGTGTCGCATTACACTCTTATAAATTTGCCTAAAATGTAGTTCCTGCTACTCGTGAAGAAGCTGCTTTAATATTCCAACCACATATTGGCCGGTGCATTTGTTTTTTCATACCTCTCTCAGCTTTGATTTGTTCTGTGTTGCCAATTGCTGCTCCGTGCAGCTTATTCCAGGTAAGCACACACAACTGATATATATCAACGAGTTCTCGGGTTGTTTGCCAGATATTCTACTTGGGGCAACATTAGTTTGTGTTGGAGAATGAACTCCCAGCATGGAATAGCCTGGGGGGTACAGTTGGGTACATCAAATTTCAAAGCAATATTGTTTGCTCATGGCTCAAAGAAAGCACTGCTGCATATTAACATTACTGGCAGTTCCAGTACTTGGTGATGGGAAGCTTTTCTCATGCCGTTAATATTCTCACATAACTTTAGAGAGGTTTTTTTTTATTTTTATTAAAGTCCAATTTTTGCACCACTAGATATCGGTAGTCTGTAATTTTTTAAGATTTTGTTGAAAAGCAAAACCTTGAGGAAACGGCCCCCGAAGGTGCGACGGTGAAAGGTGTGATTTAAGAGCAGCCCTTTTGGACTGAGCACACTGACAAATGCTCTTTGAGTGCTTGTGGACAATTGGGCTTTTGTGCACGCTGAGAGGGCAATCCTGAATCATTCACGGATTTATCAGATTATGTTGTATTAAGAATTATTTTCACCCGAGAAGCTGGAGGTGGTGTGGACGAGCACTCGCTGTTGCCAGGGCAGTGGGAGTAGATCAGCTTTGCTGCTGAACGTGTCGATCTGAGAGGAGCTTTCCAGCATTGTTGGGCAGGGTGGCAAAATGAAACGCTGAGCATGTGGTTAACATAGAAACATAGAAATTGGGTGCAGGAGTAGGCCATTCGGCCCTTCGAGCCTGCACCGCCATTCAATATGATCATGGCTGATCATCCAACTCAGTATCCCGTACCTGCCTTCTCTCCATACCTCCTGATCCCCTTAGCCACAAGGGCCACATCTAACTCCCTCTTAAATATAGCCAATGAACTGGCCTCAACTACCCTCTGTGGCAGAGAGTTCCAGAGATTCACCACTCTCTGTGTGAAAAAAGTTCTTTTCATCTCGGTTTTAAAGGATTTCCCCCTTAACAATTGGCTTCGGTTTAATCACAGTGATGCCAAGGTATCGTCTGAAACACAGGCCCATATTTTGTGTGTGTAATGAGAATACATTTTTCCTCTTTACACTGTGTAACCGACGGTACCTCAAAGGTACACAAAAATGCTGGAGAAACTCAGCGGGTGCAGCAGCATCTATGGAGCGAAGGAAATAGGCAACGTTTCGGGCCGAAACCCTTCTTCAGACTTGGCTTGGCCACAGCTCTGCCCACAATCCCTTCAGACTGTCTGAGAAAGTGTCCCGACCCAAAATGTTTTGTCCATTCCTTCCACAGATGCTGCCTGACCCGGTGAGTTCCTTCGTCACATTGTTTGCTTAAGATTACAGCATCCATGTGCTCCAAGTAAAAATAAACTTTAAAAAAAAAAAACTATTTCACATTGATGCAATTGCATTCTCCCTACTAAGTGTTTAAGAAGATAACTTGGAAAATCGAAGGTACACAAATGCTGGAGAAACTCAGCGGGTGCAGCAGCATCTATGGAGCAGAGGAAATAGGCAACATTTCGGGCCGACTCCCTTCTTCAGACTGATAGGGGGTGGGGAGAAGAAAGGAAAAAGGAGGAACCAGAGGGCTGAGGTAGAGCTGGGAAGGGGAGGAGACAGCAAGGGCTAACAGAATTGTGAGAATTCAATGTTCAATGTCCCTACTGAGTGCTTTTGTGAAGGTTTTGTGAAAGAATTTTAAGCAGAGGCCTTGGTCTCTCTCAATAACATGGGATCAGACTTTGTACATCCATACGGAGCAACTGAGGTGTAATGTTCTAGGTCAAACTTCTTCCCCACTGTAATCTGACTTGAACAGACATCGTATGCAAGGATCTTCCAATCAACCCTCAATGTGTCCTTGCATGTTTTTTAATATCTGCACTTTGTAGCACTTTGTAGCATTCTGCACTCTAATGTTTCTCTTGCGCTACCTGATGTACCTTAGCATGGGATGTTAGTCTGATTATTACACAAAGGAACACTTTGAATTTCACTTTGCTTTTACATATTATACAGCATAATAAAATTTCCAGTGAACCAGATGAGTGGAAGTGGGAAACAGACTCCATTAAGTTTCAGTTTACAAGTTTCAGCTCATCAAACAAGCTGGCACATACAAATAGTCTTGACCCAGGCTCCCGTCTCAAACCTACCCACATTTCCAACACCCCAGCCCAGTGTTCGCAACCCTGTTCCATCTCTCGCCAAAAACTCAGACTTCAGTCCAACCCCAGTCCCAGAACGCTAGGTATTCCAGAACGTTGGTTCAAGCTGCACATCTCGCTCACACCGAAGATAGACACAAAATGCTGGAGTAACTCGGTGGGGAAGCACCATCTCTGCATGGAAGGAATGAATGGGTGATGTTTCGGGACGAGACCCTTCTTCAGACTGAGAGTTTGGGGAAAGGGAGACACAGAGATAAGGAAAGGTAAGGTGTGAAAATGAGACCTCAAGGGACACCCAAAAGACACTCGCATCATGCTAGGTTAATGAATGAGTCAAATGTCAGAAATTGGATTTTTGAACAGATTATCGGATTCAAGTGCTTTGCCCACTGTACTTTATCATTTCTATATTTGAACATAGATACTTGGCTTTATTTTAGAAAGTAAAATATATTTTATTAAGCATTCTTGGCTGTTTCAAATTAATGATGGTAAATCTTTCAAATTGGTTTATTCCGGTTACAGAAATGTTCTCTGCTGATAGGGATGTGATTGCTGTGACATTAGACCAACTGTCTTTAGTATAATTGAGAGACTCAGCGCAAAAACAGGCCCTTCGGCCCACAGATTCTTTGTTGACCAGCGATCCCCGTACACTAGCACTAACTTGCACACCAGGGACAATTTCCAGTCTTTAGCGAAGACTATTAGCCTACAAACCTGGTAGACAAAATGCTGGAGTAACTCAACGGGACATGCAGCATCTGTGGAGAGAAGGAATGGGTGACGTTTCGGGTCGGGACCCTTCAGACTGAAGAAGATCAGTCTGAAGAAGGGTCTCGACCCGAAACGTCACCCATTCCTTCCCTCCACAGATGCTGCCTCGTCCGCTGAGTTACTCCAGCATTTTGTGTCTACCTTCGATATAAACCAGCACCTGCAGTTCTTTCCGACCCAGCCGACAAACCTGTACGTCTTTGGGATGTGGGAGGAAGCCGGAGCACCCAGAGAAAACGTACACACTCCGTGCAATCAGCACCCGTAGTCAGGATCGAACCCGTGTCTCGGGCGCTGTAAGGCAGCAACTCTACCGCTCCTACCGTGTCTCTTACTTTTTTTTTGAAGAAATGTTTGAAGCCAAATGGACTGTGACTCGCTCACAGTGCCCCCATCTTCTGTTCAATCCTACAGAGGTTTCCTACCCAACCAAAGCATGGTTTACCGTCGGGTTCACTGATTATCAATGCAACAGCTGGGGTTGCTGTGGGGTATTCTCTTCGCACATGTTTCTAACAGGCATGGATAGAACACATCCACTTTTGAGATGTTTTCAAAGGATATGAATAATCTAATTTCATGCTTAGTTGGAGAGAAACAAATGGGCATTTTGTAGATTGCACAATGGGCAGCATTGTGCACGCATTAAATCATGTGTTCTTTGTTCTATCACAAGCAAAACCCAGCTTTCCCTTTAGAAGGTGCAAGAATTGTACTGTCCCGTCACACATCACTGAGGGGGAGAGTGGAGGCAGAAAACATGGTGTATCCTGTTGCAAAATAACGATTTAAAGCAATACTCTTCCAAATGATTGTTAGTTATGCCTTCTTCATTTTGGTGGAAGGAGACTTAGCTGAACCAAAGGGTTTGTTTTGAATTCTGGGTGGTTATTAAACTTTTTAAGTACAAAGGTCATGCTTGAGCTGATTGTACCAAAAGCCAAATCTGCCTGAATGGATCTACCCGTGGAAATGAAGGGGGCTTCAAAGTGTTGGAAGTGAAATGAAAGAGTTATTTGTTGCATCACCTGCATCTGACCCGCTGCCTTCAACACACCTGGTTAATTACAGGGTTGGGAGCGGGTCTGGGGGCCGCTGGGAAAAGTGCTCGACCAGATATCATTCATGTTCACTTTGCGAGTGCATTTGTCCCATGGCTGGCTTGTATAGCGGGCTTGTCGAGACGACAGTAAGTGCACAATGAGCCTTTTAAAACAAACTTGGATCGCGTGCCGTTGAACCAAAGGCCTGAAGAGGGCCATTTCCTGGAGTAATCCAAACCTGTCAGCATTCTTCTCTTAGTCCCCCTCCTTATCTATACATCAAGCTTTCAAAGAAAGATTGCAGTGGTCATTGCTCCTGACTAATCATTTCACGTTGTAGTTCCCAATGTTGGGCGAGTCCAGAACCAGGGGCCACAGTCTTAGAATAAAGGGGAAGCCATTTACATAGATACATAGAAAATAGGTGCAGGAGTAGGCCATTCGGCCCTTCGAGCCTGCACCTCCATTCAATATGATCATGGCTGATCATCCAACTCGGTATCCTGTACCTGCCTTCTCTCCCAACCTCACATATAATAATAATCACAAATAATATCCACATTATACTGCATCTGCCAAACATTTGCCCACTCACCCAGCCTATCCAAGTCACCTTGCAGTCTCCTAGCATCCTCCTCACAGCTAACGCTGCCCCCCAGCTTAGTGTCATCCGCAAACTTGGAGATGTTGCATTCAATTCCCTCGTCCAAATCATTAATATATATTGTAAATAGCTGGGGTCCAGCACTGAGCCTTGCAGTACCCCACTAGTCACTGCCTGCCATTGTGAAAAGGACCCTGTTTACTCCCACCAGGTCCATCGAGCCCGCACCGCCATTCGCTCATGGCTGAACACTTTGCTTCCTGTTTGCCAGCCAGTTCTGGGGGAGGCAAAAAACCGGATAAAACACCTTTAGGTCCAATTCGGGAAAAAAAAATCCGGGAAATTCCTAGATTCCGACCCCAATCTAGGTTAGATCGACAATTTGTATTATATATGAGTAGGAGATCCTCAGGTATTACTCTCCACATCAATACTGAACCCCCAATACCGTGTGCTTTAAGTTTGTATACTAATCTCTTATGTGGGAAAGCCTTGTCGAAAACCTTCAGATATAACACATCCACTGGTTCTCCCCCATCCACTCTACTAGTTACATCCATGAGGTGAGAAAAAACTTTTTCATCCAGAGAGTTGTGAATTTGTGGAATTCCCTGCCACAGCGGGCAGTGGAGGCCAAGTCACTGGATGGATTTAAGAGAGAGTTAGATAGAGCTCTAGGGGCCAGTGGAATCGAGGGATATGGGGAGAAGGCAGGCACGGGTTATTGATTGGGGACGATCAGCCATGATTGCAATGAATGGCGGTGCTGGCTCGAAGGGCCGAATAGCCTCCTCCTGCACCTATTTTCTATGTAACCAGCTACATAGAGGGCAGTGGCACAGCAGGTAGAGCTGTTGCCTCACAGCGCCAGAGACCTGGGTTCAATCCTCACCTCGGGTGCTGTCTGTGTGTAGTTTGCACGTTCTCACTGTGATCCCTGGGTTTCCTCTGGATGCACTGGTTTCCTCCCACAGTCCAAAGATGTGTGGGTTTGTAGGTTAATTGACCTCTGTATATATTTTTTAAATGCCCCTAGTGTGTAGGGAGCGGATGAGAAAGTGGGATAACATAGAACTAGTCTGAACAGGTGGTCTCTGGTCAGCCCCAACCAATGATCACCTGCACTGTAGTTCTATCCATCATACTAGGGGCAATTTACAAAAAGCCAAAAGCACCCAGAGAAAACCCACGTGGTGATGGGGAGAACGGACAAACTCCTTACAGACAGTACCCATAGTCTAGATCGAACCCGGGGTTCTGCCGTTGCCAGGATGCAATTCTACTGCTGTGTACACCGGTTGCAGTTCTCTGCATTATGATAATGACTGCACTTGAAGAGTACTAAAGGGTATTGCTTTCTGCAGTCTTCTGAGAGGGATTGAAATGCAAATCTTTCCAGTGATGATATCACCTTGAATAAAAACAAAATTCAGAAAACAGTTGGCGTAAAAGGTCAACACCATTTGCAGAAAGAAAGAGTTAACATTTCAGGTCAAAGACTCTTTGTCTGGATTCGGAAAGAAGAGTTGGGTGGGGGGTGGGCTCATAGTCATACAGCCCCGAGACGAGCCCTTCAGCCCAACTTGTCCAACCAAGCCGTCCTATCAACACTAATCCCACCTGTCTGCGTTTGGCCCGTAGCCTCTAAACCTTTCCTGCCTATATACCTATCCAAATGTCTTTTACATGTTGTTGCAGCATCTGCCTCCACTATCTCCTCTGGCATCCTGGCGGGGTGGGCTGGAGAGATGGATACGGCCATGGGAATGCTTGTTCCAGGGTGAGGCTCAAGGTTGCCATGAGGATAGGTTGGATAGGTTCCTCTGCTGTCCGTGTGTCTGTGTGATAATATATTGCCAATAGCTGGGCTCTGAGACATGCCCAGGTTGGGCTGCAATAAGAATGCAGCGAGATGGAGAGAAGAGAAACCGAACATTGGACGATTGGCAGCAAAAATGACCAGTTTTGATATACACCAAGAGCTACTTGAAGTTCACGGTTGAGTCTGATAGTATTTTGCACTGGAGACCTCTGTGTTTGCTGGCTCTGCAACTAAAACAGAAGGGAGTGATGATTTCAGTTCGATACAGCTGGAGACAGATGTGATCCTTCCTGTAATTACATCCTCCTTTAGGATGAAGCTTCCTCCCATGGTCTTCTGCATACGACTGCAGGTGAGACATGCCTGTGACCTCAACGGTTGGCACCAATAGTTCTGGTTGTGACTTGGCAAGAAGCTGTTTGTTTTTTGGCAGTGCATTCTCCCTCAACCTCCACTGCACCCCCAGTCACACTTGAAGCCCTCAGGGCTGCTTCTTCTCTTGACTCTGAACATCTAGATGCCGCAAGGTAAGGAGACTAAGGCTAATGCTGTTGAATGGCTGTTACCCGGGAGTTTCCCTGAATCCCTTGGGTCATTGCAAATGGGGGGAAAGACTTGCATCTTTGCGACTGGGGAAACTGCATGGGATTAACAGAGTGTCCGTGCAAGTGACTTGGGTCAATGGTCCCCTGCTGTGAATCTTGGTGCTGCCTGGATCCCATGCTCAGTCACAACCCATACTCTGGTTTGGTCTTAGAGTGTGGTGTCGGTCAAATCCTGGGTTGAGAGCTTTCTCGGAAAGTAGACATTTGTTGGTTAAATTGTGGGTAGTGCTTGGTGAAGTGGGCGAGATGTCTCCACATAACAGAGGGTTAGGGGAAGTTTGAGGGGATGTGAGTTTAGTGCAGGAAGATCGTATTGAATGGTCAGTTGCCTTCATGCCTTGGTGTTTTATGTATTCCGGGTGGATGCCGGCGGTGCCTGGTGCCTTCGGATGGCCTGCTCGATTTCCTGTGTTGTGAAATCGTGGGATAGGTTGGAGTTGCAGCACAGGGCCCTGTGTAGCTCGTAGACTCTCGCCCATGTTGTTCTGGTGACGTCCTTGTCTGCGTTGGGGAAGCGGTCGTTGCACAGTAGTAGCCACGCGATGGAATGTGCAGTGATGGGACACTGTGCTGGGGGTGTCGACCTGCCCATCAGCTTATTCATGGTCTGCCGCCCCTGGAGTGTGTCAAATCAATTGATTCCACTGTCTCCATCCATCTTTGCCTGGGGTGGGCGGAACCATCTAGGCTACACCATTACATCAATGACGCCCATGTTGTGCCCTGACAGCAGTGGACAAACCTCTCAACCGGACATGCATCGGTCCTTGGAGTAGTCTGCAGAGGAGGGGCCTGTGGGGGACCCAACACAGACAGTGGAGCACATCGTCACCGGCCACTGAAAGGTGAACGAGGTCTGATTGACCTGGACGATGACATGTTTGGCCTGATGGAAACGAGTGCAGGTGAAAGACATACGACAGAACTGTGGTGGGGGTGTCCTTTTATCCTGCCCTTGGGTGAACTTGTCGGATTTCGGACTTCGGATTTCAGAATGGAAGATTTTTTAGGTCTAGGCCGCGGCGGCTTGGCAAAAAGTCTGGAGAGTGCCGGCGTGGTCCTCCCCGGAGACCGGGAGAATCATTGCATAAATGTTAGTCCACTGTCTCCATCCATTTTTGTGGTGGTGGTGGGGTAGGGGTGAAGGGGGAACCATCTACCTACCTGGTCGGCGACTCCCACCATTGGGGGCTCATCAATGCTGGTTGTAGCTCCGACCCGGCAACTCTGACCATGCGCTCCCAAATGCCAGCGCGGGCGGACGTCCATCCAGGAAGTCCCAGGCGCCTGCTCCCCGAAAGCAGTGGACAATCGCAGCGCCCTCGGGCAAAACGCGTTGAGGACAGGCATCGGACGTTTATGGAGTATCGATCCGAAGAGGGGGGGCCTGGAGCTCCGACCCCGGACCTGGTGAGCGCCTCCAGCGACCTCCGCGAGTGTCGGGGCCACAGCCCACAGCAGACAGCTTGGCAGACCCACTGGATCGTCACCATCTTTGCCTAGGTTGCCGGAGCTAAACCGGCGACGCCCGCTGCCCCCACCGGAAGCGCTGCGGGTGCACGGCGAGGTCTGATTGACCAGGTAGGGGACGAGTGACCCGTTTGCCTGCCTCGCAAACTCAACGGATGTTTAAGCGGTCTCTCCAAAGACATACGACAGAAGACCTGGGTTGAAAGGTGGTTTACGCGAGCTTTGGTGCGCAGACGACATCTGGAAAAAATGGCCGGTTTTCGGAGCTTTTCGGTTTCTGGAACACCGGATAAAAGGTTGTGCACCTGTACAGGGTTGAACACGCCACTCCTGCTTTTATTTCTTGGATATGTAGGGAGTTGCTACCATGGGTGACAGTCCAGAGTTGCTCTGTGAAGATCATGTTGTCCTTGAAATGCCCAACGAATGATTACCCCCTCAACACCATGGACTAAGTTTCTCTACGAAGTCTGTAAGGAGCATTGCACGGGGAGCAGAATAACCTCTTTGTGTCAGAGGTGGAAATTACGTTTGGGCCCATGAGAATTGACCCCCACCAGTTGAATTTCCAGATTGCTGCAAACCAATTTGCAAATGGTGGTCATTGAGTTTTGCTTTGGAAAATAATAATTCAAGTTACATCAAAATTCCTGTATACAGATGTTGAGTTTTCAAGCAAGGATGTTCTGATGGTAAACGGGGAAATGTTCCCATATGGGTGTAAATAATACTGCATGTATTCGGGCTCAATCACGCTTTATTTTGTTTTCTATGTGATAAGTATCTGTTATATTTTCACAAATGCATTTACAATGATTTACAAAAGTTTTCCAACTTTTTAAAAACTCAAACATTCGATGTTTCCTCTTGAGCAGAGATACTGATCTGATGCTGCTGGATACACAGACGGTGTGGACCTCGGAGGAAGGCTGGCTGGTGTTTGACATCACTGCTACCAGCAACTTCTGGGTGATGAGCCCCCAGCATAACCTTGGACTCCAGCTGCGGGTACTGACTGTCGATGGTGAGTGAATGCCAGTTGTTTTGTACAAAGGGGGGTCATTTCAGGTGGCATGGTGGCGCAGTGGTAGAGTTGCTTCCCTATAACACCAGAGACCCGGGTTTGATCCTAACTACGAGTGCTGTCCATACGGAGTTTTTACGTTCTCCCCGAGACCTGCGTGGGTTTTCTCTGGGTGCCCTGGTTTCTTTCTTTTTTTTTTTTTAAATTAAAAGCATTGTACATGCATCTTAATCATAATATGCAACATAATACATTTCGTGTCCAACTTCTCTTTTTTTTTTTAAAACTCTAAGCTATAATAGGAAAAGAGAAAAGAGAAAGAAGAGAAGAATGAGGATCGTAGTGAAGTGTAGTCCGCAGTGATGCCGTTAAATGAATGATGATGTTTAAGTAAACTGCGTGCTTGAGAATGTGGAAAAAAAGGAAAGAAAAAAGAAAAGAAAACGGGCCCCAGAGAAAAGAGGGCCTTAGGAAGGGAAAGGAAATAAGTAAAAAATCCAAAAAAGGTAGAGCTAAATAAAAAAGAATGGGAATGTGTCTAATTCATAACGATTTGCACCCATCACCCATGTGCTCTGGTTTCTTACCCCACCCCATGACGTACAGGTTTGCAGGCTCATTGGCTTTGGTAAAGATTGTAAATTGTCCCTAGCATATAAGATAGTGTGGGAGTCGCTGGTCGGCACAGTCTCGACGGGCCGATGGGCCTGTTTCTGTGCTGTATCTCTAAACTAAAGATGCAAAGACTGTCCCTTACCTGTCTTGCCGTTTAAAGTGTAAGCATGAACCTATTCACTGAAGTTGCGTTATTTATAGACGGCAAAAACAATGTGGTAGGTTTATGAAGACCCTTGTTCAGACTTTTCCTATGGCATAGAAACATAGAAAATAGGTGCAGGAGTAGGCCATTCGGCCCTTCGAGCCTGCACCACCATTCAATATGATCATGGCTGATCATTCAACTCGGTATCCTGTACCTGCCTTCTCTCCATACCCCCTGATTCCTTTAGCCACAAGGGCCACAACTAACTCCCTCTTAAATATAGCCAATGAACTGGCCTCAACTACCTTCTGTGGCAGAGAATTCCACAGATTCACCACTCTCTGTTTGAAAAATGTTTTTCTCATCTCGGTCCTAAAAGATTTCCCCCTTATCCTTAAACTGTGACCCCTTGTTCTGGACTTCCCCAACATCGGGAACAATCTTCCTGCATCTAGCCTGGCCAATCGCTTAAGAATTTTGTAACTTTCTATAAGATCCCCCCTCAATCTTCTAAATTCTAGCGAGTGCAAGCCGAGTCTATCCAGTCTTTCTTCATATGAAAGTCCTGACATCCCAGGAATCAGTCTGGTGAACCTTCTCTGTACTCCCTCTATGGCAAGAATGTCTTTCCTCAGATTAGGAGACCAAAACTGTAGGCAATACTTCAGGTGTGGTCTCACCAAGACCCTGTACAACTACAGTAGAACCTCCCTGCTCCTATACTCAAATCCTTTTGCTATGAATGCTAACACACCATTCGTCATAAGGAAATGTGAGATATTGTTGAGGGATCATTCCTCATATCTTTTCCTACTCCTTACAACTATAGTTGACTCGGTACGAAAAGTTTAAACATTGTATTATCCGAATTAAATTGTTTTCAACCAAATCCATTTTATGCACAACTAATTGCTCATTACTGTGCTTGGCCTAAAGATTCCCACTTTGAGAATTACCTAATGGATTTGCCACTGGTTGGTGTTTAAAGATCTTTAATTTGAGGATTCTGCTTATTTAACAACCAATAAAGTGTGCAGATTACTTCATTGAGTTTTGCTGAGATACAAATTACACAACGAATGAAATGATGGCAGAAAATGCTGGAAACATTCGGCATCATTTGTGGAAAAAGAAACAGTTAAGGTTTCAGGTTTATGACCTTTCTTTTGGAAAAAGAAACACTCACTGTTTTTCTAATTCGTTAAGTCTGTTTCTCTTTCCACAGAAACTGCCTGCCCTCCTGAGTGTTTCCAGCATTTTCTGCTCTTAGTAAAACAGCTCCTGTCATCAGTTATTTGGTTTTAACATAATGATGGTGACTCAATGATTTAGCTCTGAGCAACAATGTTTGATTCCTTTCCAATCTTTGACCTCTTCACTCTTTGGGTCGGCAGCAGAACTCTGATTTAAGCCTCGCAAAGAGTCGTCGCCTCAGATTTCGGATTAAAGTCTTTTAAAAGCAACTCCCAACATTTTGATTTAACTTGCATGAGTTGAAATCACAATCCACAGGGAGGAACTGAAGGATCTAATTGAGAGAAATATTTCCTGCATCCAAGTTGGAAATATTCAAGCTTTGAAAATCTGTCAAAAGCACATAGCCAGCAGTCAATGCAATACAACAGGATCTTGTATGCAAGAAACAGACACCACACTGTGAGAACAGATTTCTTCTGCATCGCCCTATATGCAGACGGGATGGAAAAAAACCAAAGCTATCATATAAAACAGCGTAGGAAGTCCGATTTATATTCATAAACTGACATGCATTCTTAAGGTCAAAACCCAAGACTTGATTTTAAAAGTTTATAAATTGTATTCCTTGGATTAAACTGAGACGCAACAGAAGCTGTAACTAACCATCTATTGGAATGGTCATCGGCCTAAAATGTTAGTTCACTCATTTCTTTCTCTACAGATGTTCCATGAACCGTTGAATATTTTCAGAATTTTCTGTCTGTATTTTTGATTTCCTACAGGGTGGGACAGAGGTGCATCAGTAGACCTGATAACTCACAGCACCAGAGACCCGGGTTTGATCCTGACTATGGGTGTGTGGAGTCTGTACATTCTCCCCGTTCCCACATGGGTTTTCTCCGGGTGCTCCGGTTTCCTCCTACATTTCAAAGACGTGCTGGTTTGTAGGATAATTGGCTTCTGTAAATTGTCATTTGGCTGATCTAAAACCCTTTCCACCACTGGTTGCTTTATTTGGATCACTTAATGTTGCCCAGACTGGCAGTGGGTCTGTGCCTGCTGTTAAATACTCACCACTGCCTCTGGTTGTCTTCCCAAACCACTCCTGGACAGCCCTCTGCGTGGTCTACGATGGCTTGCTCCCCCTCTCCAGGTCTGATGAGTGGAAGAATTATTTTACTATGGGATTGACGTTGCACGTGCAAAAAGCTCATGGTCGGAGATAGTTATAGACAATAGGTGCAGGAGTAGGCCATTTGATCCTACGACCCAGCACCGCCATTCAATGTGATCATGGCTGATCATCCCCAATCAGCACCCTGTTCCTGCCTTCTCCCCATATCCCCTGACTCTGCTATTTTTAAGAGCCCTATCTAGCTCTCTCTTGAAAGCATCCGGAGAACCTGCCTCCACCGTCCTCTGAGGCAAAGAATTCCACAGACTCGCCACTCTCTGTGAGAAAAAGTGTTTCCTCGTCTCCATTCTAAATGTCTTACCCCTTATTCTTAAACTGTGGCCTCTGGTTCTGAACTCCCCAAACATCGGGAACATGTTTCCTGCCTCTAGCGTGTCCAAGCCCTTAACAATCTTATATGTTTCAATGAGATTCCCTCTCATCCTTCTAAACTCTTGACTGTACAAGCCCATCTGCTCCATTGTCTCAGCATATGTCAGTCCCGCCATCCCGGGAATTAACCTTGTAAACCTACGCTGCACTCCCTCAATAGCAAGAATAGTTGGAGACCAATGTCTCCGAATTGATGTTGCGTAGCAGAGGAAGTATTGTCAGAAAGTTGTGTAGGAAGGAAATAGCAGGTACTGGCTGGTTCTACAGCCGTCTGTAGCAACAAATTCCACATATTCACCATCCTCTGACCAAAGAAATTCCTCCTCATCTCCTTTCTAAATGTACATCCTTTCATTCTGAGGCTATGCCCTCTGGCCCTAGATACAATGATGATACAATGTATTTGTTGTCATTTAAACCTTATTAAGGTTCAAACAAAATTTGGTTTCTGCAGTCAAGTAGAAGAACCAAGACACAACAAAAATTTACACAAACATCCATCGCAGTGAATCTCCTCCTCACTGTGATGGAAGGCAAAGTCTTATCTCTCCCCTGCACACCCCATCCTCCTCCCGATGTCAGAGTCAAAGCCCCCGGCGGGCAATGGTAAGTGTCCCGCGGCCATTAAAGCCGCGCCGGGCGATGCAAGGCCATGCTCCGGGTCTTGGTGTTGGAGCCCCCGGCGGGCGCTAGCAAGTCCCGCGGCCATTTAAAGCCGCGCCGGGCGATGTAAGGCCCCGCTCCAGGTCATCCTCAACCCCGCAACTCAGGCGGGAGAAGTCGCCGTTGCGGAAGCCCCGAAAAGTAGTCTCTCCCACTAGTTAACTTAGTTTTCAACAACTAAGTTACAGAGAAAGGTTGAATAAGTTAGGACTTTATTCTCTGGAGCGCAGAAGGTTAAGGGGGGACTTGATAGAGGTCTTTAAAGTGATGAGAGGGATAGACAGAGTTGGTGGACAAGCTTTTCCCTTTGAGAATAGGGAAGATTCAAACAAGAGGACATGACTTCAGAATTAAGAGACAGAAGTTTAGGGGTAACATGAGGGGGAACTTCTTTACTCAGAGAGTGGTAGCGGTGTGGAATGAGCTTCCAGTGGAAGTGGTGGCGGCAGGTTCGTTGGTATCATTTAAAAATAAATTGGATAGGCATATGGATGAGAAGAGAATGGAGGGTTATGGTATGAGTGCAGGCAGGTGGGACTAAGGGAAAAAAGTTGTTCGGCACGGACTTATAGGGCCAAGATGGCCTGTTTCTATGCTGTAATTGTTATATGGTTATAGTGGAAATATCCTCTCCACATTCACTCTATCCAGACCTATATTAGGTAAGTTTCAATGAGATCAGTTATATATGGTTGTATGGTCCCACCTCATCCTTCTAAACTGCAGCGAGTGGAGGCCCAGTGCCATCAAACGCTCATCATAAGTTAACCCAATCATTTCTGAGCCTGAAACATAACTTATTCCTTCTCTCCAGAGATGCTGCCTGACCCGCTGGATTACTCCAGCACTTTGTGCCAATTGTGAGAAAGTTATCAGTTAGAGCAGGACATAAGGCAGGGAATAGCAGAACTGCCTGAAAGTATCAGCTGCTGTTTTGGGCATTGTGTCCAACACACTGCAACAGGAAGGGTAAACTTGTTTTCATCCAGCCTGTGGGAAGAGAAGCTCGACTTGTGTTTCCAGGTGGCAGGCACATGTTGCCAGCGCACACTGCCTGTCCCTTAGCCAAGTCCCTTTGGGATCTTTATGTGGTCCCTGTGATGAGCTGACACGGAACTAGCTTACTTCCCAGCCTCGGGTGCTTGTCACTCACAGCGGAGAGAGCTGCACCGGCCCATTCCGCCACTTCCCCCTGTCCCGACAAGTGGGATTTAAAGTTGAAAAGATGGAAGGATCCCAGGTGATGTCCTTTCTGGGAATCCTCTTTGCGGAGTTTGACGTTGCAGTTTGTTTCCGAGCGTGGTCTGCTGGTGTGCGGGACGTATGCTCACCACATGTTGACCCGCAGCTGCCAAATGTCAGGCCAGATTGAAAAGGCTGCAGCCCGAGCTTTTCTTTCTTGGCACGTGTGGCAGAAAGCTTGAAGCGACTGGCATGTCCCAGTCATTGCTGTGCTGTGGCTGGTGTAAATAAACACTGTCTGCTGGTCACCAGTAGAGGAATGATGCCCTGATTACTCATTAGCATTACAGTAGTTGACCCCTGCCATGTTTGCCCCTCTCCTCAAGACTCCCACCAAGTGGAAGAACCGCCCTTGGTAAACAGGTGAGTAGTATTTGCCTTTTACCAGCTTCAGCCAGAATGGGGCCATTTTCAACTTCTGGTACAAAATCCACTCTGGACATTGGTCGAGGCAACTAGGCTGGTTTTGAAAAGCTTCCTATTTTGAAATCTGCCAATAGGTTGAGTTTGTTTGTCGCTTAAAAAATAGCTCAACCAAAGCTTGCTTATTCCTGGCAATCTTCCCTCCAATGTACACTGGGTTAAACCCAAGATAGACACAAACAGCTGGAGTAACTCAGCGGGACAAACACCATCTCTGGAGGGGAGGAATGGGTCAAGTCCTTTCTTCAATCTGAGTTACTCCAGCTTTTTGAGTATGTCTTTGGTTTAAACCAGCAAATGCAGTTCCTTCCCACACACTGGGTCTGGTCAGTTGATGTCGGCCCTACTGACTTTCGGGTAGGGTGGTGCCCACTATTGTCTGCTAGCTTCCAGAATTGTTTGCTGTATCCTGAAGCTGGCATGGGTCTACTGCATTCCATACTCTAACTGCTCAATGATCAAGACTGATGTGCCAATATTGTAGTGAGAGAGAGCTCCACTGTCCGAAGTGCCATCGTTCTAGTGGGATGTTAAACTGAGAACAGACTCCCTTCATTCTCTTTTGAATAGTTATAAAGCATGGAAACAGTCCCTATAGCTCAACTTGCCCATGCCACCCAATATGCCCCATCTACACTAGTCTCACCTAGACATAGAAACATAGAAAATAGGTGCCGGAGTAGGCCATTCGGCCCTTCGAGCCTGCACCGCCATTCAATATGATCATGGCTGATCATCCAAGTCACCTGCCTGCATTTGCCCCATTTCCCTCCAAACCTATCCTATCCATGTACCCTTCCAAATGTTTCTCAAATGTGGTGAGAGTACATCAGCTACCTCCTCTGGCAGCTTGTGCCATAGATCCACCCCCCTCCGGTTCTCGATGGCCCTACTCTGGGTAAAAGGCTCTGTGCATGGGCAGCACAGTGTGGCAATGGTAGAGCTGCCTGACGGTGCCAGAGACCCGGGTTTGATCCTGACTACAGGTGCCGTCTGTACGGCGTTTGTACATGTTCCCAGTGTCTGCGTGGTTTTTCTCTGGGTGCTCTGGTTAACTCCCACATTCCAAAGACGTGCGGGTTTGTATGTTAATTGGCTTCTGTAAATTGCTTCTAATGTATAGGACGGTGCTGGTGCACAGGGCGATCATTGGTCATAGAAAACATAGAAACATAGAAATTAGGTGCAGGAGTAGGCCATTCGGCCCTTCGAGCCTGCACCGCCATTCAATATGATCATGGCTGATCATCCAACTCAGTATCCCGTACCTGCCTTCTCTCCATACCCTCTGATCCCCTTGGCCACAAGGGCCACCTCTAACTCCCCCTTAAATATAGCCAATGAACTGGTCTCAACTATCCTCTGTGGCAGAGAGTTCCAGAGATTCACCACTCTCTGTGTGAAAAAAGTTCTCCTCATCTCAGTTTTAAAGGATTTGCCCCCTTATCCTTAAGCTGTGACCCCTTGTCCTGGACTTCCCCAACATCGGGAACAATCTTCCTGCATCTAGCCTGTCCAACCCCTTAAGAATTTTGTAAGTTTCTATAAGATCCCCTCTCAATCTCCTAAATTCTAGAGAGTATAAACCAAGTCTATCCAGTCTTTCTTCATAAGACAGTTCTGACATCCCAGGAATCAGTCTGGTGAACCTTCTCTGCACTCCCTCTATGGCAATAATGTTCTTCCTCAGATTTGGGCCGAAGACTCTGGGCCGAAGGGCCTGTCTCCATGCTGTATCTCTAAAGTCTAAAGTAAATTTACCTGCTTTACTCTTACGATGTTAAAGAATCCATGGTGTTCTTCTGAAACAGAGGAGGCAAATTCCCTTGCTGTCCTGCGCAGTTGTATTTCTCGATCAACCTTTCTGGTTGCGTTGCTGTTCTGGGAATGTGCCATACTCGGATGAGGACTTCAGATAAAGCCACTCAATAGGACAGACAGCATCTCAGGAAAGAAGGAATGGGTGACGTTTTGGGTCGAGACCCTTCTCGGTCTCAAATCGAAACGTCACCCATTCGTTCTTACCAGAGATGCCGTCTGTCCCACTGAGTTACTCCAGCATTTTATGTCTTATCTTCGGTTTAAGTCAGCACTTCAGATTAGGACTTCTTGCTTTTTTTAACAGTGACTACACTAAGTATTTCGTTGGCTGTAAAATGCTTTGAAATATCTTGGGAAGGGGTATAAACGGTGCTATCTAAATCCAGTCTCCCTTTTCTACATTTGGAAGGCTGCACATTTTCCAAAATATGGGGAATTTTGAACGGCATGGTGGTGCATTGTCTGCCTTGCAGCGCCAGAGACCCCTGTTTGATCCTGAATACGGGTGCTGTTTGTACCTTCTCCCTGAGACCTGCATGGGTTTTCTCTGGGTACCTGTTTACTGCCACTCCCCAAAGGCATACGGGTTTGCAGGTTAATTGGCTTCAGTAACTTGTAAAGTGTTCCTGGTGTGTAGGATGATGTTAGTATGTGGGAATTGCAGGTTGGTGCAGACTGAGTGGGCCAAAGAGCCTGTTTCTGTGCTGGATCTTTAAGTTTAACTAACCTCCCACGTGATTGCTCTCACACCCTAGTTCTCCGCTAGTTTTACTGTCCTGATTAAATGTTGCTGATTGTTAGCTGAGGGGAAGGTGACAATGATCCATTGTACATTTTACTTGAGCTTTGATTTCTCTTTTTCACACTTTACCCTTCCATATCTCTGTCTCCCTCTCCTCTGACTCTCAGTCTTTAGAAGCGTCTCAACCCGAAACGTCACCCATTCCTTCTATCCAGAGATGCTTCCTGTCCTGCTGAGTTACTTCGCATTTTGTGTTTATCTTCGGTGTAAACCAGCATCTGCAGTTCCTTCCTGCTTTAAACTAAATTGTTCATGATCCCTGGCTTCGAAATTGACTTAATTCTCCAGAAGTATGTTGAGTGATGCTTCATTCCTTGTGAGAAGAATATCTAGACTGAGGAAATTGTTTGACGTGGGAAATGTCAAGTACTGCAAACATTTTCTCTGCCTCACTCCATTTTGGTGTAATTATTATCAATTCTAACCTAATTGTTTGTGTCTGCTTCTAATTTGTCTACTGGTTTCTCTCTCCATTTCCTTTGCTGAGTGCAGCAAAATGTAATGTGATCCTTCCAGCATGGTCGGCCTTCTGTCCTTCCTTCAGGCAATCCACAAAGATTCTACCATGTACATCACTGCACTGTGACTTATGCACTTCCTCCTCTAACATCCTTCCCCTAATCCTTCGTGTTCCTTGGCTGCAGAGCTTTACAAAACTGTTCCCCTTGAAAGACAAAGTGTTGAACAAGCTTTGGGTCAGGCAGTTTCCCCAGAGAGCATGGATAGGTGACGTGTTGGGTCGGGACCCCTCTTCAGACTGATTGTAGGGGTAGGATGAAAGGAATCTGGAAGAACTCTCTTCCCCCTTATCTGGGTGGGAATAGAGTAAAGCACTAGTAATCGCAAACAACCTGGGCTGCTACCCGTACCACGAGGGAGTTATCTCTTACCTCGGTGCTAGTTTCTGCTCCAGCTCCCTGTGTGATGTCTTCCATCACTCCTAGAACACTGAAATGCCTCACTGCAAACGGGCCCATTTTCCTTCCTGGGTCATTTCAGACGAACCCTGATTGCACCATTCTTCTGCACGTAATACCTTCCTTCGTTTGTTTATGTGTACAAGATCACGAGAAGAACAGATAGGGTAAATGCACCATCTTTTACCCAGCGGAGTGGAATTAAGAGGACATGGATTTAAGTTTGGTGGGGTAGAGAGAGATTTAATAGGAACCTGAGGGATAACCTTTATACACCAAGGGTGGCAGATAGAAACATAGAAAATAGGTGCAGGAGGAGGCCATTCGGCCCTTCGAGCCAGCACCGCCATTCATTGTGATCATGGCTGATCGTCCCCAATCAATAACCCGTGCCTGCCTTCTCCCCATATCCCTTGATTTCACTAGCCCCTAGAACTCTATCTAATTCCCTCTTAAATCCATTCAATGACTTGGCCTCCACTGCCCTCTGCGGCAGGGAATTTCACAAATTCACAACTCTGGGTGAAAACGTTTTTTCTTACCTCTGGACTCGCCCAACATTGGGAACATTTTTCTAGCTTGTCCAGTTCTTTTATAATTTAATATGTTTCTATCCCCCCCCCCCCCCACCACCCCCCCCCCACCCCCCCCCCCCCCCCCCCCCCCCCATCCTTCTAAACTCCAGTGAATACAAGCCTAGTTTTTTTCAATCTTTCCTCATATGACAGTCCCGCCATCCCAGGGATCTCTTGTGAACCTACGCTTCACTGCCTCAATCACAAGGATGTCCTTCCTCAAATTAGATATATGGAACACACTGCCAGAGTAGGTAGCTGAGCAGATACTATCACATCCTTTAAGAAACATTTAGACAACACTTCAGAGCTACAACATGGAAACAGGCCCATTGTACGTTAATTGGCTTTGGTAAAATTGCGAGTTGTCCCTAGTGTAGGCTAGCGCTAGTGTGTACAGGGTGATTGCTGGTTGGCATGGACTCGGTGGGCCGAAGGACCTGGATCTCTAACGTCTAAAGTTCTCACATTTATATTTTGTGAGGGTTCCCATACCCTGTATATAACAAGCTCAGTGCTTTACGGTGGAAGTTTTCATTTATATAGTAACTTCCACATTCTCGGGTTGCCCCAGAATGCTTTGTAGACAAATAGTCCAGAAAAAACTGCACCACGGTTGCACTGTTGATAACAATTATTGTGAAAGGATACATATGGACCAGATATGGAGAAAGTTTGCTCTTCCCCTTGACCCCTAACACTAACTCTGACCCCCCCCCACAACCCTTCCATTGGCTCAGGCAGATGTGACAGGTGACCAAGTTCCCCTTCATCCCACCCCCTCACCGCTCCCTCAGTCTAAAACATTCAGCCTCAATCTTAAATCATTCCGTGGCCTGGTCATTCCTTTTTCAGAACTTCTAATCCCACACTCTCGCTCTTCCCCGTCCTAAATTTCCTCAACCTCTTTGCTTTCACACCCAGTCCATTTATCTCTAGTCTAGATTGCAGCTCGAAGCTTCTCCAGACATCTCCATCGCCCTCTGTCCTTCCCTAAAACCTGTCATTTGTCCCCCTCAATCTTTGACATCCTGTGGGGTCTTCAGTTTACATTTCCGGAGCTGGGCACATGCACATTGTTGCCTTTTATGTTGCGCCAATGCTCAATTGTCTGGAATATAAAGTACATGAAACACTTGGCAATCCAGGCTACTTCTGTGGAAACCGAGCTCGTGTTTCACCAGAAATGTCCTCAACCTGAAATGTTAAATTTGAAGAGCCATCCTAACCATAAATGTTGCCTATCCACGTTCTCCAGAGACGCCACCTGACCTGCTGAGTTACTCCAGTACTGCAATAGTTTCTTTATTATCATGTGTACCAAGGCATAGTGAAATACTTATTTTGCTTACAGAACAGCAAGGCTATGAATATGTGGAGTAGGGAAATGCCAGGGACCAGTATTTACAGCAAGATCAATTATATGTGTAAATCACTCAAACAACTCTGTACTCGGTTGAAAACGGGAGTAGTGTGTGTTCAGCCATATGCAAACAAGCCAGGCAAGATGACATTCCATATCTGAACAGTGTCTTTGCAAGGTGAAACCTGCACAAGCTGCCTGATTAACACAGGGGGAGGGGGGTTTGGAGAGATTTATTTTAATCACAAACCACTCTGCTGAGAGGCAGACACCATCTCCACATGGCTGACTTGCACTAAACTTTTTCTGACTCCCAAATCACCTTCCCCATCATCAGAAACCTGTGACTGTCTATTCACAATGAACTTGCCCAATTTTCTCGTTGAGGAGGTCATAGAAACATAGAAAACTAGGTGCAGGAGTAGGCCATTCGGCCCTTCGAGCCTGCACCACCATTCAATATGATCATGGCTGATCATCTAACTCAGTATCCTGTACCTGCCTTCTCTCCAAACCCTCTGATCCCTTTAGCCACAAGGGCCACATCTAACTCCCTCTTAAATATAGCCAATGAACTGGCCTCAACTACCTTCTGTGGCAGAGAGTTCCAGAGATTCACCACTCTCTGTGTGAAAAATGTTTTTCTCATCTCGGTCCTAAAGGATTTCCCCCTTATCCTTAAACTGTGACCCCTTGTCCATAACTTCCCCTTTGGTTCTGGACTCCCCCAACATCGGGAACAATCTTCCTGCATCTAGCTTGTCCAACCCCTTAAGAATTTTGTAAGTTTCTATAAGATCCCCCCCCTCAATCTTCAAAATTGCGAGCAGCATTGTTGTCAGATTTATCACCCAGTTTCCATTCCAATTGTGGATGATAAGTTTAGGAAAGACTTTGGGCTAATGTGTTATGATTTGAAACCATATTTGCAGCAGAGCCTGACAGACTGAGTAGGAGAGCACACAGTCACCACTTGTGAAACAGATAATGGGGATAATAGTTTATGGGAGTGTTTTTATTATGTAAAGGCTAAACATAATTTTAAATCATGTTGGTTGTTCAGAGCAGTTTAATACTTGTATTTAACCACATCTTCAAATAAATATAATAGACAATAGGTGCAGGAGTAGGCCATTCAGCCCTTCGAGCCTGCACGGCCATTCAATGTGATCATGGCTGATCATCCCCAATCAGTACCCCGTTCCTGCCTTCTCCCCATAGCCCCTGACTCCGCTATCTTTAAGAGCCCTATCTAGCTCTCTCTTGAAAGCATCCAGAGAACCTGCCTCCACCGCCCTCTGGGGCAGAGAATTCCACATATTCACAACTCTCTGTGAGGAAAAAGTGTTTCCTCGTCTCTAAATGGCTTACCCCTTATTCTGAAACTGTGGCCCCTGGTTCTGGACTCCCCCAACATCGGGAACATGTTTCCTGCCTCCAGCGTGTCCAAACCTTAACAATCTTATGTTTCAATAAGATATCGTCTCATCCTTCTGAACTCCAGAGTGTACAAGCCCAGCCGCTCCATTCTCTCAGCATATGACAGTCCCGCCATCCCGGGAATTAACCTTGTAAACCTACGCTGCACTCCCTCAATAGCAAGAATGTCCTTCCTCAAATTAGGGAAGCAAAACTGCACACCAATACTCCAAGTGTGGTCTCACTAGGGCCCTGTACAACTGCAGAAGGACCTCTTTGCTCCTATACTCAACGACTCTTGTTTTAAAGGCCATCATGCCATTTGCTTTCTTCACTGCCTGCTGTACCTGAATGCTTACTTTCATAGACTAATGTACAAGGACCCCCAGATCCCGTTGTACTTCCCTTTTTCCCAACTTGACGCCATTTAGATAGTAATCTGATTTTGCTACCAAAGTGGATAACCCCACATTTATCCAGATTAAACTTCATCTGCCATGCATCTGCCCACTCTCCCAACCTGTCCAAGTCACCCTACATTCTCATAGCATTCCCGTTGTGTAATAGATAATGTATTAAGTTACAAATCTCTTAATTATTTTCATAAAATAAACATGCATCATTGAAATGTGCTCATGATTACATCGCACATTGTGGGACTTGCTATCCATAACATTTTCATTGTGACTGATGTACAAGCATGCCCAGGTCTCGTTGATACAGTATAATGTGGATAAATGTGAGGTTATCCACTTTGGTGGCAAGAACAGGAAGGCAGATTATTATCTGAATGGTGTCAGATTAGGCGGGGGGGGGGGGGGGGGGTGCAACAATACCTGGGTGTGCTTTTACATCAGTCACTGAAAGTAAGCATGCAGGTACATCAGGCAGTGAAGAAAGCTAATGGCATGTTGGCCTTCATTGTGAGATGATTTGAGTTTATGAGCAAGGAGGTCCTACTGCAGTTGTACAGGGCACTGGTGATACTGCGCCTGGAATATTGTGTGCAATTTAGGTCTCCCAATGTGAGGAAGGGCATTATTGCTATTGAGGGACTGTAGCATAGTTTCACCAGGTTAATTCCTGGGATGGCGGGACTGGTGTATGATGAAAGAATGGGTCGACTGGGCTTGCGCTTGCTGGAATTTAGAAGGATGAGAAGGGATCTTATAGAAACATAAAATTCTTAGAGGATTGGACAGAGTAGGTGCAGGAAAATTGTTCCCAATGTTGGGGGAGTCCAGATCCAGTTGTCACAGTTTAAGAATAAAGGGTAGGCTATTTAGGACTGAGACGAGGAAAAACTTTTTCACCCAGAGAGTTGTGAATCTGTGGAATTCTCTTCCACAGAAGGCAGTGGAGGACAATTCACTGGATGTGTTCAAGAAATAGTTAGATTTATCTCTTAGGGCAGGGGGAATCAAGGGGTATGGGGGGGAAAAGCAGGAATGGGGTACAGATTTTGGATATTCAGCCATGATCATATTGAATGGCAGTGCTGGCTCGAAGGACTGTATGACCTACTCCTGCACCTATTTCCTATGTTTCTGTGTTACAGCACTTTTAAAAAGAAGTTGACATTGGCTGAAAACATTACGAGGCAGTCTGAAGTCTTCAAAAGTTGCCATGCTGTATAAATGCAAGCCTTATTTATCTCTCCTCATTCGGGCCGTCTCTTCTTCCTTCTCTCTGGGGGGGGGGGCCACTTCTTTGTCCTGTACCCTGGCCAGGACCCCTTTTTACACCCCCACCCCTTGCTGAGTGCCCCCTTTAATCCATCCAGTAGATCAAGATTGGCCATTAAATAGACCACCATATTCTTTGGGTATTTTTTCAAGTGCTTTGCCTTGGATGTCGTGTGTTCTTACTCCTGATACCTCATTGGGTCAAACAAGGCGTGCCAGCGACTAATTACATAGAAAACCTGCCTTCTCTCCATACCCCCTGATCCCTTTAGCCACAAGGGCCACATCTAACTCCCTCTTAAATATAGCCAATGAACTGGCCTCAACTACCTTCTGTGGCAGAGAATTCCACAGATTCACCACTCTCTGTGTAAAAAATGATTTTCTCATCTCGGTCCTAAAAGACTTCCCCCTTATCCTTAAACTGTGACCCCTTGTTCTGGACTTCCGCAACATCGGGAACAATCTTCCTGCAATCTAGCCTGTCCAACCCCTTAAGAATTTTGTAAGTTTCTATAAGATCCCCCCTCAATCTTCTAAATTCTAGCGAGTACAAGCCAAGTCTATCCAGTCTTTCTTCATATGAAAGTCCTGCCAGCCCAGGAATCAGTCTGGTGAACCTTCTCCGTACTCCCTCTATGGCAAGAATGTCTTTCCTCAGATTAGGAGACCAAAACTGTACGCAATACTCCAGGTGCGGTCTCACCAAGACCCTGTACAACTGCAGTAGAACCTCCCTGCTCCTATACTCAAATCCTTTTGCTATGGATGCTAACATACCATTTGCTTTCTTCGCTGCCACACTGTCACTGCCATAATTCTGCAATTTGATTGATCCAATGGATTTACCAGCCCCATCTCACTGGGGCTGCTGAACTCAGTGGAAATAGTTACCTCTGCAGCAGTTGATTGCTCACTTTACTGAGGTCACCTATTGGAATACAAGCAAAGATTAGTCTTTGGGTTCAATGTGTAACGAGTTAGTCAGATCTGTTTGACTGGAGTAAAATATTTTCCTTATTTTCTGCCACGTCAGCCATGTCTAGACAGCCCAATATTGAAAGGAAACCTTTTCTGAACTCAACATGTTATTATCTCGCGGTGCTCCTGGATGCCAGAAACATAATGATTTAAACTTTGGATTTAATGTCTAATTTTATTTCTTGGACTTGATGTTAAAATGAACTCTGCTTGGAAAATCCACGTAGGGTGAGGTGCTGCGGAAAGATAGATTTCCACAAATTGTTATTTCTCGGGCCTGTCGTGGCGGTGACTAACTGTGGGTTATGTCCCTTCACCCGACATGGAAAATAAGCATGACCTGCTTCTCCTGTGTACTGTATGTATTCCAGATCAAAGAAGGCTGGAAAAAGTTGAACACACATAGTGAGGAAATCTCTGTTAATCTTTAGACCTATCCTGCCCTGTCATTTGTTTCCTGGTGTTGCTTTTTGTTTTTTTTTTAAACAAATGTCCATCTGTAATCTGATGCTCAAACTTCTGACAGTCTGCAGAATTCACAAAACTATGAATCCTGTCTTAATCCTTTGCTTACCATCGATTTATATATTTTTTATTCTTCCTTCCAAAGTGGAGGAGTACATAACGTCCCACATTGTAGACACAAAATACTGGAGTCACTCAGCGGGTCAGGCAGCATCCCTCAAGAACATGGGTGGGTGACGTTTCGTGTTGTGACCCTTCACGAGTCTGTTTGAAGTGGGGGCTCGACCCGAAATGTCAGTCTGCCGAAGCGTCCCGACCAGAAATACCACCAATCCATATTCTCCAGGGATGCTCTCTGACCCTCTGAGCTTTTTTCCGATATTGTGTGTCTTTCCTTGGGAAACCAGCACCCGCACTTCCCAGCTTCTACTTCCCATTTTATACCCCAGCTGCCAAATCCTTGACAACTCAATAGTTGCAGCTTTTTGCATTTTCAGACAAACTTATAAAGAAGTTATTGCACGAGAGAGCACAGGACTCAGGGGTTCAGCATTAGCATTCATATGCATGTGTATGTGTGCCTGTATAATATATGCGTGTGTGTGTGTGTGTATACACACTGAACTTTCTTTTTCTTTCGTTTATGATATTGTTCACAGAGTTGTGCTGCAGCAAGTAAGAATTTAATTGTTCTATCCAGGAAAATAAAACACTCTTGAGTAGCGAGCTAACTGGGCAGAATAAATGGGACATTTTTTTTTATTGTCAATCAATGTCCCATGTAATGTTACAGGGATCAGTGCAGGAACTCAACAATGTATCTGTACAGATGACGTGGATGAAGGGAGCATGTGTATGCCGTGATAGTGACAAAAAGAAAGTTATTAAGTGAGCAGTTAAGCATGTGGCTGATGGGGTATAACATGGTAAATTATGAACTCTTACACTTTGGAAGGAAGAATAAAATATATCATTTTTTATTTAAAACAACGAAAACTACAAAATGTTGATGTGCAAATGGACCTGGAGGTCCCCATTCATGAAGCGCAAGCACTTACCCAAAAATAAGGCACAAGTTAGGATTGTTCAGACTGTGGAAATTTGCCTTTACAAAATTCACAAATCAATACCCCAAAATTTGAGATATAGAATGAAATTCACACTCACGGAATTCATGTAGGAGAAAGAACAGTTAATACCGTATTTCCCAGCAATGAAGACGCTATTTTTACCCAAAAATAAGGCACGAAAAATTACATTCGTCTTGGAGGCCGAAGGTTAGGTTGTTAGCCAACGGAGCTGCGGTGCTACTCAAGATAGACTTGACTACCTCGCGCTGCTGCACCCGACCCTCAGAGAACAAGGCTTACCGCAGGTCTGGTGGACAGTGCTGGCACCGCTTTTCGGGGCTTCCGCAACGGCGACTTCTCCCCACCCGAGTAGCGGGGTCGAGGATGATGGGAGCCCTTCATCATCGCCCGGCGTGGCTTCAACGGCTGCGGGACTTGCCAGCGCCCGCCCAGGGCTCCAACAACAAGACCCGGAGCGCGGCCTTGCATCGGGCACGGGTTAATGGCCGCGGTTCCTATCGCCCGCCGGGGGTTGACTTTGACCATCGGGGGGAGACGGAAGTGCGGGGAGAGATACGGAGCCTTCCACCACAGCAAAGGGGATGCGCTGTGATGGATGTCTGTGTAAAATGTGTTGGTGTGTCGGGTCTTTTTTTTCTTGTGTGTATGACTGCAGAAACAACATTTCACTTGAGCCTCTATGAGGTTCAAGTGACAAATAAATTGTATTGTATTGTATTGTAACAATGATAGCCAAGTCTATCCCTCATTGCTGGCAGCTGATGGGAAGCGGCTGTAAAAGGACAGTGCCGTTGGGTGGGGAAGAGTTCCTTTCACAGCGTGTGGGTTGTCTGGCCAGAGGTAAAGTAGCGGGGAGGGCAGGAGCGTTGAGAAACGGGGTCGGGGAATCATGATCGCTACTCGCTCACTAACCGCTGCCGTGGTGCTCTGTGCGTGGAGCCACTGGATCGTGGCCGGGGAGGGAAGTAGCTCGGGTGGCAGCATGCGGCCGCCGGGACTGGACAGCGGTACCGGCAGCCACCAAAGCACCTTCTGCCAGCCCGCCCGCCAGGCAGCCATGGTGTCCTTCGGCACAGGCGCAAACGGTGGAGGTGGTGGTTGATGGGTAGCTACTGGCTGGGCCCGGGGCAGGCGACTTTGGCGCTACAGACAGTCCTGGGGACGCAGGGGATCTGGGAACTGCCGCCAGTCCCGGGTCACGCAGTCGATGTTGACGACCCCTGGACTAAACCAAACCCTTGATCCTGTCCCGCCATCCTTTTCTCAAAATTCAGCAACTTAAATTGGGGGTGCGTGTTCAACTCGGGTGCGTCTTCATTGCTGGGAAATACGGTAAATGAACACAAAGTTTGTCTTTTCTACGCGTCTCTTCACGCAGGCGCAGACGATGTGGCTTTGTGACCACGTGGATGGTTTTCTGAGAACACAACTACCACTCCCTGTAATGCAGAGCCTGCCTGTATTTGCAGAAGTGTGTGCTTGCATTGGGAACAGTGCAGAGGGGATTCACTGAGATAACGATATTGACATGCACTCATAAGTTACAGGAGCAGAATTTTGGGGAGAGAGGATTTGACAGTGGGTGCTGAGAGGTTGTTCCTAGAACTAGGAGGCACAGTTCCAGAGTAAGGGGTCTCACATTTATGACGGAGATGCCGAAGAGACAAGAATCTCTGGAATTCTGTATCCCAGTGAGCGGACCAGGAGGAGTAATTTAATCTATTCAAGGTGAAGATGAACAGATCTTTTAAACTGTAAGGGAGTCGAGGAGTGCTGATAGAGGGTGGGGAACTGGTGTGGAGGCCAAGAGTGAATCTGCCATGTTTTAATGAATGGCAAAGCAGGCGGAAGGGTCTATTTCTGCTTCTGTTCATGTCCTTAATTAGAATTCACATGTGATATGAATACATCCGTCTTGGCAAAATATTCTATCTGATTTATATTTGGAAGTTTTATTGCAGAAACCAGCAGATTAATCACCAATGATTTCACTGCTTCCAGTATGTCCAAACTGGAAGCTGATTAAATTTTTGCAACACAATTGAATTGTTACATTTGGCTATTCCAACAATGAGCTGCTAAAGTGTTAGTTCTGGAGTAGAAATTCGTATTACGAGTACTGTGGTTTATGTAATAAATGTTCTTAGAAATCTAGTCAACTCTGTTGGGGCAGCACGGTGGCGCAGCAGTAGGGTTGCCGCCTTTCAGCTCCAGAGACGCAGGTTCGATCCAGTCTGCGGGTGCTGACCATACGGAATTTGTACATACTTCCTGTGACCGCATGCTCTGTTTTCCTCCCACACATCGAAAGACATTCAAGTGTGTAGGTTAATTGGCTTTGATTAAATTGTCCTTGGTGTGTACAGGGTTCTAGTTGGTTGGCATGGACTCAGCCGGCCTGTTTCCATGCTGTATCTCCAAAAAAGTTTTTTAAGTTATTGTTTTGATGTTCATGAAAATGTAAAGAACAAAGCAGGGTAATAATTGCAACTTCCCGTAGATAGATTGGCCCAGTAGCTAGTGTGCGTTGACTTCTCAAACAAAGTGGTGAGCCAAATATGGCTGCCATGCAATGGTTTGGAAGTCTTACTGCTTTGCTCTCCATCGCGCCCTTCCCCCTTTTTAACCTCGGCAGAAAATACCTGGAAAACTGACTCATACACGAGGTTGCATGGAGCATTCAAAATGACAAACTAATGGACATTGAAACTACAATAAAGCTGTTTGTATCCCAGGTTATTCAAGGCTTTATGTACCACGTGGAACCAAGACTGTTTGTTTACAGGCAACGTTGGAAAGCAGATATAAAAATAGAACATTCCAAAATTATTTGTCACATCTGCTGCATCTGTGGGAAGATAATGTCCTGGCTGACTGATGTTTGATTGGCACAAGTTGAGCATGGTTTGACTTGCATCAGAAACCTCAAAAATGCAAGTGCCCCAATTCTGCTGTTGAGAAATCAGTCCCACAGATGGTAATGAATAATTGCAGCATACATACACTGGATAATGCAGGAATGCCATCGTACTCTTGACAGAGACGTGGTCGTGACCACTGGGAGGAAATTATAGCAAAACAGCAACCAGCCTTAGAATAGGCCCCCCCAATCCCACCAAGATGACCCTGTACAAATGAGCACCGGGCAATCCCAGAATATCAGGAAGAAATCTTGAGGTTCACCTTCTCCATCAAACAGTGCTAATGAATTTGCTTAGAGCTTAACTTTGGAAATTCAGCGCTACTGAAAGTTAGTTGAGAATTTCGGAGCCTGAGTTCAGTGTGCGTCTGTCCCTATGTTGCATATTCATGGAAAGCCTCCTAAAACCTAATTCTCCAAAACTTATCAAAGGGATGTTTGACACTCTCTTAGTGAGTAGTGTACGTCCCAGAATGACACCAACCAAAACTGTTCCAACTCAAACTCGATCCTTTGCCCCAAAGGTTCTAGCAGCTAGGTGGAGATAACTTGCTTATTCTAAAATACACGTGGCTTCATATCTTTCCACCTGGTGGAATAATGGTCATGTTTCAGTACCAGCAGTAAGGGGTTAGGATCATTGATCTCTGTTGTAAGTTGGGGGATTTAAATTCAAGAAATTAAATAACTTGAGTTAACTTGAATACTTGACACGCCCGGCGAGCAGCGGGCCCGACTCGCCCCGCCACGTTTGTACGGCGGAGGTGAACTTGCCCGCTGGGTGCCACGGTCGGCAGAGAGGCCGGCGCAGAGCGAGTGGTCGATATGGTCGGATCAGAGTCCAGAGGACAGTGTTGGGTCGAGGTCAGAGTCTGGGTGGGGCTGAAGTGGAAGGGGGACCTGGCGTGGTGGGGAACACCAAGAACAAAGGGAGACCCGGAGGGGATAAGGAAGGGACGAGTCCTTGTAACTTTGTCAGCGGCTTTGTGGCCACGCTTTGGTGTAATTTGTATACAAAGGCAAAGTATTCCACTGTACCCAGCCTGGTGCAAGTGACAAGAACGTATCATCATCAAGACTAGATTTCATGCGCTGAATGACCAAATGAATGTACTGGATTGTCCAAAACATCTCTCCAGTCGCTTCAGGGTAGGAATGATACTGTCCTTACCCAGTAAACCTGTATCTGACTTGGTCTGTTTAGCTCATGTTCTACTCCTTCAGGGACAATCAGGGAGGGGCAATGAATGTTGAACCTGCCAGCAAAATCTGTTGTAGAGATAAATAACAAAAAATGACACCGATCCCATCTGTAGTGACAAGCCTCTCGAGCGAAAAATGCGTTTCCAAATTCTCCTTGGAATTTACAGATGAATTTATCTTGGCTGGGAACCAGGGCACTTCTTGTTGAATGCTTGTGCAGGTTTGCAGTTAATGGATGAAGCCACGTTTTGTCTCACTTCTACCTCCTGTGTCTTCGCAGGGCAAAGTGTCAACCCCAGGCTTTCCGGCCTGGTAGGACTCCATGGGGCCCAGGAGAAGCAGCCCTTCCTGGTCGTCTTCTTCAAAGTCAGCAAGGTGCACATTCGGACGACCCGATCGGCTGCAAGCAAGCGCAGGAACCAAGGGCGCAGCAAGTCCACCTCCGTTCAAGAGTCACCCAGGGCAACGAGTTTAACAGGTAAATGGGAGACCACGGGAATGGGAAGATTCCAATCTTTCACTGATTGGGGGTGGGGGGTTTGGTTCTATTCTTTAAATTGAAATGCTGTTATTATCAGCAATGGTTTTTTTATGGTGAGAAAAGGATGCACTGTGAAAACAAGGGGACATGACTTGAGAATTAAGGGACAGAAGTTTAGGGGTAACATGAGGGGGTTGTTCTTTACTCAGAGAGTGGTAGCTGTGTGGAATGAGCTTCCAGTGGAAGTGGTGGAGGCAGGTTCGATTTTATCATTTAAAAATAAATTAGATAGGTATATGGACGGGAAAGGAATGGAGGGTTATGGTCTGAGTGCAGGTAGATGGGACTAGGGGAAAATAAGTGTTCGGCACGGACATGAAGGGCCAAGATGGCCTGTTTCCGTGCTGTAATTGTTATGTAGTTATAATAATAATGAACTGCAGCGAGATATGTAAGGGCAGATGCATGGCAGGTGAAGCAGGGAAATGTGAAATGATGCACTAAGGTAGGAAGAATGAGAAGAGGCAAAATAATATAGATAATGTTCTTAAATGGAAAGGAGAGCAGAGGCACCCGGGCTACATGGGCACAGTTCAGTGAAGCTGGAACGAGTGCAAATGATTTTTACGAGGATGTTGCGAGGACTGTAGGGCTCAACTGGAGTATTGTGTTCATTCTGATTGCCAAGTTACCAGAAAGATGTGAAGGCATTAGTGAGGGGTGAGGGAAGAATAACCTGAGTGGTTTCTGGAATGACAAACTCCACTTACTCGGAAAGATGGGAGAAACTGGGAACATATTCTTTGGAGAAGACAGAGGAGGGGGGGGGGGGGGGGTATTTGCTGGAAATGCTTAAACGGAGATTGATCTGGCCAGAGTGGATGTTGGCAGAATGTTCCTACCATCTGCACCACCCTTTTCATTTGGGGGTAGACATGAAGCTATTCCTGGTTTGTTTCCCCCCCCCCCCCATCAATTATCTGCTTTTCCAAGGACTTTAGGTCACAGCAAACATGTGAACTGTGGTTGGACCTTCTGTCAGACTTAAATTAACAAGTTCCCTTTTTACGTCTCATTGCTTTCAATGAAATAATGTATACTTTAGATGCGGAGAAAGTACACATTTCCCATCTCCATCCCACAACAACTAATTCATTCTCTGCTTCCCTGAGAGTTTATTTTTCACAGTACTCAAGTTGTAGAACAATACATATCCTTTGCTTTTTTTTAAACAAGGAAGGTTAAACATTTGTTCTTTTCATACATCTGTCCACACCAGTGGGGGAACTGTAGAGAAGAAAGATTTGTGCATTGGTGCATTTAAACAATAACCATAAAAGCAGATAAAACACATTGCAGATATTGCAAACTCAGTCTAGCAGCTGTTTTCACATAGCATGTAGGTCTGTTAGCCAGCGGTGGAAGATGGCAACAAGGGAGAGAATGGGAAGAAAAAATAGATTTGGCTTAGATAGCCAACTTTGACCTTTCATTTACAACAGCTGCAGACTCTACCCACAGTCTGTGATTTCAAGGCGATAACAATTTTAAAAGGATTGAAATGTTTTTTTCAGTGTGACTTTGATTTTTGGAATTGCTTAGTTTGAGCAGCTGGAATCATGGTCTCCCAGTGAAGTGTGTTGTAGACATAGGCAAGAATCGTGAATTGGAGGTGGGACTAGTAGCCAGTTCAGGTCAATCAGCACAGGATGATTTATAAAGAATTACTTGGCCTATTGTGAGCAGTTCTGGTTGACACATTTTCGAGGTTAATCCACATTCGATCAATGTAGTTAAGCAAGAGATGCTGCACAAAAGATTCACAAAGATGTTGCCTGTTCTGGAGATCTTAGAAAACATAGAAACATAGAAATTAGGTGCAGGAGTAGGCCATTCGGCCCTTCGAGCCTGCACCGCCATTCAATATGATCATGGCTGATCATCCAACTCAGTATCCCGTACCTGCCTTCTCTCCATCCCCCCTGACCCCCTTAGCCACAAGGGCGACATCTAACTTAAATATAGCCAATGAACTGGCCTCAACTACCCTCTGCGGCAGAGAGTTCCAGAGATTCACCCTCTCTGTGTGAAAGTATGTTGAGTTGTATGAAGAGACTGAATAGGTTGGGAGACACAAGGAACTGCAGATGCTGGAATCTTGAGTGAAACACCAAGTGCTGGAAGACCTCAGCGGGTCCAGCAGCATTTCTGGAAGACATAGATAGGCGATGTTTTGGGTTGGAACGCTTTTTCACGCTGATTGAAGTGGGGGAAAAGAGGTGGGAGCAGGACAGAGCCTGACAAGTGCTAGGTTGATACAGGCAAGGGGTTTTTGATTGGAATATGGGGAGATGATGGCTGCGAAGGAAAGGAAACCACAAGACTGAGAGAGAAGGAGAGCAGGTGGGGGGCTGGGAAAGAGGGTGGGCTGGGGGGCGGGGGCGGAAGAGAAGGAATAGTGGGAAAATGGTGCATACAGGGGTGGTAGGCACAGGAAAGGGGGGGGGGGCTTACATAATTTGAGAATTCTAGGTTTATACCATTGGGTTGCAAGTGGACTGAGGTGCTGTTCCTCTAGTTTGTGTGCGGTCTCACTGTTTCAATGGCGGAGCCCCAGGATAGAAGGTTGGTATGGTAATGGGAAGGGTTAGCAACTAGGAGAATCAACAGGCCGAGGTGGACCAAGAGCAGGTGTTTGGCAGGTGTGTGGGCGAGCAAAACTGCGGGACGTAGCCTGTTTTTGTGCCGTTTAAGTCTATGAATCTGGTGCAAGTTATTTTGCAGCAGTTGATGTTGGTTTATTAAAATTCTGTCTGCACCCTCTGTATTAAATTGAAAACTCAGGAAACACTTGGGCAACATCTGTGGAACGAGAACAGAAATAAACATTTGATCTGAAACATTAACACCATAATGAACTCTTCCTGTCGATCCAGTTTCAATTCTTTGAGCCAATAACCTGCACATCAATGCTGGTCGATTAGTAAAGGGAAAATATTGCAGATGCTGAAATATTGAAAGATCATTGCCCTGAAACATTAATTTTGTTTCTCTCTCCGTAGATGCTACCTGACGAGTGTATCCAGCATTTTATGGTTGTATTTAACATTTCTAACATAGTGTTTGATTTGTGCGTTCCATTGGTATAAGCGGGCCCACTTTAATGCATTGACCAACACGAGTCACTTTTGGTTAGCACCTCTATGTTTATGGTGCATCATTGACACCTTAACTTATTTGTAGTTGTGTCCATGATGACAAGAGCAGCACCTTGCATTCATTTATTCTGCCAGAGTGTTCTCGTATAATTTGACATTGAGTTTAGTTTAGAGATATAGCACGGAAACAGGCCCTTCAGCGCAGCGAGTCCACATCGACCAAGATCTACTCTTGTCCCTCGAGCCTGTGTTTGGCCAATATCCTTTTAAACCTTTCCTATCCATGCACCTGTCTCAACTGCTGCCTCTGGCAACTGGTTCCATATGCCCACCACCCTCAGTGTAAAAAAAAGGTTGCCCCTCAGGTTCCTATTAAATCTTTCCCCTCTCATTTTAAACCAGAATCTAAAGAGCAGGTAGGAGGATAGATGGATGGTTGACTTGGACACAGTTGACCAAATTGTGGCAAATTCTATGCCAATTCATTCCATGCTTCTGGCTTCCCATTCCAGTAGATGGGAAACCCACTGAGCTGCATCTGTGGAACTGTTTCCCCAGGTTCAATGTCATGGTTCAATGACATGTTTGTCTTTGCATGCTCATGTGGAACCAAGACTAACTGAGATCCTCAATTACATGAAGTTTCATCATTTTCCATTGCCAGTACACTACCAAAATTAGCTTGGATAGCTGTAGTGGGTTGGTGTTCATCTGAAATGTGCTTCTTTTGAGAGATTATTGTGGTGCTAAAATTATTTCTGCATCATATTTGAATGATATATTATGTAGTAGGTATCTTTGAAGCTTTGTCAAATTGTATCAGTAGGACTGAAGCTTACTGTAAATTGCACAATTTTATGGAATCCTATAATGTACATTTTGCAATACTTGTTGCTTGCGTTTATCTATTCCCCGATCTATACTCATTCCTAGAGCCAGGATTTTGCCAGCCTAGTTTTCGTTACTAGCGTAGGACCATTAGAATATGGGAGACCATTGCACCCCTTGAGTCCATCTCAGCACCTAGTAAAGCAATTCAGTCTATTGCATTTTCCACCTGCTCCCCCATATACCAGCAGTATTTTTCTTCCTCAAACATTCCCTTGTTTGAGTAGGAAGGAACTGCAGATGCTGCTTTAAACCGAAGACAAACACACAAGGCTGGAGTAA
Source organism: Leucoraja erinaceus (assembly GCF_028641065.1). Classification (NCBI taxonomy): domain Eukaryota; kingdom Metazoa; phylum Chordata; class Chondrichthyes; order Rajiformes; family Rajidae; genus Leucoraja; species Leucoraja erinaceus. The sequence goes on along the minus strand of NC_073380.1, from coordinate 92,813,924 downwards.
CTCAGCGGATCAGACAGCATCTCAGGGGATAAGAAATAGGTGATGTTTCAGGTTGAGACAATTCTTTGTTTAAATTATCTTCCACCAGCTTTTTCCCCCAGTGAATTCCAGCTCACAGCAACTTGCTACTTGACTAAGTTTTGTGTTGTCACACCTGGGATCAAAGGGAAAAGGAGCAAACTCCATACAGACAGCACCCATATTCAGGATCATTTCCGGGTCTCTGGCACTTTTAGGCAGCAACTTTATGGCCAATGTACTGCCCCATAGTCTTGAACTGAATTAAAACACAGTAGCTGTAATGGGGGACATAGCATCACTTAGAGATTTAAGACTGACAATTTATTAAAACCTTTTTTTAGTTTGGTTAGTAACCAAAGTTATCAACATATAATTTTTTTGTGTGTTGGAAAATAAAATATAGTGGCACAGCTGGTGGACTTGTTGCCTCACACGCCAGAGATCTGTGTTCGATCCTGTCCTCGGGCACTGTCTGTGTTGAATTTGCACATTCTCCCTGCAAGCGTGTGGGTTTCCTCCCACACCCCAAAGACGCATTGGCTTTGTAGGTTAACTTGTCTCTGTAAAATTGCCCCTAATGTGTAGGGAGTGGGTGAGGAAAGTGGGATAACAGAACTTGTGTGAATGGTTGGTAGACAAAAATGCTGGAGAAACTCAGCGGCTGAGGCAGCATCTATGGTGCGAAGGAAATAGGCGACGTTTTGGGTCAAGACCCTTCGTCAGACTGATGTGAGGGTGTGGGGGGGGAAATGAAGAAAGGAAGAGGCGGAGACAGTGGGCTGAGGGGGAGCTGGGAAGGGGAGGAGAAAGCAAGGACTATCTGAAATTGGAGAAGTCAATGTTTATACCGCTGGGGTGCAAACTGCCCAAGCGAAATATGAGGTGCTGTTTCTCCAATTTACGGTGGTCCTCACTCTGGCCATGGAGGAGGCCCAGGACAGAAAGGTCAGACTCGGAATGAAAGGGGAGTTGAAATGCTGAGCCACGGGGAGATCAGGTTGGTTATTGCGAACTAAGTGGAGGTGTTGGGTGAAGCGATCGCCAAGCCTGCGCTTGGTCTCACCGATGTAGAGCAGCTGACACCTAGAGCAGCGGATGCAATAACCATATAACCATATAACAATTACAGTACGGAAACAGGCCATCTCGGCTCTACAAGTCCGTGCCGAACAACTTTTTTTCCCTTAGTCCCACCTGCCTGCACTCATACCATAACCCTCCATTCTCTTCTCATCCATATGCCTATCCAAATTATTTTTAAATGATACCAATGAACCTGCCTCCACCACTTCCACTGGAAGCTCATTCCACACCGCTACCACTCTCTGAGTAAAGAAGTTCCCCCTCATGTTACCCTTAAACTTCTGTCCCTTAATTCTGAAGTCATGTCCTCTTGTTTGAATCTTCCCTATTCTCAAAGGGAAAAGCTTGTCCACATCAACTCTGTCTATCCCTCTCATCATTTTAAAGACCTCTATCAAGTCCCCCATTAACCTTCTGCGCTCCAGAGAATAAAGACCTAACTTATTCAACCTATCTCTGTAACTTAGTTGTTGAAACCCAGGCAACATTCTAGTAAATCTCCTCTGTAATCTCTCTATTTTGTTGACATCCTTCCTATAATTGGGCGACCAAAATTGTACACCACACTCCAGATTTGGTCTCACCAATGCCTTGTGAGCAATAGATGAGATTGGAGGAGGTGCACATGAACCGCTACCGCACCTGGAGAAACTGCTTGGGTCTTTAATGGAATCAAGGGGGGAGGTAAAGTGACAAGTGTAGCATTTCCTGCGGTTGCAGGGGAAAGTGCCAGGAGTGGGGGTGGTTTGGTTGGGAAGGGACGAATTGACCAGGGAGTTATGGAGGGAGCGGTCTCTGCGCAAAGCCAACAGGGGAGGTAATGGGAAGATGTGGCCAATGGTGGGATCCCATTGGTAGACAAAGCTGGCGAAAATCAGTGGGTGAGGCAGCATCTATGGAGCGAAGGAATAGGCGACGTTTCGGGTCGAGACCCTTCTTCAGGCTGGTTGAGTGGGGGGGGCTGGGAAAAAGAAAGGAAGAGGCGGAGACAGTAGGCTGAACGAGAACTGGGAATGTGAAGGAGGGAGAAACCAAGGACTACCTGAAATTGGAGAAATCAATCATACCGCTGGGGTGTAAACTACCCAAGCAAACTATGAGGTGCTGCTCCAATTTACGGTGGGACTCACTCTGGCCATGGAAGAGGCTCGGGACAGAAAGGTCGGATTCGGAATGGGAGGGGGAGTTGAAGTGCAGAGCCACTGGGAGATCAGGTTGGTTATTGCGAACCGAGCGGAGGTGTTGGGCGAAGCGATCGCCAAGCCTGCGCTTGGTCTCACCGAGGCTGATCATACGCTGAATAATCCAACCACATTTTTGTTTGAAAGTGGAAAGAAATAATAGAAATTTCATTCTTTGAAACATGTAGAAAGAGTTGAGATACTGTATATACTGTATTATAATTTTGCTGCATGTCTTTGTGATAGTACGGGAGCACCTGAAGTCTGCGTGCTCAGCCCCTTGCTTTACTCACTCTATACCCATGACTTCATAGCCGGACATAGGGCGAACTCCATCATCAAGTTCGCCAATGACACCACTGTGGTTGGACAAATTACACAAGGTCATGAGTCAGAGTATAGAAGTGAGATCGACATCGCGCGGGGCTCCGAAATTTTTGTCGTGAACAAAATCTTCACTCGCCAACGGCCTGTCGCGGAACTGACGGCCAAAGTGGGACAGGCCCAAGACCCTGGCGCGATGCAACGTCTCGCCTTCAACAGCGACAGAAGCAGGCAAACGATCGCTGAACACGGCCTGGGGCTCACGGCCGTTGCGGTCCGGATCTACCCCCACTTCTACTCCCAGAGCGGGGCCAGAGGGGCGATGGATGGGAGGGTGGAGGGGGGTCTCCCTGTCGGTCTGCTCCTGGGCCTGGCCAAGATGGCCATTCGCGGGTCCAGGCAGCGGGCAGTCGATGGCCGCACAGCGGTCCCCTGCCTGCCCCTTTTCCGGGGTTACGTCCGAGCTCGCGTGTCCCTAGAAAAGGAGCACGCGGTGTCCATGGGGACTGTGGAGGCCTTCTGTGAACGCTGGTCACCACAGGAGGTTGAATATATTATAGGTAAAAATGTTAATATTTTAATTTGATAATTTTGTTTAAGTGTTTTTTAAATTGCTTGAGTTTTTTCCGGGTCCATGTCCGTGCCCGCCTGCCCCTGGAGAGGGAACACGCGGTGTCCATGGGGACTTTGGAGGCCTTCCGTGAATGCTGGTCGCCGTTGGAGGTCGAGTGTTTTGTTGATAAAGTTGACGTTATATTAATTTGATGGTCGTTTGTTTGTAGACTGTCAACATAGGCAGTCTTTGATTGTGTTAATACTCTGTGTTTATTTATATTTTTTTGAATAAAAGTAGTTTCATAAAAAAAAAATTTGAAAAAGAGCGGGGCCAAGAAAATTGAAGATGGACGCAAAATGCTGGATTAACTCAGCGGAACTGGCAGCATCTCTGGAGAGAAGGAATGGGTTACGTTTCGGGTCAAGACCCTTCTTTTCAGACTGAAGAAGAGTCTCCAGAAGGCTGTGTGTATGCATGTAATCGCGCCCGACCTTCGCAGGACCATCTCGGCTCAACACGACCACAAGGTCGCGTAATTTGGTTGCCAAGGACACGCAAGTGGGACAGGCCCTTAACTACGCACTTCGTCCGAGCACATTATCGCACGCATCATGCAAACCGTCTTAAATGACCACCTAAACTGTCATTTAGCAATCTAAAAAGCTGCCTAGGTTGCCCGGCTGGAAACAGAAACAAAGTTAAGTGAGAGCCCTGCTTCGGACAATTTCAGTATTTCCAATTGCTTTCTGGTTGAATAGACTTTTCTTTGGCACGTTAATTTTGGAGTCCAGTCCCTACTTTTGATAATCATAAGGCAAAATCTTTTACATACAGTTAGTGCATTAAAAAAAAAAATCTAATTTTAGTGTAATTTGTACATTTAAAATGAGATTTTACAGGAAATAACGAAGAGATGTGTGCAGAACACTACAATTACATTTAATCAGACAAGCCCAGCAAGGGGACATTTGAAAGCTGTTAAAAATAATGTATTTTGATCAATGCTTTCAAATATGCCACAAAATGTGCTTCGTAAGCTTTCTTCTGAAATTGTGCTCCAGCTCTTGACAAGCAGAATGTGAGAAAATATTGTTCTCACTGATCCCAAGGGAAACTCTGTAGTTTTAATTTACGGTAAATTCAGGCTATTTAGCATTTGAGCAATGTAAGCAATGCTAGGAGCCCTTTATCCCAACACCATTCCCTGTAAACAAGAGGAACCCTTCATGTAAATTCTATGAGGGAGATGAACTTGAGCCTGTGATTAAGCTGAAGTGTTCCGATTCCCCCAAATGTACTTGGCATGCAGTGTTGTCCGTGTGCCCTTGAGAAATGTTTGAGTTAAGCAATCCTGTTTATACTAGCCTCAAAGTAGGAGAAAAGTCCTTTCACCAGAGTCTTGTAAATCACGTACTTCAAATTGCTGCAGAATCTTATAACTGAATGACTAGAAACATAGAAACATAGAAATTAGGTGCAGGAGTAGGCCATTCGGCCCTTCGAGCCTGCACCGCCATTCAATATGATCATGGCTGATCATCCAACTCAGTATCCCGTACCTGCCTTCTCTCCATACCCTCTGATCCCCTTGGCCACAAGGGCCACATCTAACTCCCTCTTAAATATAGCCAATGAACTGGCCTCAACTACCCTCTGTGGCAGAGAGTTCCAGAGATTCACCACTCTCTGTGTGAAAAAAGTTCTCATCTCAGTTTTAAAGGATTTTTCCCTTATCCTTAAGCTGTGACCCCTTGCCCTGGACTTCCCCAACATCGGGAACAATCTTCCTGCATCTAGCCTGTCCAACCCCTTAAGAATTTTGTAAGTTTCTATAAGATCCCCTCTCAAAATTCTTAAGGGGTTGGACAGGCTAGATGCAGGAAGATTGTTCCCGATGTTGGGTGTTGACTAGGGTGTTAAAAGCTTGGAAATTCTGGATCATTTTGATAAACCAAGTCAAAGCCTGCAGGACTACTTTTAGAGCCGCTGAAATTACAACATGACTGGACATTGTTGTGGGAAGCCAGAGCCTTGCCCTCTCCTTGATTGAAGGTAGGAAGGGCACACAATGGCATATCTCCCAGAGTTGCTTCCTTGCCGCGTTAGAGATCCAGGTTCAATCCTAACCTCGGGTTCCGTCTGTGTGGAATTTGCAAATTCCCCTGTGACCATCTGTATGTAGAGTGTAGCTATACAGCACGCAAACAGTCCCTTCAACCCATTAGATCTGGGCCTCCAACCCATTTTCAAGAATCTTGCAATAATCCCATTCTTTATTCATTTTTCTTTAGTCCGAGGCTGGTTAATCTGGAATTCATTGCCACAGACAGCTGTGGGGACCAAGTCAAAGGATATTTTTAAGGTTGACGGATTCTTGGTTAGTACGGGTGAGTGGGGAGAATGTGTGAGAATGGGGTTGACAGGGAAAGATAGATCAGTCATGATTGAATGGCAGAGTAGACTTGTTGGGCCAAATGGCCTAATTCTACTAGAATTTACGAACCTATTCACCTTATGTTTTATCACCTTCCCCCTGGGTTCTGCAAATCATCCACAATCTGGGGGCAATTTACAACCGTGAGTTATTCTACAATCCATCTGTCTTTGGGATGTGGGAGGAAATCGGATCACCTGTGGAAAATGTACAAGATTACAGGCAGTGCTTGCAAACACCACACAAACAGCACCGAGGTTCAAGTGCTGTGGCTTCCTCCAACATCCCAAAAACATCATAGAGTCATAGGGCCCTTCGGCCAACTTGCCCACACCGACCAACATGCGTTATCTGCACTACTCCCACCAGCCTGCATTTGGTCTATATCTCTCTAAACCTATCCTATCCATGTACCTGTCTGAATCTTTCTTGAACGTTATGATAGTACCTGCCTCAACTACCTCCTCCAGCAGCTCGTTCCAAATACCTATCAACCTTAGTGTAAAAAAAAAAATTGCCCCTCGGGTTCCTATTAAAAACTTTCCCCCCGTCACCTTAAACCTATAGGTGTGGTCGGTTGGTTAACAGATCATTGCCCCCTATGGTACAGGTGAGTGGTAGAATCTGGGGCAAATTGATGAAATAGTGGGATTAATGTGGGATCAGTACAAAAGGGTGGTTAAGGTTGCCGGGGACTTTCTCCATATCTATATAATTAAAACTCTCATCTTGACCACTTCCTGTCTGCGGTGTATATTGATTTTAGAAAAAAACGCTACCATATATCGCAATGATTTTTGGCCATCTTACTCACAGTCCTCCTCCGCTGAGCAGGTCCTGAGGATTTTTCCCATCAATGTAAAATAAAAAAGTTATGAATGTTCAAAAAAACCTTGAGATCCCCTCGCCTGTCACCCCTTTTGGGGGGGGGGGGGGGGCAGGACTATAAAACCCCGGATGCCTGGATGTGACTCAGTCACTCTGCAAGATCGCGAGGGAGAGGCCACGACTCTCATTCTAAGCTGTGAATCAACTGAACTGTGAATCTGCAATGTCCTTGCAATAAATGATTTGTTAGCCTTTAATGACAATGCCACGAGTTGTTTGGCCTGCTCCCCTGCCTGTGCTTGAAACTGCAATGCTTTATTAGGTCCGAATGTTTGGAAGGAATAAATGCTTTATTAGTTACACAAAAAAGCTGGAGAAACTCAGCGGGTGCAGCAGCATCTATGGAGCGAAGGAAATAGGCAACGTTTCGGGCCGAAACCCTTCTTCAGACTTTATTAGGTCTGACTGTGTTTGGTTCAGACGTCCCGCTCATTTTGTGACTTCCGCTTAGTGGACTAGTCACGCTGATTGCGTAATTTCCGGCAAGTGCAGAGGTCATGCTGATTGCGGAAGTGCCGCTGACTGCGGAAGCCTCAAAGTGGAGAGGCCGTGCTCAGCTGTGTGATTATTCAAGAAGGTTTACTGCCATATATATGGTGAGTGTTTGAGTGTGTGTTTGTGAGTGTTTGTTTGTGAGGGAGTGAGTGGTCTCAATGACTGAGCAGCTTGCCCAAGAATCCATTCGGCCCACAATGTCCATACTAGTTCTCTGGAAACCAGTCCCTTCAGCCCACAAAACCCATACTAGCGCTCCAGAAAGCCCCCCCCCCCCCCACTGACCACCAATATTGGAATTGGTGGAGAGGTGGAATATTGCGTTGGAGGACCAGCCCTCCATGTGAAGCTGGGACCCAACGGATCCCACTTAGTCTAGTAACAGATATACCTCTGTTATATGGAGAAAAGATGCAAGCAATGGCATGATTAATCGTGTGTCTGAGCCCAGGTTTCCACCCACTTGTCAAGGGCCCTGCTTTTTCTCAACTTGTAAAGCAGAAAATCGTGGACATAATTGAGCATCTGAGTGGCCTCACGCAGACCTCCTGACATTGAGCAAAAGGAAATCACTTGTTTTTTTTAAAAAGCGAGAAAGAAAACAGCCCATACTGAACCTCATGTCCGAAATATTTCCTCACATTAAACTCCAGCACAGGGCATCCCCTCCATTGTTGCCTCATGGCGGGATAACTAACTCTTTGCTGTTTCAACAAGGATGCCAGCGTAAAACAAATAGTTTTGCCGAAAGGGTTAAAGCCTTTATGGGCTGATGGGCTGTCACTTAACATTTTTAAAATACCTTGAACATGACTGTAGCTGTTTGCGGAACTTGGTTTGAGCAGCATGCAGCTTGTTAGAAGCAGATCCGGCCATTTAATGTCTAGCATAAAGTTTTATGAGCAGGAAGCAAAGCAGAAACACTTTTATTGTTGCCACTTTCGTAGCATTTACTATCTGTGGAATCTAATAGCCAACAGCTTCTTGTTTGGCTTAATGAGGCATCCAGTGGTGTGTGTGGAAATCCCATGCCAAGTAATGGATTATCGATTACTGACATTGATGGCGAACATGTTTGTGGTAAGCCTAGTTAAAGTTTCATTAGTAAGTGAGGAAGACAAAGCAATCTGTTTAAAGGGTTACAGGCAAAGTTAACACTAATAAAGCCCTTCATGGGAATCTCCCCGAGGGCAGCAAATTCCTTTCATCCAATTGTCCCCTTTAAGCAATCGTGGTTTAACATTTGAAGTGCTGTAGAAACTTGTATTGACAGCAGCCGCTTCCACTTGTGTGACAGCTTTCAGGTAGTGAAGTGCCTCAAGTCACTTAACAAAAGAGTTGTGTTCATTAAGTGCCCTTACAGGACATCCGAAGGAATCCTTCTGGTGACGGCTCTAACATGGCAAAAGTTGCTGCTGAGCCACATCTGGAGATACTGGGGAAGTTGGCCAAAATTCTGCAAGCTGCTTAAAAGAGCAAAGGACTGAGAGGTTTAAAGAGAGAATTGAAGAGCAGAGCATGCTTGCAGTGGAAGGCACTGCGGTCAACAGAGGGGTGGTTGCTTGATTTTGAGGAGCACTAGGGCCGCAGAGTGGCACAGCGGTAGAGCTGCTGGCTTGCAAGACCAGAGACCCGGTTTAGATCCTGACTTCGGGTGCTGTCTGTGCGGAGTTTGTACGCTCTCCCTGTGACTGCGTGAGATTTATCCGGGTGCTCCAGTTTTCTCCCACATCCCAAAGAATTGCCGGTTCGTAGGTTAATTGGGCTTCTCTAAATTGTCCCTAGTGACAATTGGATAGAACTAGTGTACAGGTGGTCATTGGTTGGCATGGACTCAGTGGGCCGAAGGGCCTGTTTCCACATTGTATCTCTAATCTAAACCTAGGATTTAAGAGAGAGTTAGATAGAGCTCTAGGGGCTAGTGGAGTCGAGGGATATGGGGAGAAGGCAGGCACTGGTTATTGTAGGCGATGATCAGCCATGATCACAATGAATGGCGGTGCTGGCTCGAAGGGCCGAATGGACTCCTCCTGCACCTATTTTCTTTGTTTCTATGTCTCACAAGGCCAAATATTGGGGGTCATAGAAGTGGCAAATGCAGTTCTGTGGAGGGGGTTTAAAAAAAATTCAGATCGTGAACCTGCCAAAAAAAACCAGTCCGTGACTGCGTATGTGTTTACCAGCAAGGCAGGTGTTAGTGTGTTTAGACATTTTAATGGAATTGAATTATAAAATAGATGTAGCACAACAGGGCATTCAATTTGAGTCTTTGCCAGAAGGAATTCAAAATGGATCCCTGGTTATGCACTTCACCATTTGCTGGACTATTACTGAATGACAATAAATAATGTAGTTACTGGTTTAATATAATTATTAAACAAAGACATAGAATGCTGGAACTGGTCAGCAGGTCAGGCAAAATCTGTGGGAAGTAAAACTGAGTCAATGTTTCAGAACGAAGATTGAAAACCCTTCATCAGAAAGAAGAGTCTTCCGTCTGAAACTTTAACCTGTTTCTCTTCCACAGATGCAGCCTGACCTGAGTATTTTAGATTTCAAACGTATGCAAGTTTAAAAATATATATATTTTTCACTAAACTGATTCAATAATTTGATGTAGCTGAGATTTGTGCAAACAATTCAACCCGCTTGTGGTAATGTCAAGCAGAGGTCGAGCGTGTGCAATCCCCATAACCTTGACATCCTCCACCTACTTTGGGAGGCAGAGTCTTCAACCATCTGCTGCCTAAAGAGCCTGTCCCACGAGCATGCGACTCCATGCGGCAAGCGTGACCTAACGTGGTCGCTTGAGCCGTACGGCCTTGCGGGGCCGGTCCCACTTCGATCACCGGAGCCGTATGGAGTTGTGCGGAGCTGGTCCCGACATCGCGCGGAGCTCCGAAAAACTGACCGTGTTCAAAAATTCTGCGCGGCAACGGCCTGCCGGCCCGCAGCCACCTCGACGCCGTACGTCACGCGCGAACTTCCCGCGGATTTCGCTCGAACTTCATGTCACTCACTCGACCTCTGCGTGGCCCCCTCTTCTGGTTTGGTCGAGCTTGCCGCATGGAGTCGCATGCTCGTGGGACCGGCCCTTTAGGTCGCGCTTGTCGCATGCTCGTGGGACAGGCCCTTAAGGTTTTGCTCACTGGTAAAGTGCTTGGGAGATTTTACATTGTGATACATGCCACATATAGTAGGTATGTTACAAAACCTACCTGAATCGCCATTGGGAATCTGCCCACAGCCAGGTCCGCGATTTTGGCCCTGTTTGGAGGGGGCGGGTTTAAAACGCGATTTTTACTAGGCTGTACTAATCGCAGATGTTCAGCCTAGTAAATCATTAACGAAAAATCGCTGCAAGACCCGGTCGCAAAAGGTATTATTAGTTTTATAGGCCTCGATAATATAGTTATAATAGTTTAAAATTACTGTCTCATTCCGCAACCTCTCGCAGCCCCAGGGTTTTATAAAGCAAACAATTAAAGGTATGTACCTTATTTTTACATTAAATGGGGCATATATATAACCCTATATATCAAGTTATCTATAGCGAGTAGTTCATTTTGGGCTTTTTATATCCCGCAGTATTTTTCTCGGCATTTGAGGGCACTAATCCAGCGCGATGTCAACGTTCTAAACCAGCGCGCGTTCACATGAACCCACTAGAAAGCCGATTTAAATGGGCATTTAATTACAGCAATTGAACACTAAATTCCTTCCATTTGGCCTATAAATTAATGTAAATTAGATATAAAAATCATGTTATATTGTGAATTATTTGTGAATAATCTTTGGACACTTAGGCTATTTAAAAATGTTAATCTTTCCTTAAGAAATGGGCTTTTGATTATCCAAGATCACAGCTTTTTTGTAATGTCCATTGAAAATCAATAGGGAACAAGATGCTAATTTCCGAGTATGAAAATGGCCATAACTTTTTTAATACTTGAGATATGAAAGTGAATTTGGTGTCAAATTAAACTTATTGTTATGCTTTATCTGATGGGATAAATTGCAGACTTGATTTTTAAAATCTCAAAATTTTGTAACATTGCTACATATAGGCATGTTGATGCTGTTTGTAAGTTTAGCAAGTGGTTCAGTCAGTCAGCCTATGGGCTGAAGGTTGAAAGTGAACCTGTTCACTGCCAAGGTTTTTTTTTTCACTCTTGGCCAGGACCCGAGTATAATCGGGGGTGGCAGTGAACGGGTTAAACTACTGGACTGACGTGTCCAAGAAATTCAAAAATACTTTCAAAGTTGTGAAGAGCAGGCGAGCTGAATCAAAATTGCTGGCTTTTGCCTGTGGGCCTCAGGTGCCTGCGCAGATTTTTATTAGTGTTGGTGTCATTGGTAAATTCTATTGCTCATCTGTGCAGCCCTCAAGAGTGGTGGTAGATGCCTGTTTGCACCACATCAGTATGTGTGGTGACAGTGTACTGAGTGCTAACATGTTGGGGAGGGCAGAGGGAGATTGCCGGTGGAAGGGTTGAGAAGTTGGTTTTTGGAGATAGGGTGATATGAGACTGGGAAGTGGCGACATTTCCTTGCGCCTGTTGTCCTATCCTTTGTGGAGCTTGCAGGTGTTGAAGATGCTGTCAACAAGCTCTTGAGGAGTGGCTGCCCTGCATCTTGTGGACAATGCACAAGTCATTCGTGGCTTGCCAGTGCCGGTGCCGGAGGGAATGAGTGATGATACTCAAGCCATTTCAGTATTCTAAACTTCTCTGTACACTTTGGGGTAGCACGATGGCACAGTGGTAGAGTTGCTCCCTTACAGCGCCAGAGACCCAGGTTTGATCCTGGCTCCAGATGTTGTCTGTACTACAGATGATGTCAGTTTGCATGTTCTCTCCATGACCACGAGGGGTTTCTCCGAGTGCTCCAGTTTCGACCCACACTCCAAGACGTACAGGTTTGTAGGTTAATTGGCTTCGGTAAAAATTGTAAATTGTCCCCAGTGTGTAGGATAGTGCGGACTTAGTGGGCCGAAGGGCCTGTTTCCGCGCTGTATCTCGAAACACTAAGTGGTTGAGTCCAAAAGTAGAGTCAAGTCCAGGAAATCTTCCCACTCCCACACATTCCAACGTTCATCCCAAGAGCAGAGATGCTAAAAGCCATAATCTGTTCTATGCCATCTGTGTCCAGCAACCATTTGCTGAGTGATCTGGCCAATAGACAATAGCACCGCCATTCAATGTGATCATGGCTGATCATTCCCAATCAGTACCCCGTTCCTGCCTTCTCCCCATATCCCCTGACTCCGTTATTTTTAGTCCACTCCGCTATATCCAGTCTGTACCGATATTTGGGTCGAGAATGATGGTGGCCAGTTGGTTTTCTCATTGGGGGATCACCTGCTCTGCATGTTCCTTCACCTCAGAGACTGGTGTTGGGGGGCCACAGCCTTGCCTAACATGCAATGTCTAAGCTTGCTGTGGCTGGACTCAAGGTAGATTGAAATTTAAGTGGGGCCACACTTAGTGCATTTAAAATACCAAGTGGCTTGTTGTTGGAGGATAAAGCATAATGCCCCTGTCCCACTTAGGAAACCTGAACGGAAACCTCTGGAGACTGCGCCCCACCCAAGGTTTCCGTGCGGTTCCCGGAGGTTTTTATCAGTCTCCCTACCTGCTTCCACTACCTGCAACCTCCGGGAACCTTGGGTGGGGCGCAAAGTCTCCAGAGGTTTCTGTTCATGTTTCCTAAGTGGGACAGGGGCATTAGGCACTGTGGGACAAGGTGGCAACTGCCATCTTTGTGTTTTGCCCAGGATTCCAGCATCTGCAGTCTCTTGGGTCTCCAAATAAAAGGCAATGCTGGGCTGAAATATGTGTTTGGGAGTGCTGATCAGGCAATGTTATCATTAGCACAGGATTCAGAATTCTGTTTCCATTGACTCCAGCTGAGTCTAATGAACCAAGCATGACAAGGGATGGCTTCTCCCCCAGAACTACCTTGCAGATTGCAGGTTAAAATGACGAGGCGGGTGTGCAGATTACACCTCGTCTTGTAATTAGTGGCATGGATTGCAATTGTGGGGAAGTAACATTAAGCCTTTGTAAAGCATTAGCTGCTCCCCATTGGAGTTGAAACAAGAAGCCAAAATGTCAGAAACACTCATCAGATCAGGTAGCATTTCTGGGTGGAGAAACAACGTTTTTCATCCAAAGAATCTTTGTCAGAACTGAGAAAGGGAGGAAACGCGTTAGTTTCTGTGCAGAGATTCCAGAAGTGGAATATATGACACTAGAATACAGCTTTACCGACAAAGATTGAGATTCCACAAATTTCTATTTAGTTCTGAAGTCTGCTATTTGTAAGCATGGTTCTGATGATCCCTACCGTTTCTTGCTTTAAGCTTGCCCATTGTGCTGGCTTTTTGCTTCAGGTCCATTGAAAGGTGTTTGGGGTGTGTTGCAATGGTCAAGGTTTCCTGGAGTTAGTCCAGGAAGATGTGGTGGTCAAGGCATCTTCAGCCCCATCCACAGTCTCTCTCATGCGGGTATGTTTCGCTGTTTAAGAAGGGCAATAGGAACAACCAGCAAATTGTAGACTGGTGAGTTTTGCATCAGTGGTAGGGAAATTATCTTAGAGGATTTTTAGGGGTGGGATATACATGCCCCCAAATTTGGGACTTATTTGGGAAAGCCAGCATAGCTTTGTGCAGGGGAGAAGTGTCATGTCTTATAGTCTTGACAGCATTCTTTGAGGTGATGAAGATGACAGAAGAATACAGGGCAGTGGATGTTGTATACATCGCAGAGCACTAGGGGGCGCCACATTGGGCGGCTTCAGTCTGGTAGGGTAAGGGGGGAAACTGTTTCCCAGTCACTTCCTGGCGAGGATGTGACTATTCTCCGAGTCGCGGCCTCGCGCCCCTCCTCGCGGCCTACCACCTGGATTGGAGCGGCCTTTCCTGCCGGGGACCCGGACCAGGACTTCATCAGCGGCGGCGCAGCGCAGCGCAGGATACATCGTGGAGCGGGCGATTGCTTACCTGGATCGCCGTTTTATGCTCCGGCGTGTTGGGCCTGCTGCTTCAACATCGGAGCTGTGGTTCGTAGAGCTTCCAGCGCGGGCGGCGCTGACCAACATCGCCGAGTCCTGGGATCCCTTTGCCGAGGGCCGCCAGCGTGGAATCTCTCCGCCTGTGGACTTCGAGAGCCGCGGACTCCGGTAGCAGGTGGCCAATTCGGATGTCCAAGCTGCGGAGGATGGAGTACAGCTGAACGCCTTCTCCTGGTCGAGGGAGAGAAAGGCGACTGACAGACCAGCCCCCTGGGTCAGATAGATCAGGTCCTGGACCAGACGAACATTGTCCTGGATGGACCGGCCTGGGACTGTGTACGACTGGTCAGGGTGGATCACCTGGGACAGCACGGGACCCAGGCGATTCGCCAATGCCCGGGCAAAAACTTTATAGTCCGTGCTGAGGAGAGAGACCGGGCGCCAGTTCTTCAAAAGGCGGAGATCGCCCTTCTTGGGCAGCAGGACAACAACTGCCCTGCGCCACGAGAAGGGCATCTCTCCAGTCGGCGACAGTGGGGGGTTCGGGACGACAACAGAGGAGGTCGACTGAATTTTGGAGCATTTCCTCACAGTGGGAAACTTTGATCCCGCTGTACGGGGATGTCTGTGTTAAAGACTAGCTGTGTTCTGTGCTCTATTATTCATATGGCGACCACACATTTCACTGTACCAATTGGTACATGACAAATAAATTTATCTTGTATCTTGTACATGGGCTTTAGCAAAGCTGTTGTCAACATCCAGCTCCGTGTAGACTTTATGGATTGTATTCAAAATTGGTTCAGCCATAGAAGACCGAGAGCAGTGGTGAAGGGGTGTTATTTTGATGGAGGTCATAGAAACATAGAAACATAGAAATTAGGTGCAGGAGTAGGCCATTCGGCCCTTCGAGCCTGCACCGCCATTTAATATGATCATGGCTGATCATCCAACTCAGTATCCCGTACCTGCCTTCTCTCCATACCCTCTGATCCCCTTGGCCACAAGGGCCACATCTAACTCCCTCTTAAATATAGCCAATGAACTGGCCTCAACTACCCTCTGTGGCAGAGAGTTCCAGAGATTCACCACTCTCTGTGTGAAACAAGTTCTCCTCATCTCGGTTTTAAAGGATTTCCCCCTTATCCTTAAGCTGTGACCCCTTGTCCTGGACGTCCCCAACATCGGGAACAATCTTCCTGCATCTAGCCTGTCCAACCCCTTAAGAATTTTGTAAGTTTCTATAAGATCCCCTCTCAATCTCCTAAATTCTAGAGAGTATAAACCAAGTCTATCCAGTCTTTTTTCATAAGACAGTCCTGACATCCCAGGAATCAGTCTGGTGAACCGTCTCTGCACTCCCTCTATGCCAATAATGTCCTTCCTCAGATTTGCAGACCAAAACTGCACGCAATACTCCAGGTGTGGTCTCACCAAGACCCTGTACAACTGCAGTAGATCAAGGTCTGATCAATGTTGTTCTGCAGGGCTGTGGACTGTGATGGATATAAATGATGTGGATGAAAATGCAAGTGGACCGATTAAGGTCGCAGACAACACACAGTTTGGCAGAGCATCTTCCTGTCTCTTAAGCCATTAACAGCCTCTTTCTAATGACTCTCAGCCAGTAGAGAGCAGCATGCCACAGCACTGTCCACCTGCGCTGATGGATTTCTGCTGGCTTTGATCTATCAACCTCTGCTCTAAGAGGCTCCTAGAGGGAACATCACTTTATTTTTCTTCCCCCCCCCCTTTCTCCTCGTCCACCCTTTCACCTCCCCCCCCTTTCTCCTCCCCCCCCCTTTCTCCTCCTCCCCCCTTTCTCCTCCCCCCGCCTTTTCCTCCTCCTCCCCCCCTTTCTCCTCTCCTCCCCCCCCCCCTTTCTCCTCCTCCCCCCCCTTTCTCCTCCTCCCCCCTTTCTCCTCCTCCCCCCTTTCTCCTCTCCCCCCTTTCTCCTCCCCCTTCTCCAACCCCGCCCCCCCTTCTCCAACCCCCCTCTCTCTCTTTGTTCTTTTCCGCTCCCATTTTGTCAATACAGATCAGTTTCAGTGCTTGCATAGTTGTGCATTCTGACTCTGGGTCTTTTTGTTAATGAGAGGATTAGCTGAAATTGCTGCTGTGTAAATGGCAGGAAAAACCTTAAACTTTCATGCTGGCTCTGTACATTTCCTTTTTAGGTTTGTGTCAATAGACCTTGTGTGTTTAGCAATTGCTGCCTTCCGTTGCCCACCGCAAATGTATGCTGAAGATCATGTTGAAGCTACTCCAACAGTGCCTTCAATAACAGTTAAACTAAAACATCAAATATGTTCTCGCAGCTCCAGGCATGTTAAGTAATTCTTTTGAGCGGAACCATATCAATGGTTCCAGTCTGTTCTCCAAGAGCAGAAGGGTTTCTGTGCGTAGACTGGGGGTTGCAAGGTGACTGCTGAGGGGAATTATTCTCGGATACCAGAGTGAACACAGTTTAGTTTGGAGATACAGCACGGAAACAGGCCTTTCGGCCCACCAAGTCCGCGCCGACCAACGATCCCTGCACATTAACACAATCCTACACGCTAGGGACAACTTTTGTAATTTATACCAAGCTAATCAGCCTATAAACCTGTTTATCTTTGCAAGTGTGGACGGAGACCGAAGCCCTTGTGGCTAAGGGGATCAGGGGGTATGGAGAGAAGGCAGGTACGGGATACTGAGTTGGATGATCAGCCATGATCATATTGAATGGCGGTGCAGGCTCGAAGGGCCGAATGGCCTACTCATGCACCTAATTTCTATGTTTCTATCTCTGAGTTGAGTGAACATGCAAATTCCGTACAGACAACACCCATAGTCAGAATCGAACCCGGGTCTCTGGTGCAGTAAGAGGCAGCAACTCTACCGCTGCGCCACCGTGCAGCTGTTTTTTCTCGTTGACCCCTACAGGCTGCTCTGCACACAGAAGACATCCCCAGCAGAAGTCAAATTCGGGGCACTGAGGTGTTTCGAGAAACAACACAGGGCTGCCCCGGGCGCAAGAAAACACCTCGACTGAAATGATACAGTAATTCTTTCTAAATTCTGCTTCAAGCAGCAATCCCCAAATTCCTAAGATAGACACAAAATGTTGGAGTAACTCAGTGTGGGACAGGCAGCATCTCTGGGGAAAAGGAATAGGTGACGTTTTGGGTCGAGACCCTTCTTCAGACTGAGAGACAGGGGAAAGGGAGACGGGAGATTATAGGCGGTGGATATAGAGAGATATAGAACAAATGAATGAAAGATATGCAAAAAAAAAAGTCATGATGATCAAGGGGAGGAGGAGCCGACAATGATTGCTGAGACTTGAGGAATCCCCAAACGCCAGATCGAGACACTTCTGTAACTATTTCTGCATGAGGCCATTGTGTTTTTTTGCAGATGTTTTGTTTTCCACTATTCGTGTTTTGTTTAATATTTGATCACAGGAGCCCACGTCTTGGCTCCGGTCGATTGTCACCTTGGTGTGATTTTCTGTTGCCTCTTTATTTGTGGAACGAGGCAATGGTGTTTTGACTTGTGCATAATTTCTCCTGGAGTCCAGTGGCGAAACTGGCAGAGTCGGCAGCTCTCCCCATCCAGGTGCATGCGAGGAGAAAAATGTTCATAAGTTAAAGGAGCAGAATTAGGCCATTCGGCCCATTAAGTCTACTCGTCCATTCCATCATGGCTGATCTATCTTTCCCTCTCAACCCCATTCTCCAGCCTTTTCACAGTAATCCCTGAGATACAACTTCAGTCTTGATCTCAAAGCAAAGATCAATGCTTTTGGGGCAGGGTTGGCCATGTACTCCATTTTATTGCCCCAAAAGCATTGATCTCTGCTGAGAGATTCTTAAACTGCCAGGATTGGGTATGTGATTTGATGATGAGGAACCTGAAACACAGAGGCAGACCCATAATTAAATGGTGGATAATTAGTCGCCCAATTATAGGAAGGATGTCAACAAAATAGAGAGAGTACAGAGGAGATTTACTAGAATGTTGCCTGGGTTTCAACAACTAAGTTACAGAGATAAGTTGAATAAGTTAGGTCTTTATTCTCTGGAGTGCAGAAGGTTAAGGGGGGGACCCGATAGAGGTCTTTAAAATGATGAGAGGGATAGACAGAGTTGATGTGGACAAGCTTTTCCCTTTGAGAATAGGGAAGATTCAAACAAGAGGACATGACTTCAGAATTAAGGGACAGAAGTTTAGGGGTAATATGAGGGGGAACTTCTTTACGCAGAGAGTGGTGGCGGTGTGGAATGAGCTCCCAGTGGAAGTGGTGGAGGCAGGTTCATTGGTATCATTTAAAAATAAATTGGATAGGCATATGGATGAGAAGGGAATGGAGGGTTATGGTGCGAGTGCAGGCAGGTGGGACTAAGGGGAAAAAAATTTGTTCGGCATGGACTTGTAGGGCCGAGATGGCCTGTTTCCATGCTGTAATTGTTATATGGTTATTATAATAATAATAATAATAAAACATTTTATTTTTGGGCGCCTTTCAGACATCGCAAGGACACCTTACATAGGTTAACAGGAATATAAACATATAATCAGAAAATAAATAATAAAGACATCACAGAAACACAAATTAAAAACAGAATTCAATCCAAAAACAAAAAATCAAAAACACAATGTGAAGAGAGAGCAGCGGCAGCGACTCCGTTCAAGGACCCAAGCAGTCGTTCCAGGTGCGACAGAGGTTCACCTGTATCTCCTCCAACCTCATCTACTGCATCCGCTGCTCTAGATGTCAGCTGATCTACATCGGTGAGACTAAGCGCAGGTTGGGCGTTCGTTTCGCCGAACACCTCCGCTCAGTCCACAAGAACCTACCTGACCTCCCGGTGGCTCAGCACCTCAACTCCCCCTCCCATTCCCCGTCCGACCTCTCTGTCCTGGGTCTCCTCCATGGCCAGAGTGAGCAACACCGGACCTGCCCATCAACTTTTTGTTGGTTGGATTGCTGTAAACCTTTGAACTGAGTGGTGGCTCTGTTTTAATGAGGAGAGAGATTGTCCATTCATTGTGGGATCGTTCCCCTGGCTCCAGGGCACAAAACCTGGAATAGGTGGGAAAACCTCTGGAAAGAAAGTGGGGTTGGCTAGAAAACCTGTGTCACATTTTGGGATCCCTAAATGTAACGGGGAGTGACATTGGTTTCTATAGGAGCACACGGCCCAGGAAGCTACATTGGAGTCATGGAAAAGGGAAACCTGAAGGTTTTTAAGAAGGAACTGCAGATGCTGGAAAACCTTCAGGTACACAAAAATGCTGGAGAAACTCAGCGGGTGCAGCAGCATCTATGGAGCGAAGGAAATCCTTCGGATTTCCTTCGCTCCATAGATGCTGCTGCACCCGCTGAGTTTCTCCAGCATTTTTGTGTACCTGAAGGTTTTTAATCTGATTGAAAAAGCAACCCCTGAGTGGTAAACTTGAGACTACAAGAGTTGCTATTTCCATCTTGTGACCATTAATTATGAGCCCCAGTGTTCAAGAAGGAACTGCAGATGCTGGAAAATCGAAGGTACACAAAATTGCTGGAGAAACTCAGCAGGTGCAGCAGCATCTATGGAGCGAAGGAAATAGGTGACGTTTCGGGCCGAAACCCTTCTTCAGACTGGGCCCCATAATCTAAATTATGAGCCCCACACTAGTTTCCATTACTCTCTAAAAAACACTTGGAACACTCCTTGAAACACTTCACACTTATGCCTCCTTCCTCTAAGGGCGGCAAGGTGGTGCAATGGTAGTATTGCTGCCGTGCAGAGCCATAGACACACATTCAATCCTGACTGTGGGTGCTGTTTGTATGGAATTTGTACTTTCTACCTGTTACCGCCTGGGTTTTCCCCGGGTCCTCCAGATTCCTCCCACACTTCAAGGACTTGCTGGTTTGTAGGTTAACTAGCTTTGGTAAAAATTGTAAATTGTTCCTGGTCTGTAGGCTAGTGCAGGTGTGGGGATCGCTGGGGCGAAGGGCCTGTTTCCACGCTGTATCTCTAAACTAAACTAAATATACCCCTAAACGGTCTGTCTCACTTCCGCGAGTTCTGGCGAGTTTGCCCTCGACTTATACTCGCAGCATGGTCGACACGAGGTCGCAGGAGGTCTTCGTAACTCTCCTTCATGCTCGAGAGTGGTCTCCATGTACTCGAGGCATCAGCTAGGTCGGGGCGTTTTTTTCAATGTGTTAAAAAATGCCCGTGAGTTAAAAAAAGGTCGCCATGGAAAGAATCAATACTTTTTTTACTCGTAGGTTTAGTCGTAGTGGGTCACAGTAAGTCGGCATGTTAGTCGTAGATAGTCTTCTTCATAGTCGAAGGGAGGTTGAAGGAGATCGAGGGAGGTCGTCTTCACTCTCCACTATTCGGTGTCCAATTTTCCCGAAGTTAGTTGTAGCTAGTCGAAGCTGGTCTTCTACATAATCGAAGGAGGTCTTCAACATGTTATTTTTTTCAAGCTCTTCTAAACTCGCCGATTAGGTCGCCCAAGTGGGACAGCCCCTTTTGAACTCGCCTCTTTGATAGCGGCAGTATAATTTGATGTAATATCTGCTGCTCTTCCTTTGGTGATCTGCTGATCATTCCTGCAAAATTGCTGGAAAAATCTTGGAACGTCAAATGTGGTATTGAAACGGAAGTTGCAATTTGTGTGAACCAGCCAGACAGAAACAGATTGGCCATGTCAATATGTTTGTTTCGTTAATTGACACATGTACCGAGTGGTAGTGAAATACATTTAGACAATAGACAATAGGTGCAGGAGTAGGCCATTTGGCCCTTCGAGCCAGCACCACCATTCAATGTGATCATGGCTGATCATCCCCAATCATGTGAAAGTGTGCAATGGCAATACAAATCTATTATTAGTAGCATTAATTGTAAAGCAAAAGCATGTTTGGGCCAGTGATTAAAATCTTGCATCTTCAATTTCCTTTAATACTGGTCCAACTCTATCAAGATGCAAGAATGTGCCGGCCTATATCAATGGAGTTCAACATTAAATATTATTTTAATTAAATATTTTTCTACCCTTCGAACCTCGTAATTAACAGTTGTTGAATAACGCAAGCTGCACTGCAAAAATGTTATTAAAACTAAACTCTTAGCTCTTTGAAACGTTCATTGACAAAGGGCAATATTCATAGATTATACTGTGTTTAGTTTGGAGATACAGAGCGGAAACAGGACCTTTAGCCCACCGAGTCCCCACCGACCAGCGATCCCCGCACATTAACACTATCTCACACACACACTAGGGACAATTTACACATGCACCAAGCCAGTTAACCTACAAACCTGTACGTCTTTGGAGTGCGGGAGGAAGCCGAAGATTTCGGAGAAAACCAACGCAGTCGTAGGAAAAACGTACAAACCGCACAGACAGCACCCGTACTCGGGATCGAACCCGGGTCTGCGGTGCTGCAAGCGCTGTAAGGCAGCGACTCTACCACTGCGCCACCGTGCTGCCCACGGTGCTCGGGACCGGGTTGTTAGGGCACGTTTAACACATCTGAAATATAGAAAGGACTTGTGTTTCGATAACTTCTTCCAGGAGCCTCTTCATCATCAATGAAATAATTGTGAATGTGGGGACTCTTGCAATACAGGATATATAGGCACCAATCTATACACCTACTATACAGAGACTGGATACCTTGCAGTAAGTGACTCGCCTCCTGCTGTCCTCATTAACAAAGCAACATACGGGAGCATTTGCCTGGGTGAGTGTAGCTCCAACAAATCTCAACAAGATCGATTCCACCCACCTAAATGGCACTCCAGCCACCACCATAACCATCTATCCCCTCCATCACTGGCACACAGCGACTGCATTGCATACTGCCTACAAAATGCACTCTAGATAACTCGCCGAGAGCACCTCACAAATCCGTGACCTGTATTACCAAGATGTTCAGGTCCAGGAGGCAGCTGAGAGCACCACCACCCACAGGGTCCCCATTATCCTGACGGAACTAAAATAACCATCCCTTCATCTTTGCATGGTCTAATCCCTCAAACTCCATCCCCATCAGTACCTTGACCTCGTAGACTACAGCAACCGGGTCTAAACCCTCAAACTCCCTTCCCATCAGTACCTTGACCTCGTAGACTACAGCAACAGGGCCTGTATCCTCAAACTCCATCCCCATCAGTACCTTGACCTCGTAGATGACAGCAATTTAGGGCGACAGCTCACCACCATCTTGCTGAGGGTAATTAATGATGGGGATTAAATGTTGGTCCAGGCGGCAACACCTAGTTTCCATAAATGAACGGACAAACGTAGCAAACATCGATATGCAGTGCTGTTTCAATGCTGTCGGATGTGCAATAAATATTGTCCAGCACTGGGACGCTCAGTGGCGCAGCGGTAGAGTTGCTGCCTTACAGCACCAGGGACCCGGGTTCGATCCTGACTACGGGTGCGGTCTGTAAGGGGTTTTGTTTGTGTCCAGGCTCCAAAGACGTGCAAGTTTGTTAGCTAATTCTGTAAATCGTAAATTATCCCTGGTGTGTGAGGTCGTGCTAGTGATCGATGTTCGGCGCAGACTCGGTGGGCTGAAGGGCCTGTTTCCACACTGTATCTCTAAAGTCATTCTGCTGATGTCTTCTCTGCTGTCCTAATCTAGCTGAAAGGCTCAGTGAGAGCCCGCCTACTGACAGACACTGGTTGCATCCAATCACTTCATTTATAATTAGCATCTGCGCTGGCCTGAGGAAATTGTACGTGGAATGCACATTTAGAAAATAGATGTTGTTCCTGGCAGGAAACTAAAATCACCTGGCACCTTTGCCAGCAGGATCTTATTGCCAGGATCTTTTAGGGTTACACGTACACATTCATTCAGCCTGCATTGTGTTAATGTGTAGACCCTGAATGTAAGTGACTGGTGGTTTCCAAGAGAAATGATTGTGTTATCTCAGCGAGGCTGTGGAGCTCAGAGTGTGGCGTGCACATGCGATCCAGATGTTTAAATGAGCTTGGCCAGCAGGCCTGCTCGCTGGCTGCTCATGATTACTCTGCCCTGCCGATTGAAGGACCCACTGTAGTTGGAAACACACCAGTGCTGGCTGCTGGAATGCATTCAGAAAAGAGAAGCAATTGATCTGTTGGTTTTAGCTAATTAATATCACTTGTGCGGAGATGCAGTGGAAAACCTTGTGTGCTATTCAGTCGTATCCTAACATACAAGAGGACAACAGATGGCGCAAAGAGAAAAATAGCAGAATGCAGAATCTTGCAGGGCGGTGCGGGGCTAGAGCAAGTGCAGATGAAAAAAATTGCAAGGACCACGATGGGGTAGATCGGAAGATCAGGAATACACCCCGAGTTTCTGAGAGGACTGTTCAGTAGTCTGATAACAGCAGGGAAGAAAATGAATCTGATGTCAGCGCTTTTAAGCTTTTGTATCTTCTGTCAATGAGCGAGGGAAGAAACGGGGTTTAAATTAGTTAATGGTGACTCCCAACTGACCTCTGCCTCGGGAGTACTCCCTAATGAATCTCTGTCAATGGTCTACAGGATTCCCTTTCATTGATCTTGGCCTTGCCCCATGTAACACTTTGCCCTGGGACAACTCCCTCCGTGCAGAAGCCTTCAACTTGATGATACTTTGTGGCCTAGGTTTCCCAGTGAGTGGCTGATGCTCACTCACTGTACTGTCGGCCCAGTATTTGGTGATCACAGGCTGGACTTTTCAAACAAACTTCTTCAACCAAGTCCCAGGACGAGGGAAGTTCAAGAGCTCAGAGCCTCTGCCTTTTTCTGGAAGTCCTCTGTCTACAAAGTTACAGGCGCAGTGCCACCTTTCATCCAGTTGCTTTGATTTTAGTTTTAGAGATACAGCGCAGAAACAGGCCCTTCGGCCCAACTAGTCCGTGCCGACCAGTAATCCCCACACTCTAACGCTATCCTACACACCCTAGGGACAATTTACAACTTTTGCCAAATCCAATTAACCTACAAACTTGTATGCCTTTGGAACCTGGGTGGAAATGGGAACGCCCAGAGAAAGCCACGTGGGTCACGGGGAGAAACAGACAGACGGTTTGTCTGCCAAACTCGGTACAGACAGCACCCGTAGTCAGGATTGAACCCGGGTCTCTGGCGCTGTAAGGTAGCAACTTTACTCCTGCGCCACTGTGTTAATTTTCTTTCCTTCTTCTTGACCTGCCTTCCCAACTCCTGACGATGTGCCAGCTGCCTCCCATGGACCTCTCTCTGCTCTGGATTTCAGCTGCCTGTCCAGTGCGTTTCAGCTTGGTGCCCTTGTCCCCCAGTGCAAGTTGCAGCAGAGTTCAATCGCAAACAGAAGCCTGGTTTAATCTTTTTTTTTTTTTTCAAAGTTCAAAGTAAACTTTATGGTCAATTCAATTATGCAACAGTAGTTACACAGAGGATTGAAATTACGTTTCCCCATACTCCAAATGTGCAAGTAATATTAAAAACACAGACAACATACCAATAAAAATAGACAATAGACATTACATTATTTAAAATATTAAAATCTTGCCCCTGCATTTGTGCTGCAGGAATAGTCACACAATTAAAGGTTACATAAAAACATAGAAAATTAGGTGCAGGAGTAGGCCATTCGGCCCTTCGAGCCTGCACCGCCATTCAATATGATCATGGCTGATCATCCAACTCAGTATCCTGTACCTGCCTTCTCTCCATACCCCCGATACCTTTAGCCACAAGGGCCACATCTAACTCCCTCTTAAATTTAGCCAATGAACTGGCCTCAACTACCTTCTGTGGCAGAGAGTTCCAGAGATTCACCACTCTCTGTGTGAAAAATGTTTTTCTCATCTCGGTCCTAAAAGATTTCTCCTCGATCCTTAAGCTGTGACCCCTTGTCCTGGACTTCCCCAACATCGGGAACAATCTTCCTGCATCAACCTCTTATCAGGATATTTTGCAGTTTTGCTGGGATATTTTGAGCAGTCCTGTAAAGTTTTGACCGATTGATCCTTGATTAACGAGGCAACTCCTAAAGAGAGGCAGATCCCTTTGTTGTTGTTAAACTTCTTGTCTCGTGCTTCATTGGATATTTATTGAGCACAAAACAACAATGTTGGACACTTGGCACATGATCCTGGCCATTCCCAAATATGTTGATCATGTTATTTCTCCTGATACTTGTGTGCGCGCACTACTAGTCAGTGTTACTGGGTGGTGCTTGAAGCACTGTAATCGGACGGTGCCCTCTAGGAAGACTCCTGTTAATGATCTGTGAGTTTCTGCTGGAATGCCAATCGACTATGCACATTTATTCTCTGCAGTGATTCAGGGTTCCCTCTTTTTTTCCTTGCCAGCAGTAATAGCTTTGGGGCCACTTGGGCATGGATGCTTACAATCACATCTTATAGAAACTTACAAAATTCTTAAGGGGTTGGACAGGCTCGATGCAGGAAGATTGTTCCCGATGTTGGGGAAGTCCAGGACAAGGGGTCACAGTTTAAGGATAAGGGGGAAATCATTTAAAACCGAGATGAGAAGAACTTTTTTCACACAGAGAGTGGTGAATCTCTGGAACTCTCTGCCACAGAGGGTAGTTGAGGCCAGTTCATTGGCTATATTTAAGAGGGAGTTAGATGTGGCCCTTGTGGCTAAAGGGATCAGGGGGTATGGAGAGAAGGCAGGTACAGGATACTGAGTTGTATGATCATAATGAATGGCGGTGCAGGCTCGAAGGGCCGAATGGCCTACTCCTGCACTTAATGTGCATAGTCGATTGGCATTCCAGGAGCTCAAAACCACGCAGATGAGTGGAGAACGTTCAGGGGTTTGGGAGGGAAGTCTTCAATGCAGCACCGCAGCGCATTGCGTGCCCTTAAACCAAAAACATTACTATTTTGACTTGCTTTTTATTAGCACTTGTGTCTTCCTGAAGATAGACACAAAATGTTGGAGGAACTCAGCGGGTCAGGCAATATCTCTGGAGAACAGGAATGGGTGGCATTTTGGGTCGAGATCTTTGTTCAGACAGAGAATGGGGGAGAGGGAAACGAGCGATTACCGAATGTAAACGGACGAGCTTCTTCCTGATGTTGTTCAAAGCCAATGAAATATTAATGCTTCTCTACATCAGCGAGACCAAGCACAGGCTCGGCCATTGTTTCGCTGAACACCTCCGCTCAGTCTGTCTTAACCTACCTGATCTCCTGGTGGCTCAGCACTCCAATCCCCCTCCCATTCCCAATCTGACCTTTCTATCCATTGTCTGAGTGAGGCCCGATGTAAATTGGAGGAACAGCCCCTTATATTTCGATTGGGCAGTTTACACACCAGCCGTATGAACATTGGATCAATTCAATTCAATTCAACTTTATTGTCATTGCACAGATACAAGTATGGACACAACGAAATGCAGTTTAGCGTTAGCCCGTAGTAATAGGACTATTATAGAATATAGAAATAAAAATACAGAATAAGCAAACAATGTGGACGGAGAGACTGGAGAAACCTATCGTCGGGACTCCGAGTTCAGCAATGTGATAGTGTTGTTGTAGAAGCTGTTCCTCATCCTACTGGTACGTGACCTGAGGCTCCTGTACCGCCTCCCTGATGGGAGGAGGGCAAACAGTCCATGGTTGGGGTGGGAGGGGTCTTTGATGATCTTCCCAGCTCGTCTCAGACACCGTTTTCGGTGGAGGGCATCCATGGCAGGGAGCGGGGCACTGATGATGTGCTGCGCGGTTTTCACCACCCATTGTAGTGCTTTCCTGTCCGCAGCAGTGCAGCTGCTGTACCATACCCTGAAGCAGGTGGTCAGGATACTCTCTATGATACAGCGGTAGAAGTTGGTCAGGATCTGGGGGGGACAGGTGGGCTTTCTTGAGCCTCCTCAGGAAGTAAAGGCGCTGCTGCGCCTTTTTGATCAACTTGGAGGTGTTGAGGGACCAGGACAGGTCCTCCGAGATGTGTACCCCGAGGAATTTGTAGTTGGAGACGCGCTCCACCTCAGTCCCGTTTATATGGATGGCGGTATGACTGCCTCCTCTGGTCTGCCTGAAGTCAACAATAATTTCCTTTGTCTTCTTGGAGTTGAGGACGAGGTTATTGTTGGCACACCAGGTTGTCAGGTGCTGGATCTCATCCCTGTAGGCTGACTCGTCGTTGTCACTGATCAGTCCTACTACCGTGGTATCGTCAGCAAATTTAATGATGGCGTTGGATCCATTCTTAGGGACGCAGTCATGGGTGAAGAGGGAGTAGAGGAGAGGGCTGAGCACACAGCCCTGTGGCACGCCGGTGTTCAGTGTTATAGTGGAGGAGGTGAGGTTGTTGACCCTAACAGACTGTGGTCTGTTAGTGAGGAAGTCCAGTGTCAAATTGCAGAGGGAAGGTGAAGATGCCAAGTCCGCTGAGTTTGGTGATCAAGCTGGCTGGGATGGCAGTGTTAAAGGCTGAGCTGAAATCAATGAACAGCAGCCTGATGTAGGTGTTATTGCTGTCCAGGTGGGTCAGGGCAGAGTGTAGGGCCGCCGATATGCCGTCCTCTGTAGACCTGTTGGTCCGGTAGACAAACTGATGGGGGTCCAGTGTGGGGGGGAGGCAGGCTTTGAGGTGAGCCAAGATCAGCCACTCAAAGCACTTTGCAATGACAGGGGTGAGTGCCACTGGGCGGAAGTCGTTGAGACTCCCTGTAGCTGACTGTTTGGGCACTGGCACAATGGTTGATGTCTTGAGGCAACTGGGGACGACACCCTGGGCCAGTGACAGATTGAAAATGTCAGTGAAGACCAGGGATAGTTGTCCAGCACATGCCCTAAGCACCCGGCCAGGGATGCCATCGGGGCCGGCAGCTTTGCGCTCATTCACCTTGCTCAGTGCATCTTGCACAGCAGAGGTGGAGAGACTGAGAGGTTGTTCGTTCGGGGGTGGAGCAACTTTGGTGGCTGGGGTTTTGTTGTCCCGGTCAAAGCAAGCATAGAAGTGGTTTAGCTCGTCAGGCAGGGTGGCGTTGTCTGGGGGCGGGGTGTTAACTTTCTGATAATCGGCAAGGGATTTGATTCCTTGCCACATGCGCCTGGGGTCAGAGTTGTTGTGGAAATGCTCCTCAATCCGCCGTTTGTGATTGAGTTTAGCATTCCTAATTCCCATTTTCAGATTGGCCCTGGATGAGCTGTATCCCTCAGCATTGCCAGATCTGAAAGCGGCATTGCGAGCCTTCAGCAAGAGTCTGACCCCCCCTGCTCATCCACGGCTTCTGGTTAGGGAAGGTCTTTATCTCTTTGTGGGTAGTGACGTTGTCAGTGCAGAATTTTATATAGTCCAAAACGGTTGAGGTGTACGAGTTGATGTCCACTTGGGAGTTAAAGGTGGCCTGGGTGGCAAACAGAATCCAGTCCGTTTGCTGAAACTGCTCCTGTAAAACAGAGACAGCCCCCTCAGGCCAAACCTTCACTGCCCTCACGGTAGGTTTCACACGTCTGATCAGAGGTGTGTATTTGGGGAGCAGGAACAGAGAGAGGTGGTCAGACTCTCCAAGGTGGGGGGGGGGCTTTGTAGGCTTCAGTAATATTAGTATATACTAAGTCCAGAATATTGTTTCCTCTGGTTGGGCAGGAGACATGCTGGTGGAATCTGGGGAGTACAGTTTTAAGGTTGGAGTGGTTAAAATCACCCGCAACAATAAATGCCCCCTCTGGGTGTGCAGTTCTCTAACTTCAGAAAGTCCTTGCTTTCTCTCTTCATCCCCTTCCCTTCCCAGTTCTCCCACCATTCCCACTGTTTCCCCTCACATCCTACCAAAGATGTACAGGTTTGTAGATGAATTGGCTTCGGTAAAAGTTGAAAATTATCCCTGGGGTGTAGGATAATGCTGGATAATGGGTGACATATCGAGTCGAGACCCTGAAGAAGGATCTCGAGCCGAAACGTCACCCATTCCTTCTCTCCATAGAAGCTGCCTGTCCTGCTGAGTTACTCCAGCTTTATCTTCGGTTTAAACGAGCATCTGTATTTCCTTCCTCCACAGAATATAAACGCAGTTCAGACACAGCATTATTGCCACAAGTGTTCCAGTCATTATTTTTTAATATGCTAGGATTTGGCCAGGTCACTCTGAAATTAAAAGCCACCGGATCTTTTGTGTCCACTTGTCAGGGGATCTGCTTAGGGTCTCCTCTGAATACCTGCACCTCTGGAAGAGGAGTGCTCCCTCTGGGGTCGTCCTAGATCTCTGCACTTGAGCCTCTGGGGAGAGGCTTGAGCAGAATGTGCAGAATGTTAATGCTTTCCAGATCTCCATGATCTGATTTGCCTGCTTATCCAGCTCATCTTATCCTTGTCAGCTCCAAGGATTCTCCCTTTAATAAGGCATCAAGGATTTAGAAATCATTTGGGTTCCTTTTCCAAGGCAGTCCATTTAATTTTTGTATTTAGCAGGTACATGGAAACATAGAAACATAGAAAATAGGTGCAGCAGTAGGCCATTCGGCCCTTTCGAGCCTGCACCGCCATTCAATATGATCATGGCTGATCATCCAACTCAGTATCCTGTACCTGCCTTCTCTCCATACCCCCCGATCCCTTTAGCCACAAGGGCCACATCTAACTCCCTCTTAAATATAATATAGAAACATAGAAAATAGTCGTGGTGCATTGTGGTGGTGGTTAAATTACGGGACTAGCATTCTGAGGCCTGGGTCTGAGATAAGTGTTTGAATTCCACCCAGGCATCTGGGAATTCATCTTAAATCTGGAATAGGAGCTCATCTTGATGGCATGACCATAGGGTGCATCAGTTTGTCATTAAAATCTCAGCCGCTTCACTGTTTTTGTTGAAACAAATCGGTCATTCTTGCCCACTTGAATTGTGACTGCAGCCCCACAAAATGTGGTTGACCTTTCTGTTTTCTCCATGCTTTAGACTTTAGAGATACAGAGCGGAAACGCTCCCGTCGGTCCACAGAGTCCGCGCTGATCAGCACTCACCCCCGTACGCTAACATTATCCTACACCCCAGAGACAATTTGCAATTTTTACCGAAGCCAATTCATCTACAAACCTGTACAATCTTTGGTGGGATGCGAGGGGAAACCGGAGCACCCGGAGAAAACCCACATGGTCGCAGAGAGCAAACAAATTTGTACAGACTGTACCTGTAGTCAGGATCAAACCCGGATCTGTGACGCTGTAAGGCAGCAGCTCTACCACAACTCCACTATGCTGCCCCGATCCTGGGCAAATAGGGACGTACAACAGATTCAGATTCAAACTTTATTGTCATGGTGCAGTGTGCAAGTACAGAGACAACGGAATGCAGTTAGCATCTCACCCAGAAGTGCAAACACAGAATAATGGAACAGTAACATGTATATACAGTAGCAGTACAGCAATCTTCGGGGAAGGGGGGGAGATCAGTCACTGGGGGAAGGAGTGTCCGGGGGGGGTGACTGGCAATCACCAAGGTGCAGAGTTAAGTAGGGTAAAAACAGCAGGGAAGAAGCTGTTGGTCCGGGAATGTAGCGTCTTCCAGATGGGAGGAGGGTAAACATTCTGTGGTTGGGGTGAGAGCAGTCCTTGGTGATGCGTTGGGCAGTTTTAACCACTCTCTGCAGTGCTTTCCGGTCGGAGACAGAGCAGTTGCCATACCATACTGTGATACAGTTAGTAAAGATGCTTTTGATGGCCCAGCGGTAGAAGTTCACCAGAATCTGAGGAGACAGATGGACTCTTGACCAGTGTTGAGGTATTGTGGGTGCCTCTAAATCCTGCCTCTCTGCGACTCCCACTAATGTTTAAAGGAAGAGTAGACACACAGAATTGCAGATGCTGGAATCTTGAGCCAAAGGTCAAAGTACTGGAGGAATTTAGCAGGTCAGGCAGCACCTCTGGAGGACATGGACAGGCAACGCTTTGAGTTGGGACACGATGGGTCCTGACCCGAAATGTCCAACCATGTCCTCCATAGATGCTGCCTGACCAGATGAGTTCCACCAACATTGTTTTAAAATAAAATAGGTTTATTTGTTATGATTGGGCAGGGATCATTGAGGTTTTGCCTTTGCAAGATTGGCTTCTCGTGTGACATAGTATACAGGGCAGTGCATCTCACTCAGTTTGGCCTTGCCATTAATGATCCACACCACTCCTCTGTGCCGTTGAAGTAGGATCAGCCCAGACTTGCTGGTAGTCTCTGTACAGTAATCACCAACAGGAGAATATATCTCATCAGGTCTGAATTGTTATATGGTCTGACTGTGTTATATCTGGACTTTCAGAAGGCTTTCGACAAGGTCCCACATGAGAGATTAGTATACAAACTTAAAGCACACGGTATTGGGGGTTCATTATTGATGTGGATAGAGAACTGGCTGGCAAACAGGAAGCAAAGAGTAGGAGTTAACGGGTCCTTTTCAGAATGGCTGGCAGTGACTAGTGGGGTACCGCAAGGCTCAGTGCTGGGACACCAGCTATTTACAATATATATTAATGATCTGGACGAAGGAATTGAATGCAACATCTCCAAGTTTGCGGATGATACAGAGGTTATCCACTTTGGTGGCAAAAACAGGAAAGTAGACTATTATCTGAATGGTAGCCGATTAAGAAAAGGGGAGATGCAACGAGACCTGGGTGTCATGGTACATGGTACAGTCATTGAAAGTAGGCATGCAGGCACAGCAGGCAGTGAAGAAAGCGAATGGTATGTTAGCATTCATAGCAAAAGGATTTGTGTATAGGAGCAGGGAGGTTCTACTGCAGTTGTACAGGGTCTTGGTGAGACCACACCTGGAGTATTGCGTACAGTTTTGGTCACCTAATCTGAGGAAAGACATCCTTGCCATAGAGCGAGTACAGAGAAGGTTCACCAGACTGATTCCTGGGATGTCAGGACTTTCATATGAAGAAAGACTGGATAGACTTGGCTTGTACTCGCTAGAATTTAGAAGATTGAGGGGGGGATCTTATAGAAACTTACAAAATTCTTAAGGGGTTGGACAGGCTAGATGCAGGAAGATTGTTCCTGATGTTGGGGAAGTCCAGAACAAGGGGTCACAGTTTAAGGATAAGGGGGAAATCTTTTAGGACCGAGATGAGAAAAACATTTTTCACACAGAGAGTGGTGAATCTGTGGAATTCTCTGCCACAGAATGTAGTTGACGCCAGTCATTGGCTATATTTAAGAGGGAGTTGGATGTGGCCCTTGTGGCTAAAGGGATCAGGGGGTATGGAGAGAAGGCAGGTACAGGATACTGAGTTGGATGATCAGCCATGATCATATTGAATGGCGGTGCAGGCTCGAAGGGCCGAATGGCCTACTCCTGCACCTATTTTCTATGTTTCTATGAAGGATTGCATCAAATATCGTCACGTGTTGACTCTGAATGAGACTAGAATGCAACATTTGCTTGGAGATGGGCCAGGCTACATTCAGCCCCTTAAATTCATGCACAAGCAACACCCCTTCCTGAACTAGGTGATGTAAATTGTCCTCTTCCCCCCCCACCCCCCCCCCCCCCCCCCCCCCCCCCCCCCCCCCCCCCCCCCCCCCCCCCCCCCGGTTCCCTCTGAATCAATGCCTTTACCGAGTCAGCCAGTAGTGGAGAGTGGAGAGTTGCTGGCACTGATAGAGAGGCAGAGAGCAGTTGCCTCAATGTGGTAAAATGCAAAAGCCAGGAATCCATTGACAGTTTCGTTCTTACTATCCAAATCAGGAAATATAATAATTTGCATGGAATATTTAGTTTCCATACATCTCAATGCAACCAAAAGATTAATAGGAATAGAGACTTTCAGAAGGTTTTCGACAAGGTCCCACATGAGAGATTAGTACATAAACTTAAAGCACACGGTATTGGGGGTTCAGTATTGATGTGGATAGAGAACTGGCTGGCAGACAGAAAGCAAAGAGTAGGAGTTAATGGGTCCTTTTCACAATGGCAGGCAGTGACTAGTGGGGTACCGCAAGGCTCAGTGCTGGGACCCCAGCTATTTACAATATATATTAATGATTTGGGCGAGGGAATGCAACATCTCCAAGTTTGCGGATAGCATGAAGCTGGGGGGCAGTGTTAGCTGTGAGGAGGATGCTAGGAGGCTGCAAGGTGACTTGGATAGGCTGGGTGAGTGGGCAAATGCATGGCAGATGCAGTATAATGTGGATAAATGTGAGGTTATCCACTTTGGTGGCAAAAACAGAAAAGTAGACTATTATCTAAATGGTGGCCGATTAGGAAAAGGGGAGATGCAGCGAGACCTGGGTGTCATGGTACACCAGTCATTTAAAGTAGGCATGCAGGTGCAGCAGGCAGTGAAGAAAGCGAACGGTATGTTAGCATTCATAGCAAATGGATTTGAGTATAGGAGCAGGGAGGTCCTACTGCAGTTGTACAGGGTCTTGGTGAGACCACACCTGGAGTATTGCGTACAGTTTTGGTCTCAAAGTCTGAAGAAGGACATTATTGCCATAGAGGGAGTGCAGAGAAGGTTCACCAGCCTGATTCCTGGGATGTCAGGACTTTCATATGAAGAAAGACTGGATAGACTCAGCTTGTACTCGCTAGAATTTAGGAGATTGAGGGGGGATCTAATAGAAACTTACAAAATTCTTAAGAGGTTGGACAGGCTAGATGCAGGAAGATTGTTCCCGATGTTGGGGAAGTCCAGAACAAGGGGTCACAGTTTTAAGGATAGAGGGGAAATCTTTTAGGATCGAGATGAGAAAAACATTTTTCGCACAGAGAGTGGTGAATCTCTGGAACTCTGTCATAGAAGATGGTTGAGGCCAGTTCATTGGCTATATTTAAGAGGGAGTTAGATGTGGCCCTTGTGGCTAAAGGGATCAGGGGGTATGGAGAGAAGGCAGGTACAGGATACTGAGTTGGATGGTCAGCCATGATCATATTGAATGGTGGTGCAGGCTCAAAGGGCCGAGTGGCCTACTCCTGCACCTATTTTCTATGTTTCTATGACATATCTCCTCACAAACAAAATACACTCACGACGGTATCACCGTATTTCCCAGCAATGAAGATACACCTGCGTCTGAGACACCCCCCCATTTTTAGTTGATAAATTTTGAAAAAATGCTGGGGGGGCAGGATCAAGGGTTTGGTTTAGTCAGTAGAAAGGAAGATATGAAAGGAGGCAATTTGTACTGGGGAGCCTCCATCTTCGCCTGTGCGGTTCAGGTCTGAGGGATGGGGACGTCCTGGCTCAGGGAGATCACATAAAGGGCAGAGAGAGAGAGAGAGCCCAGTTCTGGCTGTTGCGCCCA
The DNA here is from genome assembly GCF_028641065.1 of Leucoraja erinaceus. Taxonomy (NCBI): domain Eukaryota; kingdom Metazoa; phylum Chordata; class Chondrichthyes; order Rajiformes; family Rajidae; genus Leucoraja; species Leucoraja erinaceus. The sequence continues at coordinate 92,779,683 of NC_073380.1, read as the reverse complement.
GGTCGTCTTGCTTGTCCCAGGTCTGGCTGCAGTTCCCAGGCCCCCTCGTGCTACGGGACTGGCTGTAACACCCAGGTCAGCTCACTTGCCCCAGGTCTGGTTGTGACACCCAGGTCGGCTGCGTGCCCAGCGAATGGCGGCAGTTCCCAGGTCAGTTCGCTTGCCCCGGGACTGGCTGTAGTGCCCGGGTCGGTCGGCAGGTCTGGATGTTGCGCCCAGGTTGCTACCGTGCCCCGGGACTGGCTGCAGTTCCCAGGTCGAGAAAACTAATTGAAAGAAAAATGTCTGCAGGCTCAGATGAGTTTGGGTTACAGGCCGGATCCGGGCCGCAGGTTGTCGACCCCTGTGTTAGGCCTCATTGTGCTCCCCACCCCATGTTTTAAAAACTATTTGGCCCAAGTCTATCTTTCTTGGCTAACAATCTAGCCTTCGGCCTCCAAGGCGCAGGTAAATTTTCGGGCCTTATTTTTGGGTAAAAAATAGCGTCTTCATTACCAGGAAAGGCGGTAATTTTTTTTTCATCGGTGGAGGAACTTTTTCTGCAGTAACAGTTGACGATTTATTTTATATTTTCAAAATTTGCAGCATAGTAGAGTACAGCAGAGACGATCTATCCCACTTAGTCAAAACAGGCTGAGGAGGTAGCGGAATCTTGGGCGCCATTTCCTTGAACAACTGCGCACATGACAGTGCATTGAGGAAGATTTACTTGACATTAGAAACTAGGCGATCGACATTTGGAAACGAGCTATGTATGTGCTTGGCAATTCTATGAGGTCCTTGAGCTAAGCATGTCAAATGCAACATTTTGGGGAATAAAACGTTAAGAGCACGAGCAGCTTTTTTCATGCACGGAGCTGCATCAGTCACAAACAGACGAACATTCTCGTGTTTTATACCTTCTGGCCAAAAGTACAGCAAGTGAAGATGTAAACAGCTGAGCAATAGTTGAGCTGTTTGACTTCTCCAATACTTCTGATGTCAACAAATACTCTGTTAATCGTTGACCTGCCTCCAGTGTACCGATGACTACATTGGCAACATATCTACCCACAGCATCGTTGTCTCGTCTATTGAGATCCATATTTTGTTGCACGCAACTTCATCTTTAATTTTCTGCACAACAATATTGAAGTTGTTGTCAACATATTGATGACTTGCTTGGTATATCTTCCTCTGTGTATTTCTCTAAAGAACCTCTGAGAGATTTGTTTTCCAATTTCCACAGTAGAATTCCAGCATCAATGAATGCCTAGCACAGATCACTCAAACTCGGATTTGTGACTGGAGCCAGCAGTAAATGTAGTGAGGAGACAAGCTTGGGTATTTCGCTTGGGTAGTCTACACCCCAGCGGTATCAACATTGACTTTCTAACTTTAGATAGCCTTCCCCCTCCGCCCTCCTCCCCCTTCCCAGCTCTCCTTCTGGTCCTACTCTCTCCGCTTCCTTTCTTTTTCCTGCCCCCCACAAGTCTGAAGAAGGGTCTCGACCCGAAACGTCACCTTCTCTTCATAGATGCTGCCTCACCCGTTGAGTTTCTCCAGCATTTATCATCTACCTGCGATTATTCCAGCACCTGCAGATCTTTCTTAAATAGATCTTGGAGAAAGATCTATTTAAGAAAGCGGGCAGTGGCATGAACGAATGAATGACCAGAGGCGGTGCCCCCGGTTTTGCCCCGGTGGTGGAAATGTTCTTGTAAGTTATACTATGTTAACACGTAAATAATAACAAATTAATATTAACGTGTTATCATCAAAAAAGGCACATGGCATTTATGGCAAATTCCCGGTTCTACTGATGACTATGCTCCAGTTTGTTTGCATCGATTAAACTGGAAGAGGGAGCAGTTGACCGCCAGGGCCAGCAAGATTCTGAGCAGTACACAAAGTGCAGCGGCAATTCGATGGGTCAGGCAACATTTGTGGTGGGAATGGAATCTGAATCTGTCTGCCTGACTCGCTGAGCTCCTCCAACACTGTGTTTGATTAAGGGGGCAGCATCTGCAGTTTCTTGCATCAAGATTCTGAGGGGCATTTGGAAGCCGGCACTGAGGACATTGTCTTCTCCTTATCTATCTTCTATAGTCTTACTGAAACTCTCATCTTGACCACTTCCGGTCGGTCTGCGTTGTAATTAAATTTGCGTAAATACGATCCCCCATAGCGCTACGATTTTTCGCCACCTTACTCACCATTCTCCTCTGCTGCAAGTCAAATAAGTTTTGTTCCGATCGATGAAATATTAGAAATATTATTGGTCTGTATTCGCCAGGATAGTGACGCCCGTTCCGGCAGCCTTTTAGACTTGGTAATTGTACAACTTCAGGTAACTTGCCCTCTCTCTCTGTGTCCCAACTGGCCACTTCTGCTGTTGGTTATCCGTGTGTGCGATATTAGCTCAGTTTTCTCTCTCCATTAGCACACCCTGACTCACAGGGCATGTCCTAAAGCTTTGTGTTTTGCAACTGTGTTAGTATTCTCGCTATCTGGGTGATTTTGTTTCATAGTGTTTGTTTATTTTCATCCTCTGACTCCCCCCCCCTCCCCCCCCCCCCCCCCCCCCCCCCCCCCCCCCCCCCCCCCCCCCCCCCCCCCCCCCACCCCCCCCAATGACCAGAGGATCTGTATAACCTACCCCACTGTTTTTAGTTTTCCACAGTCAAAAACTAGATTGGCTGAATATGCTTATCAGTGTGTGTGCAGTAAGCTATTTTCCTGCTTAGATTGGCTAATCAATCAATCAACCTCTATTGTCATCTTGCAAAGCAACAGTTGTACAGTGCAAAATGAGAAGACGTTTCCCAGGGAATACTGGAGCATCGCACATGAAACTTAAAAACATTTCACACATAATAACAGTAAAAACAATCCAGTCCCTGATGAAACAGTATAAATAGTTAAAAGCAAGTAAAACAGCAACATTAAAATACAGTAAAAACAGTCATTAAAATGCCCAGGGCAGCTGATTTGAGTGGCCAGTGCCAGAGTTATTAAAATGTCAGTGCAAAACATGCATCTCAGTGTATGCAGCAAGCTGCTTCCCTCCTTCACAGTCATGTAAGTAAGGAATCTCCGGGTCACATACTTCAGGTTTGCTTTTTGAAAGTATTTAAACTATCCAGCTTTGCTAGAAGGCATGAATGCTTCAGCACTTAGCAGCTGTGTTGCTAAAGTGTTTATGTTCATAGTTCCTCTGAAACTTCCCCACCCCAGCCAAATAATATTGCCTGGAGTGTTCCTGTTTGCTCAACGGATACCGCACTGCCGGGTTTGTTACTGAGAAAGGCACGACAAGAGGAATGTTCTAACGCTTAACCCTGACCTGCACAGTGCTCAGTGATCTCGTGCAGGGGCAGGGGATGGAGTTGCTGTGATTGTTCTCCTTGCCCGTGAGTGGGAGAAAGGGGGGGTCAGCTCGAGCTCCTAGCGTGTGATCAAGCGACTAATACTGGAAACTCAAAGTTAATTGTCAAGTAACTGACGGGCAAGAGCGGACTTTGATACACTCGTTTCCTGGCTGGCTCTTGTAGTTCTTGAAAATCTCTTGGAACAATTTTAAGTAACAGTTTCTCTCCAATTCTAACATTCTTCCCTCAATTAAAATGGTCAATTCTCTGAATCCCTCCCTCTCCCACCCAAAAACACTGCAGCTGCCTGAAATGTTTGAGCCACTCAGCGGGTCAGTCTCTTTTCTAGATGTTTCTGAAAAGCTGTGTGTGTGCCTACTACAGGTGGCACAGCTGGCAGAGCTGTTGCCTCGGGGTCCAAGTGACTCGGCCTCAATCCACACCTCTGGTGCTGTCAGTGTGGAGTTTGCACGTTCTCCCTGTAACAGAAGACAGACACAAAAAGCTGGAGTAGCTCAGCGGGACTAGCGGCATCTCTGGAGAGAAGGAATGGGTGACGTTTCGGGATGAGACCCTTCTCCAGACACTGTTTTGGGTCGAGACCCTTCTCCAGAGATGCTCCAGCTTTTTATGTCGATCTTCGATTTAAACCAGCATCTGCAGTTCCTTCTTACACGCACCCTGTGACAATGTGGGTCTCCTCCCACATTCCAAAGTGTTGCTTGGTTTGTTGACCACTACCATGTTCCTGGTGCAGTAAATTGTTGGGAATGTGGGAAGAATGGATTATTGCGAAAATGAATGTGGGAATGGGATTGATCCGTGAGCTGGGATAGACCTATGGGCCAAACTGGCTTCCTCCACTGTCACAAGGAAATATGAAATATATAAGGACATCAAAGTTTACAGGGAGAAGGCAGGAGAATGGGATTGAGAGGGAAGAATTGATCCGCTACGATTAAATGTCAGAGTAGGCTTGATGGGCCAAATGGCCTAATTCTGCTCCTATATCTTATGGTCTCATCGAAATATTTTGTGATAGTGGTATGAAATACTTTAAGGGGAATGGGGCATTTTGTTATTCAGTTTACATATTTACTCCAATTTGATCAATCTCGGTAGTTGAGCATCATTATACCGAGGTCAGGTTGTGATCTCCAGCCATTGCTGCTGATGTTCCCATGATCTGATCTTAGGTTCTCCATTAGATGGTTGCTTTCTCGTGCTGCTAACACATATTCTGGCCATTCGTATTCCCTCGTGTTTGCAGTTTGCATCCTCCTCCCCACACAGTACTGGGTTGTCACTCGATTTGCAATGAGCACCTCTTCCCGTTTTGCTGATTTTTTCCAGGCATGCAATTCAAAGGTTAACATTGGGAGATCATTTCCTTGCTACAAGCAGTGAAGGAAGGACAGTGCAAGCAGTACTATCTGTACAGCTCATTTCACAGGCTTTGGCCAACAGCCATTGATGTCCTTTAGAATATATTCCAGCACCATGCACAGTAGTGAGATAATATGTGGCTGATCTGTTTTAATGCTGTTAGTTCAGGGATAATGCCACAAATCCTTATTATCTGCTGACTTACCATCCTTGAAGCCGGGATCTGGAGCATTTGGGCTGGGTATGTGACTGGGGGCTGGTTATCGGGAAGCCGGTAGCATGGGTGGGTTTATAGAAACATAGAAATTAGGCGCAGGAGTAGGCCATTCGGCCCTTCGAGCCTGCACCGCCATTCAATATGATCATGGCTGATCATCCAACTCAGTATCCCGTACCTGCCTTCTCTCCATACCCCCTGCTCCCCTTAGCCACATCTAACTCCCTCTTAAATATAGCCAATGAACTGGCCTCAACTACCCTCTGTGGCAGAGAGTTCCAGAGATTCACCACTCTCTGTGTGAAAAAAGTTCTTCTCATCTTGGTTTTAAAGGATTTCCCCCTTATCCTTAAGCTGTGACCCCTTGTCCTGGACTTCCCTAACATCGGGAACAATCTTCCTGCATCTAGCCTGTCCAACCCCTTAAGAATTTTGTAAGTTTCTATAAGATCCCCTCTCAATCTCCTAAATTCTAGAGAGTATAAACCAAGTCTATCCAGTCTTTCTTCATAAGACAGTCCTGACATCCCAGGAATCAGTCTGGTGAACCGTCTCTGCACTCCCTCTATGGCAATAATGTCCTTCCTCAGATTTGGAGACCAAAACTGTACGCAATACTCCAGGTGTGGTCTCACCAAGACCCTGTACAACTGCAGTAGAACCTCCCTGCTCCTATACTCAAATCATTTTGCAATGAAAGCTAACATACCATTCCCTTTCTTTACTGCCTGCTGCACCTGCATGCCTACCTTCAATGACTGGTGTACCATGACACCCAGGTCTCGCTGCATCTCCCCCTTTCCCAATCGGCCACCATTATGTACGTTATGTACGGATGAAATTTACTAGCTAAAACTTAGTTGCTTACTTACTTAAAAACTTACTTGCTTATCCATGGAAAGTTGATTGCTGTGCGACTCTTTGCTTTGGCATTATTGCCAGCAGCCACAATTGTGTACACATTTCTCCATTATTCATACGAAACCCGTTCCCTTGACGCTTGTGAATAGTGAGGACTTTACACCCCTGCCCAGCTTCACATCATTGCTGCAGGACGGCCCTCCCAGAGGAGCAGAGGCTTGGCTTAGCAGCTCGTCTGCAAGATAGTCGCTCCTACAATGCAGCACTGCTTCCGTGTGGCATTGGTTGGTCGGCCTGGATTATTTTGCTCAAGTTTCAGCAGTGCAACGGAATCTTCCAACTAAGGAGAGTGGGACTGGGGATATAAGATGCGAAGGAAATCTCCAATGTACTGATCAAGGCCAGCTGTGGGACCTGGCGGGCTGCGGACAGCCGCCGACCAGGCCCTGCCCTTCCCCGAAGACCAGAGACCGGGAGGATGGAGCGAGATTTGGCGACGATATCGGATGCGCAGGGCAAAGCCGGTAGGCGAGGGAGCCGGGGAATAGCCTACTGAGCCCTCAATGTTGGCACAAAGGTGGATGGGCGAGGAGAGGAACGTTGGTCTGCTGGTCGAACCACACATCCAAGGAAGGCGATGGATGGAGGCCCACAGCACAGCCTGGGGCTTGTCTGCGTCGGGCACCACTCACAAGAACTAGAGCTTGAAAATGGCGCCAAAAACTGATCCACTTGCATGTGGACTATTTCTGTCCGCGTTGCTAATCGGGATGTGCATAGGTATGTCCATACTCTACTAGACTGTATGTAAGAAAATAGTATGTAAGACAATATATCACCATTGAGACCTTGTTTTGAATGTGTGTGGACGAGGCATGTGACCTCAGGCTGTGACTGATCTATTGGGCCAAGTAATAGGTTGGGAAGGGGCAGATAATCTTGGTGTTAAGGACATTTTATTTATCCATGGAAGTGTGATGTGATTCACCACACAAGGCTGTTTGAACGGAAATCCTTGTGCTAATTCTTTGCTGGACCTGTCCAATCGTATTTTCCTCCTCCATAACTCCAATTATTTTTCTCCTTGGGTACTGGCCTCTGAATCTAACTGTTGGATGTGCCTCCGCAAGCCTTCCATGCGGTGCAGTCCCGATCATAATTTAGCATGTAAGAAATTATTTCCTGCTGCTTCTGTGTAACTGAATCAAAGCAAATCTATTTTCAGGTGAGCTGGTTAAAAATAAACATACCCTGTTCTCACCGCGCGGTACTGTATCTGTGAGGATTGCACATTTGGGCCTTTAAAGGACACCAAGTACTGGAGTAACTCAGCAGGTCAGGCAACATCCCTGGAGAACATGGACAGGTGATATTTTGGGTTGGGACTCTTCTTCAGACTGTTTGTAGGGGGGAGAGAAGGAAGGTGGAAAATAAGTCACCCCTCGGCCTCCTCTACAGAAACGGGAATAGGAATCTGGTTAAAGGAAAAAGTGGGTGTGTAGACCTCTGGAGGGGAGAACAAGGGCAGAGAGAAGGTAGAGTGTAAAGTTTTCCAGGTTTGTTCTCCTCACCCCGTACATCAGACTGAAACATAGAAACATAGAAATTAGGTGCAGGAGTAGGCCATTCGGCCCTTCGAGCCTGCACCGCCATTCAATATGACCATGGCTGATCATCCAACTCAGTATCCCGTACCTGCCTTCTCTCCATACCCCCTGATCCCCTTAGCCACAAGGGCCACATCTAACTCCCTCTTAAATATAGCCAATGAACTGGCCTCAACTACCCTCTGTGGCAGAGAGTTCCAGAGATTCACCACTCTCTGCGTGAAAAAAGTTCTTCTCATCTCGGTTTTAAAGGATGTCCCCCTTATCCTTAGGCTGTGACCCCTTGTCCTGGACTTCCCTAACATCGGGAACAATCTTCCTGCATCTAGCCTGTCCAACCCCTTAAGAATTTTGTAAGTTTCTATAAGATCCCCTCTCAATCTTCTAAATTCTAGAGAGTATAAACCAAGTCTATCCAGTCTTTCCTCATAAGACAGTCCTGACATCCCAGGAATCAGTCTGGTGAACCGTCTCTGCACTCCCTCTATGGCAATAATGTCCTTCCTCAGATTTGGAGACCAAAACTGTACGCAATACTCCAGGTGTGGTCTCACCAAGACCCTGTACAACTGCAGTAGAACCTCTCTGCTCCTATACTCAAATCCTTTTGCAATGAATGCTAACATACCATTCGCTTTCTTTACTGCCTGCTGCACTTGCATGCCTACCTTCAATGACTGGTGTACCATGACACCCAGGTCTTGCTGCATCTCCCCCTTTCCCAATCGGCCACCATTTAGATAATAGTCTGCTTTCCCGTTTTTGCCACCAAAATGGATAACCTCACATTTATCCACATTATACTGCATCTGCCAAACATTTGCCCACTCACCCAGCCTATCCAAGTCACCCTGCAGTCTCCTAGCATCCTCCTCACAGCTAACACTGCCCCCCAGCTTAGTGTCATCCGCAAACTTGGAGATATTGCCTTCAATTCCCTCATCCAGATCATTAATATATATTGTAAATAGCTGGGGTCCCAGTACTGAGCCTTGGGGTACCCCACTAGTCACTGCCTGCCATTGTGAAAAGGACCCGTTTACTCCTACTCTTTGCTTCCTGTTTGCCAGCCAGTTCTCTATCCACATCAATACTGAACCCCCAATGCCTTGTGCTTTAAGTTTGTATACTAATCTCTTATCTGTATACTAATCTTGTATACTAATCTGTGGGACCTTGTCGAAAGCCTTCTGGAAGTCCAGATACACCACATCCACTGGTTCTCCCCTATCCACGCTACTAGTTACATCCTCGAAAAATTCTATAAGATTCGTCAGACATGATTTACCTTTCGTAAATCCATGCTGACTTTGTCCAATGATTTCACCACTTTCCAAATGTGCTGCTATCCCATCTTTAATAACTGACTCTAGCAGTTTCCCCACTACCGATGTGAGACTAACTGGTCTGTAATTCCCCATTTTCTCTCTCCCTCCCTTCTTAAAAAGTGGGGTTACGTTTGCTACCCGCCAATCTTCAGGAACTACTCCAGAATCTAAAGAGTTTTGAAAGATTATTACTAATGCATCCACTATTTCTGGAGCTACTTCCTTAAGTACTCTGGGATGCAGCCTATCTGGCCCTGGGGATTTATCGGCCTTTAATCCATTCAATTTACCAAACACCACTTCCCGGCTAACCTGGATTTCACCCACTGAAGAAGGGTCTCGACCTGAAACATTATCTATCCATGTTCTCCAGGGAAGCTGCCCCATTCTTCCTAACCAGAAATGCTGCCTGACCCGCTGAGTTACTCCAGCACTTTGCGTGCGTTTGAGTATTAACCAGCAACTGCAGTTCTTTGTTTCTGCATTTGATCATTTTGCAGTTGTACAGCTTGTGGCACTAGAAGAGTATTGACACATTTGAGTATAAGAGCAGGGAGGTTCTACTGCAGTTGTACAGGGTCTTGGTGAGACTACGCCTGGAGTATTGTGTACAGTTTTGGTCTCCTAATCTGAGGAAAGACATCCTTGCCATAGAGGGAGTACAGAGAAGGTTCGACTCTTTGCTTTGGCATCATTGCCAGCAGCCACAATTGTGTACACATTTCTCCATTATTCATACGAAACCCGTTCCCTTGACGCTTGCGAATATTGAGGACTTTACACCCCTGCCCAGTGAAGAAAGCGAATGGTATGTTAGCATTCATAGCAAAAGGATTTGAGTATAGGAGCAGGGAGGTTCTACTGCAGTTGTACAGGGTCTTGGTGAGACCACACCTGGAGTATTGTGTACAGTTTTGGTCTCCTAATCTGAGGAAAGACATCCTTGCCATAGAGGGAGTACAGAGAAGGTTCACCAGACTGATTCCTGGGATGGCAGGACTTTCATATGAAGAAAGACTGGATAGACTCGGCTTGTATTTGCTAGAATTTAGAAGATTGAGGGGTGATCTTATAGAAACTTACAAAATTCTTAAGGGGTTGGACAGGCTAGATGCAGGAAGATTATTCCCGATGTTGGGGAAGTCCAGAACAAGGGGTCACAGTTTAAGGTTAAGGGGGAAATCTTTTAGGACCGAGATGAGAAAATCATTATTTACAGAGTGGTGAATCTCTGGAATTCTCTGCCGCAGAGGGTAGTTGAAGCCAGTTCATTGGCTATATTTAAAGGGAGTTAGATGTGGCCCTTGTGGCTAAAGGGATCAGGGGGTATGAAGAGAAGGCAGGTACAGGGTACTGAGTTGGATGATCAGCCATGATCATATTGAATGGCGGTGCAGGCTCGAAGGGCCGAATGGCCTACTCCTGCACCTATTTTCTATGTTTCTAGAAGGGGGTAGTTTGTACCTGCCTCGAGTACTATTAACGACCATTTCCCAAGCTCAGATATCTCCTGCCCCAGGAGTTGGGATAGTGGACTACTTAGAATTAATTCTCTTTGTCACTCTCTCCCTTCCTTTTAGTTGTTTTCCCCAGTTTGCCTCATCCTGCCTTTTGTGAATCTTGGAGACACATGAAACTAGATGTTAAAATCTGGAGCAAAAAGCGAGCTGCTGGAGGAGCTCAGCAGCATCCGTTGGGGCAAAGGATATTAACAATTATTTTCCACTCCACAGATATTGCTCGACTTGCTGAGTTTTTCAGAGGATGCGAGTCATAGTCCAAATTAATGTTTAAAAATTAAGTAATTACTGAGCCAGATCACCTGGTAGCTGTCATGTTGCTTGCGACCATTTGCTGACATCTTTGTGTCCGACATTGCAAGTAACTGCACGGCAAAATATCTGTGATTTGTTCAAAAACGTAGTGTATGGTCCAGAAAGCTGCAGCAAGAATCCAAGTCTTTCTTTGAAACTGAAAGAGCCTGAGGTTGGCTCGAGCCTTCGTCATTATCCAGTCCTTGCTCAAATTTATTCACTTTGGCTGTGCAGAAGGAGATATTGAAAGACTCCACATGGATCTAGCTGATTAAAATCCCAGACAGCTCTTCTGCAGTCTCAGCCAAACCCATCCACTAAGTTTTAAATCACTGACTCATTCAAGTTTTATGGCAGGTTCCCCGAAATGAATGAGTTTGTATACGATTCCCCACAGATAAATCCCCATGATCATCTCTCCAACCCCCACCAAACAAAGTTGACACTTGGTGGGAGCGAGGTATTTGAACTTAGATTCTTAGAACTTAGTTGGTTTGTTTAATTAAATTCTGTAGGGGTATTGTTGGTGAACTATTTGGTGTTGGAGTATTGCTTTCAGTAACGTCATCCTGCAGCAGCCTCTGTGACGTACTGTAGCTGGAGAGGTTGCCCATGAAGAGAATAATCCAAATGAGATAGAGCAGACCATTGGAAGGAAACTGATATTAACAGGGGCAGCACGGTGTCACAGCAGTAGAGTTGTTGTCTTACCGAGACCTGGGTTCCATCCTGACTACGGGTGCTGTCTGTAAAGAGTTTGTACGGTTTCTCTGTAACCTGCGCGGGGTTTCTCTGGGTTTCTCCCACACAAAGACTTGCCAGTTTGGAAGCCAATTGGCTTGGTAAAATTGTAAATTGTCCGTAGTGTGTATAGGATAGTGTTATGCCCCTGTCCCACTTAGGAAACCTGAACGGAAACCTCTGGAGACTTGGCGCCCCACCCAAGGTTTCCGTGCGGTTCCCGGAGGTTGCAGGTAGTGGAAGCAGGTAGGGAGACTGACAAAACCCTCCGGTAACCGCATGGAAATCTTGGGTGGGGCACAAAGTGTCCAGAGGTTTCCTAAGTGGGACAGGGGCATTAGTGTGCGGGGATCATTGGTTGGCACAGACTCGGTGGGCCAAAGGGCCTGTTTCTGCTCTGTATCTCTCAAACTTTAAAAAAAAACGAAGATGCCTGCGAAGCTAATATAACACAAAGCATTTTCTGTTAAAATTATAAAGATCCACAATTCAGGTTTTTTTTTTCTTCTTCCCCCACCAAAGGATTGGATAATTGCACCTGAAGGTTACGCAGCCTATTACTGTGATGGAGAATGCTCGTTTCCCCTCAATGCACACATGAATGCCACGAATCACGCGATTGTGCAGACACTGGTGAGTAACCTAGAGAAAGCAATATCTTTAAATTTGACCTGTTTTAAGTTTGATTCCAGGGTGCTTTGTTTTGTTGGCTTTGCGAGATGCTTTGCTGTATCAGGTTTAAAACGGCAAAATGGTGCAGCGGTAGAATTGTTGCCTTACAGTGCCAGAGACCCGGGTTCCTGTTTACGGGTGCTGTCTGTATGGAGTTTGTACATTCTCCGTGACCCCTTGTGTTTTCTCCGGGCCCTCCAGTTTCCTCCTACATTACAAAGATGTATAGGATTGTAGGCTAATGGACCTGTCCCACTTAGGCGACTGCAGGAGACTTTGCAGTCGCCACATGTTCGTGGGTGGTTGCCAGAGAGTCGCCTTCATGGTCGTGAGGAGTTCCTGCATTCTGGGAACTAGTTGCGGCCTCATTACGGTAGCTGTGAATTTTTCAACATGTTGAAAAATTTGCAGCGACCAGAATGAAGCCGCCATGAAGAGTAGCGAGAATTCTCGTGCCGTAGGTGGGTCACCAGGAGGTCCTAGTGGGTTGCCAGGAGGTCGAAGGTTCTCGTAGGTTGTAGCCGGTGCTGACCGGTGAATTTCATTAACTCATTGGGGAAAAAAAAAACTTAAGCAGTAGTTTTCAGAACCAAGGATAACCAACCGGTAATGTTAAAGTCTGCTGAGCTTCACAGCCGTGTATCTCTGGCTTCTTAAAAGTTGTCTCTACTCCTTCTCCTCCTCTCCTAAAAGACTTACCGTACACTGTGCTGTAGCCATCTTAATTACAGCGCCAATCTTCCTGTTCATCGCGGTGTGTGTCTGTATCACCTTGGCTTTGCACCGTGTGAATTTCACTCGGAAAGCGCTCCCCCCGCTTGCCTGTCCCCCGCCTGCGTAACGGGCTGGATGTGTGTGTGTGTGTGTGTTGTGTGTGTGTGTGTGTGTGTGTGTGTGTGTGTGTGTGTTCCAGTCTGACAGTCGCCGTTCCAGTTGCCGGCTTTTCAGGTGACTGCCGGCAACTTGACAGTCACCGACAGTCGCCTAAGTGGGACAGGCCCATAATTAGCTTCCGTAAATTGGAAATGATCCCTAGTGTGTGGGATAGTGCTAAGTGACGGTGTGATCGTTCGGCGGTGCGGACTTGGTGGGCCGAAGGGACAGTTTCCGCGTTGTATCTCTAAATGTAAAGTCAAATTACTTATAGAACATAGAACAAGACAGCTCCGAAATTGGTGCATCGGTCCTCAATGTCTGTGCTGACCATGATGCCAATTTAAACTGCACGCCTGCCTGGTTTATATCCCACTAGTTTTAAACACTTTATTTGCTGCATTTGAATATTATTGTGAATTTCATATTGTAGCAGATTTAACCTTAATGAATCATAATCAGGAAAAGAGCATTTGATCACAAATCCCTACATTGCTAATGTACATTTTTGCACTGGAGTAGATTTTCAGCTTGTTATTCCCACTGGAGAAAATAGATTAGTTTGGCTGGCATTAAATGTGATGAGTCGGGTAAAGAGGAAGGGTGATGATACATACTGACCATATGTCATTCCAAGGGTGGAAATCTGACTGCTGGTCCATGTTGCGGCCAAAATGGAATGCTGAGCGCAGAGAGGAAGGGGCACAATGGGTGGACTCATAATACGAGTTTGATCCCGACGATGGGTGCTGTCTGTATGGAGTTTTATGTTCTCTCCGTGACCTGTGTGGGTTTTCTCTGGTTTCCTCCCACTTTCCAAAAGCGTACAGGTTTGTAGGTTAATCGGCTTTGGTAAAAATTGTAAAGTTCTCCTTAGTGTGTAGGATAGTGTGTGGGGATCACTGGTCGGTGTGGACGGTGGGCTGATGGGCCTCTTTCCATGATGTATCTCCAACTAAACTAAATCTACATCCTGGGGCCAATTCTCAGCATCCAATTAACCTTGGCAGACAGGAAACAAAGAGTAGGGATTAACGGGTCCCTTTCAGAATGGCAGGCAGTGACTAATGGGGTACCACAAAACTCGGTGCTGGGACTGCAGCTATTTACAATATACATCAATGATTTGGATGAAGGGATTCAAAGTAACATTAGCAAATTTGCAGATGACACCAGGCTGGGTGGCAGTGTGAACTGTGAGGAGGATGCTCTGAGAAAGCAGGATAACTTGGACAGGTTGGGGGAGTGGGCAGATGCAGGGCAGATGAAGTTTAATGCGGATAAATGCGAGGTTATCCACTTTGGTAGCAAAAACAGGAAGGCAGTATACTATCTAAATGGCGTCATGTTGGGAAAAGGGGAAGTACAACAGGATCTGGGGGGTCCTTGTACATCAGTCTATGAAAGTAAGCATGCAGGTACAGCAGGCAGTGAAGAAAGTGAATGGCATCCATTTTAGAATAAGGCTGTAACATAACAAAATGTGGAAAAAGTGAAGGGGTCTGAATACTTTCTGAATGCATGGTATAGTTCTTGAGGGTGGATGTGCAATGCGTGACGAAAGGAGCAAGCTTCAGCTCCAAACGTCAGTCCAGTGTCATGGTGGAAATACGCCTAACTGTTTCAATCTTCCCATGCATAGGTCCACCTCATGAACCCGGACTACATCCCAAAACCCTGCTGTGCTCCCACCAAGCTGAATGCAATCTCTGTGCTCTTCTTTGACGACAGTTCAAACGTTATACTAAAAAAGTACAGGAATATGGTGGTCAGAGCATGTGGCTGTCACTAATGGGGACGTGCATGGAATCTTCAGGTGTCCTGAAACTACTGGAGGAACAAAATCCTCAACATAGTGATTTTTAAAAAGATCCTTGGAATAATACCTCTGTAAATAATGTTTACAACTTTTTTTTTTAAAGAAAAAAATTCTACTTAAAGGCAGTTGTAATATATATTGTACATAGTTTTCCATAAAAATGTAATTTATTTGTTTTTGGGTTTGTTTGGTGACTACGTTTTAATCTAGGGACCATAATGATGTTGCTAACAGTTCATGGCGTTCCAGGGTGGAAGATGCAGTGTGTAAGATAAGGGACCAAGTTTCAGATGCAAACTCCACTTAGCATTATGACAATCTCCGAGGCGACTTGTCAGAGCCCTGGTTTGAACAGAAACTGCACATTATTTTTATAAAACGCACTCTGGACAATCATTTACATTTTTTTAATTAGAAATTGCCAAGTAGTGTAAACCTTTGATGTAGCATCTCATTTTTTAAAAAATGATTTTATATTGTACAAAAAATAAGTGCCGACCATACAAGTTTACTGCTATCCACCTCCCACCTGGAAACATACAAATCATTCTCTAACACACATGCTAACAATAAAGGATGTTAAAATGAAGTGGTTTTCCTTTGCAATTTGCTCACTCATTTGCAGCAACATGTATGAATAGTAAACAGTTCTACATCTCGGGTCTGTGTTCCCAGTACCTCACACTGTTTCAAATGGCTCTGCCCAGAATCACCACTGCAATAAGACTGTAACATTTGCTATTTTGGAAGTCATATTTGTCTTTTTTTTTTAAATAACATGGTTCTTTCAGCCACTTTCTTTCATACACTTTAGTCACGTTTTTAAAAAAAGCCTTGAGTTAGTTAATTTCAATAAACTGCAAGGGGAGTGCAAATGTTACATGGTAACTACTGCAATGTCTGTTTTAGCCCCCGTTAATGAATTGTCGAAGTGATCAAACAATTCACTGAAATCTCAGCAATTGATACTGCCCAGTTTCACAATTCGCTTTTTGATTTTTAAGCAACACAAGTTAATCAAACTATACAAATCCAACAGTCACTCGCACTGCACAGACTGGCTTCACTTCTTTCTAACTCGTGCAGGCTGAATGGGGTTTTAAGAGATGCTGAGGTATTCAGTTTTAAGCCCACAGTACTGCAATTACTAATCAAGTACAGCTAGATGATTATCCGTTAACTACATATGAAACACATCCACATAAGTGTTAAGCTGGCAGGCACAGGAAGCAAAATCTCTTATTTCTACGTCCATACACACACACACACACTCAGAAGGCACCACGCTGATTAAAAAATCATAGCCAATTTAACCATTCAGAAGGCTGGAAGTTGCTGTTCACCTTTTGCTACATACCTTGATAGAGGAGAGAGTACAACCACATTTCTGGCAAAGACAAATCTGGGCACAATTATACATCAGTGAGTTGAGGTGGTGGCCGAGCAGGAGGTCTGCACACTACAGTTCATCCTTGGCCTGCTGGAGGATAAAACTGTGAAGACTGTCCAGATCCCTGGCACCATTATGCTCACTTAACATCTGACCTCCACGGAATAGCAGTAGAGTAGGATAACCACGGACCTGTCAATACATTTGTAAATACATTCAACATTTTAAAACTTAGGGAGACATTACAAACAAAGCTGCAAGTCTGAAGCAAGAGACAATAGATGCAGGAGTAGGCCATTTGGCCCTACGAGCCAGCACCGCCATTCAATGTAATCATGGCTGATTGAACAGGCTAGATGCAGGAAGATTGTTCCAGATGTTGGGGAAGTCCAGGACCAGGGGTCACAGTTTAAGGATAAAGAGGCAATCCTTTAGGACCGAGATGAGAAAAACGTTTTTCACACAGAGTGGTAAATCTCTGGAACTCTCTGCCACGGAAGGTAGTTGAGGCCAGTTCATTGGCTAAATTTAAGAGGGAGTTAGATGTGGCACTTGTGCCTAAAGGGATCATGGGGTATGGGGAGCAGGTACAGGATACTGAATTGGATGATCAGCCATGATCATATTGAATGGTGGTGCTGGCTCGAAGGCCCGAATGGCCTACTCCTGCACATAATTTCTATGTTTCTATCCACATTCAGTACCCCGTTCCTGCCCTCTCTCCATATCCCCTGACTCCGCTTTCTTTCAAGAGCCCTATCCAGAGCTGCCAAATAGTACAGATTTTCTGTATTTTGTACGGAAATGCGATTAGAATACGTATGTACGCATTTGTGTTGTTAAATACGGAGTTCAGTTCAGTCTGAAGAAGGGTCTCGACCAGAAACATCACCCATTCCTTCTCTCCGGGCTGCCTGTCCCGCACCAGATTTAAACAGAGCGCTGTCAGTTTAACGTGTGGGAATTTAAACAAAGAGCTGTCGGCTACAGCGCTATGGGTTCTAAAAGTAGCGCTGCCAGCTGGAGCGCTATGGGCTTTAAACACAGCACTATGGGTCACAGACTGTTGAGGAAAATGTTCGTATAACAATGGGTCTTTGGAATTCTCTTTCTCAGTAGTAGTTGAGCCTTTGTTTAGTTTTCAGGCAGTGGTAGAATTCTGGATAAACCCAGTGGTGAAAGGTTACCAGTGGGATTGCAGTTACATTGGGATTGGCTCTGATTTTACAGAACGCTGGGTGGGCTCAAGGGGGAGAGAGGGAGGGAAAGGAATAAGAGAGGGAGAAAAAAGGAAGGATAGTGGGAGGGTGGGTAGGAGGGAAAGGGGGAGGGAGGGAAGGATGGAGGGAGGCTTCCAAAATGGCTTCTACATCATCATCTGGTGCTAAAAGCAAGAAGCAGCTGTTCAAACAGCAACAGTATACAAAGAGATGGCAATGAATGCACTGTCAAGTAAGATGCGTAGAAGACATGTCAATTGGTAGCAACGTTATGCATTCTTGTACTTTACATGGATATGACTGCACATAAAAAAAAAAACATTTTTTTCAGCAAAATGGCACTGCGTCAACATTTCCTCAGCAAAATACTGATATTCAGGTACTAGAATATTTAAATGCTCTGACAAAACTTGGCAGCTCTGCCTATCTTGCTCTCTATTAAAAGTATCCAGAGAACCAGTCTCCACTGCTTTCTGAAGCAGAGAATTCCACAAGACTCGCAACTCTTGTGAGGTGGGGTGGGGCCAAATTGAGATAGAATTAAAGAGAAACTGCATGTATTTTGAGTAAGAAGGAACTGCAGATGCTGGTTTACATCAAAGATGGAAAAAAATGCTCTCATTTTCCCCACGTGTTGTGCTGCAATCTGGATTAGTTTCTGCTGTCCCTCTCCTGTCTGTTAGCATTCCAGATTTCCCTTAAACCTTCTTACCTACTGAATACAACCCCAAAATTATCCAACCTTGCATGAACTCCCATCTCTGCTACAACGTCACATTTCGTTGAGACACCGTTGGAGACCATTTAGTCCATTCTAGGATTGCTGAGAACATCAGTCTCATTCCCCAAACACCTTGCAACCTTGACAATAAACTCAACTTGACTCTCAACAATGTTGCAACTTTGACCATAAAAGTCGAAATGCAAGTTGAAAAAAAAAGATCAACTTCTTTCAAAATGTCCAATATTTTTCCTTTTAAAAACTTACCGAATACTGATTGCACAGGGATCGCTCCGCCGTACAGTCCACTTTGGCGATCTTGATGTCACTTAATCCAGGATACACTTGTTTGGCAAGTTCCTCCCAGGTTGGTGCGAGATTCTTGCAATGACCACACCTGTGGGCAGAGATAGTTTGGATGGATTAGAATAGTGGCCCACAATAGTTCAAATCTAAGTTTCGGCTGATTGCTGCACAGTAATACCTGTGGGATAAAATGTCTGAACTATTTGACAAATAAAAATTGCAGAGTGTCATCTTGCAAATTCTGGAGGTCTCTGGTCCTTATTTCTGATTTATCTCGATGTAAAACTCGCACCGCAGACAACGAAACAGAAATTCAAAGGAGATCTCCTGGGTGCATTACACTGCAACTGGGTGTAAATACTACCAATTTTTTTTCCCCAGGGGAATCTTCCATGAAGTGTTGTCTTGGGATGAAAGCCAGAGAAATCATTATGAATCATTGGAATTCTCTGCCCCAAAAGCCTGCAGAGGCTGTAAATGGTTTCAGTGCCAAGATGGATCGATGCTTAGACTACCCAGGAATCAGTGGTTTCAGAGATTAAGAAGGAAAGTGCAACCAGGACCAACAAATGAATCAGTCATATGGCGAGGAAACAGGCCATTCAGCCCAACTTGCCCACGCCAACCAACATGCCCCATCTACATTAGTCCCACATGCCTGCGTTTGATCCATATCCCTCTATATAATATAATATAACACCATATAACAATTACAGCACGGAAACAGACCATCTCGACCCTTCTAGTCCGTGCAGAACACATAATCTCCCCTAGTCCCATATACCTGCGCTCAGACCATAACCCTCCATTCCCTTCCCATCCATATAACTATCCAATTTATTTTTAACTTTTTTAAAAGTTAAAAATAAATTGGAATTGAAATCTATCCTATCCATGTACCTGCTTAAATGTTGCGTGAGTCTATTACAAAACGAGGCCGGATCAAGGGCTCACAGAGTTTTCTCCTCTTATTTTGTATGGTAACCTCAATAACCCTCAGAATCCTCACAGTCCAGAGTCTTTCACAGTATACACTTTCATTAAGTATAACTGCTGATTTGCACCAAGTATTGGCATCAACAGTTGCCTTAGGAGTTTCTGGACATTTCAGATCCAACGGCACACATTACATAGAGTTGTACAGCACGGAAACAAACTTCCCATACAAATGGACACCACACTAATGTCTACATCAATTCCCATTTTATCTTCTCACATCCCCATCAAAAACACATCTTCTCATTTCTGCTGCCACTCACCCACACCCAAGGGGAAAGTTACAATGGCCAATTTGCCAACCAGCAAGACCGGAGAGAGAAAACTGGAGTATCGAGGACTCACAGGAAAGACAGATCATGTTGAGATTGAACCCAAACTCCAGGTCCGTGAGGCAATGGCTCTTCTAGCTACGCCACTATTTAATGATATTGCAGCTGGCCTGGTTATAATCAATGCCAATACACCACTATTGTTCAGCCATCACTTTCCTTCTGACAGGCGATGAAATCTGCACCATATTGGCAAGACCAAACAAGTGGGCAGTCGTTTCGCTTAGTCTGCCTGGACCCACGTGATCTCCTGGCTGCTAAACTCTTTAATTCCTCTTCCCACACTGACACCTCTGTCCTGGGCCTCTTCCATTGTCACAATGAGGCTAAACACAAATTGAAGGAACAGCATCGCAACCCAAGACTGGTTGTCTCCAGCACAGCAGTAATAGCTGCGACACAAAGTGGTGGAGTAACTCAGTAAGTCAGGCAGCATCCCTGGAGAACATGGATAGGTGACATTCTGTTTCTTGATTAGCAAGGGTGTCAGGGTTTAGAAACATAGAAAATAGGTGCAGGGGTAGGCCATTCGGCCCTTCATGCCTGCACCGCCATTCAATATGATCACGGCTAATCAATCATCCTGTACCTGCCTTCTCTCCATACCCCCTGATCCCTTTAGCCACAAGGGCCACATCTAACTTCTTAAATAGCCAATTGAACTGGCCTCAACTACCTTCTGTGGTAGAGAGTTCCAGAGACTCACCACTCTCTGTGTTTATGGGGAGAAAGCAGGAGTGGGGCTGAGAGAGAAAGATAGATAAGCCATGATTGAATGACGGAGTAGACTTAATGGGCTGAATGACCTAATTTTGCTACGAGAACTTACGTGTCCCTTCGTCAGCTGGGAATGTTCTGAATATCACGACTGGCCTGGTCAACAATCAGTCCAATGAAAACTACAGACAGACATGCGACTTACCAGGGGGCGTAAAACTTCACAAAAGTCACGCCCGTGGCTATGGTCTGCTCAAAATCACTTTCAGTCAGTACGAGAATTTGATCCTGTGGAGAGAGGAGGAGGAAAGGGTTGTCACGGGAGGTGAAAGGGAGATGCAAGGCAGCCAACGGTCTCTCTGTTCACCCCATTTTAAATGTTAAAAAGTCCATGGCAAAGTAATGTGGATCCTGTTGACTGGTACATGTGTTGCAAACCTCCACAGGTCATTCACAGTGAGGCCAAGAGATCAACAGGCAGGGGCACTGTACTTGGTGGGATTAGGAGTGGAGTTAAGGAAAGTGCGGAGGGTCTGCCACTTAAGAAGCAAAGTGCGAGAGGGTACACATCTGCAGCCACTACAGCACACCACCCCAGTTCTCCTGACTAAGCTTCTCCCTGGAGAGGTTTTTCCGGGTGTGCTTCATCCCACATTCTGGCGCAGGTTTGTAGGTTTAGAGTCTGAAGCTACCTTACTTTGCTCCATAGAGCACCCCCCGGTTCGATACCTTCGATTTTCCAGCATCTGCAGTTCCTTTCTTGGTGCTGTTAGTATGCTTGGGAAATTGTAAACGCTAGTGGTCTGAACGCTGGTCTGCACGTACTAGGTGGGCTGAAGGGCCTGTTTCCACACTGTATCTCTAAATTAATCCAAACCCTGCCTGGACAGGGAGTGGTGGAAGCGAAACTGCAGGACTCTAGAGGGGCAGTGATTTTTCCAGCCAGAATAGACAAAATGAGAGGAATGGTCTCTTGTGCAGTGAACACTGATGATCCATTAGTTTGTAGTTTCTCCTCAGGGTCATTTTCCCTGGCCTTTCATAGAATGTGATCACTGTTGACAAGCCAGCATTTTCCACCCATCCCTGATGTACCCTTATAGCACCAAGCGAGGAAACTGAGAACCAGCCACGTTTATGCTAGATTAGTCAGGCAAGGTTAGCATGAACACATATCCTTCCTGAAGGATATCAGTAAACCAGAAAGATTTTTGCAACCATTCCCATGGTCACCATTATTCTAACTAGTATTTTGTCCATCAAATTTATTTCAGATTATCTATTCTGCACAGTTCCCATGAGTTTTGAACCCGTCAGGGAGCTAAACTCCAAACTTCTAGATTACTGGTTTCTATAATCCCGTTTGTCAGTTTAAGCAGCAAGATTCAACCTTTCTCCTCCCAGGGACCAACAGAAACAAACTGATTGCTGGAAGGGACACGTCTTAAAACAGCTCAGAGTCTAGAATCATTAACGGTTAAAAAGAAACCATATGATTAGAAGAGCATTTGCTTGCCTGGTGAAACAGTGAGGTGACCAATCAAAGTAACGAAAAAAGGTTAAAACTGCATTGTTCAAGCAAGTTCCCTCCCCAGTGAAAACTCCTCGTCTGAAATACCAGTTCCTCCTCGTCCACTTCCTTCTCTCCTCCTCCGCCTCCTGATCCACCTCTTCCTCTGGTTCTTCCTCTTCCTCATCTTCACCACCTTCATCTTCGGTGAGTTGAACAACCTTCAACTGGGTATCCACATATTCTTTGAGGGAGTCCAGATCTCGCTTTCCCTTATACTGATCGGCCTAAGGAAGAGATTTGAAATTGTTTGAATACGAGGCTTCACCATTCGAGTATTCCACAAATGTAGGGATATGCTCCCACCGGCTCAAAAAGCAGGATTCCCAAAATGACCGCCATGATAAGACACAACAAATGAGAAACACTTGGATTGCCCACCATTCATTCACCAAACTGGGCAAAGCACCAATATATTAAAATTGGGATTCCTTTGCTATAAAAAACTCCAGCAGTTTACTCCATATAAAAGGCATAAAAAACAGACTTGTGCATTTTCCAGATACAATTTCATGCAAGACCAACAGCAGCAATGGTGTGGGGTTGTGAAAGAGTTCTCTCCATGCTGCCTTGTAAAGTTGGTCATATTTTGTGGGGACGGGACGGTTGGTAAATAAAAATAAAAGGGGTTGGGCAGGGTTGATAATGGTGTCTGCGACTCCCGGGGAGACCACCCAGAGCACGGAGTGGACCGATTGCGTCTGCTGCTGTTGATGAACTCAAGCGCCCCTCAGTCAGTGACACTGCTAAGACAGAGCGAGCTGGCAACAACAGACAGCTCAAGGATAGCCGTCATCAAACCGTATACGTACAGTTTTTAAACATATAACATCATAAGGCGACACTTCAAATTATATATGTTTGCTACTGTGACATGATCCTGGACTCTCATACGTTGCACCCTTTTGGCCAATTTCTAAGTGTAAGTATTTAGTGGGCAATAACATCACATCGTATGACATCACAACAGGAAGTATCTGGTCCAATTTCACCAGGGATGGGACTTCAACAGGAAGTGGGCGCAAATGACTTTTTTAGGTACAATTACGATTATTTTTTTAATTAGGCTCAAAGAGTTCAACGAATCAGGCAGCGTCTCTGGAGACACAGAACACTGACGTTTCAGGTCAGAACACATTTTCAGTCTGAAAGGTGGGGTGCGACTAGAAACGTCACCTATTCCTTTTGTCCAGAGATGCTGCCTGACCCAGTGAGTTACACCAGCCTTTTGCATCTACCTTCGGTATAAACCAATATCTGCAGTTCCTTTTTACACAAACAGTTCAATGTCTAGACAACCCCCTCCCCCCTTCCACCACTGCAGTCCCATGCTCACATAATATCTAATTTGCAGCGGTATTTCATTTTGTACACCCCCCTATCCAAAATAAGTAAGAACTAAAGGAGGAGATAAAGGAGAAGTTTCATACAGCAGATTCAATGTGGAAAATCTGTGTCACCATTTTAGACCCCCAAGCTGTACTTTACGACATACTTGAAGTTAATGAGCTCTGCAAAGTCCAGCATGTTACTGGAAGCAGGCGAGGAGATCCAGTTAGCAGAAACAAAGCACTTGCCTTTTCACCGTCCTTGAACCAAAGCAGTGTTGGGTATCCCCGTACCTGGCTGTCAGAGCACAACTGCTGATGAAGCGTACAATCCACCTGGAAACAAAGCACACACCATTAGCACCCAAACCAGCTGCAAGGATATGGCTAAATGTTTAATAAAGAACTGCAGATGCTGGTAAAATCATAGGTAGACACAAAATGCTGGAATAACTCAGCAGGTGAGGCAGCATCTATGGAGAGAAGGAATTGACGACGTTTCGGATCGAGACCCTTCTTCAGAGTTCATTGTGAGTCTGAAGAAAGTCCTCGACCCAAAACGTCACCAATTCCTTCTCTCCATAGATGCTGCCTCACCCGCTGAGTTACTCCAGCATTTTGTGTCTACCCACAAGGATATGGCTATAGTCAAAGAGTGCAGATCCTTCCGTTTTGCCCAGCTAACAGTAAATCCTTAGAATTTAGAGATACAGTATAGAAATAGACCGTTCGGCCCATTGTGTCCATGCCGACCAGCGACCACCCCCTGCACTAGCAATATCCTACACACGAGGGACTATCTACAATTTTTACCGAAGCCAATTAAACTACAAACTTGTACGTCTTTGGAATGTGGGAGGAAACCAGGCACCCGGAGAAAAAACACACGAGAACGAACAAATTCCGTACAGACAACTCCGTAGTCAGGATCGAACCCTGGCGTGGCAAGGCAGCAACTCTACTGGTGTGCCACTGTGCCACCCCTCACAAAGGGTGGTGGGTTTTTGGAACGAGCTACCATAGGAGGTCGTTGAGGGTAAGGACTATTGCAATTTTTAAAAAAACAATTAGACAGATACATGGATTGGGCAGGTTTAGAGGGATAAGTGTAGATGGGGATGTGTAGATGGGATAGGTTGGCAGCAGAAGGAATTCCACCATCTGATAAACCACCGAGCTATCCACCATCCCCTCAGCCACCTATACTGGAAGAGTCGATGGTTCCTACATTGCAAGTTCAAAGATAGCTGATGAGGCCAAAGTCACCTTGACCCAGAGAGACTGCCTATGCTTTACATAAAATTTACTTGAAGTCCTTTGGGACAACTTTCCATATAGAATCAACCAACATGTTCATAGCGGGCAGTTATCTCTGTTCCCATTAATCTGAGAATGCCCTCAGCAGAATCATAGACAATTCTGCTCAAACGGCAGAAACCTGGCCAGTGAACTCATCATCAATGTAATTAGAATATCAAAGGTACACAAAAATGCTGGAGAAACTCAGAGGGTGCAGCAGCATCCATGGAGCGAAGGAAATAGGTAACGTTTTGGGCCGAAACCCTTCTATTTCCTTCGCTCCATAGATGCTGCTGCACCCGCTGAGTTTCTCCAGCAGTTTTGCGTACCTTCGATTTTCCAGCATCTGCAGTTCCTTCTTAAATAATTAGAATATCAGTTGATTTGGAACATAGGAAGTGATTTCTTCACTTAGTGGCCTTCTCAACCAGGAGATTGCTCCCACATGGTAGTGCTGGGAATTATATTGCATCCGACCAAAGTGAAATGCAACCAATTCTTGAGACGTTTACAGGTTGCTATATAAAGCTTGCACCCATGATCATTTTCACACCGACACCATGTGTCGATAGATATTGACAAGTTTGTTGAATAGAACTGTCGGTCTTCAAGGAGAATCAGGAAGGGAAATGGGTGTGGAGTTTACAACAGTTTGTAATGTATGGATTGTTAGACTGTATACAAGACAGGGTACCCTCAGCCCAGCAATCTCTTCTCTAATAGCAAACAGCTCTTCCAGTCCCAAAATCTATAGAACGCTCCGCCACTCGCTGAAAATGCTTTATGCTTAAAAACGTAGCCTGTTCCTCTCAATGCCCCCACCCACCTTGCCAATTTTCACACTGTCGGAATGTTCATAGGTTGCTGCCAACTGTTCCCACGTTGGGGCCAGTGCTTTGCAGTGACCACACCACGGAGCAAAGAACTTGACGAAGTGGAAGCCTGGAAGAGATTTTTATCATCAGTTATTAGATGCTGACATAATATATATATATATTATACACATGTGTGTGTGTGTGTGTGTATATATATATATATATATAAAAATATTTGTGGGTGTGTGTATATATACACACATATACTATACACACACCAATATTTTTTATATATATATACACACACACGTATAATATATCTCATATATACAATATTGTTATATATCACATATATTTTATATATATACACACACACACACACACACACACACTTGTGTATAAAAAATAAATGCACTTAGCAGTTAATGCGTCTGCTGAGAATTTAGAATGGAGATTTCTAAAATGAAAGAAGAATATTTTTAAATGTTGCTCTCTTTCTCTTGTAAACCAAATGTTTGTTTTAGCCTAGAAACTTGCCAGCCCACCCCTTGGAAATAGAAGCATTTTATTTTGTCAGCATCACCAATACATAAGCCAAAAGATGTTATGTTATTGATTCAAGATACAGGCATTCCTGGCAAGGTTGGCCTCCTTGCTCTGTTTCCCCATTCTTGCCCTGTTGCTGGTGAAGGTGCTTCCACAGCACAGCGCTCCAAGATCCTGATGCGATGACAATGGGGAATATCCCAAGACGAGATGGTGCATGACTTCGTGGGAAAGTCGGGAGCTATTGGCTTTCTTGTTGGCCCACGTTGCAGTCATCACAGGCTTAGGATGTTTCATGGGGAAGCCTAAACTTAACTATTGCAATGTGCCCTCAAGACCAAGCATTCTGCAGCCACAGTGCACCAATGACAATGTCATTTAGAATTCCTAGCAACCCCAAGGCATTGATGTAATCATGTCAAGCTAAATTCCACATGAAATTTAAATTGACTGAAGAGGGCACACCAGAACATTTTTGCAAATCACTCAGAAGACATCCTTGGGAGTGTAACAATGCCTTCTCAAAGGATGAATGATGCAGACATTAATTTTCATAATGAACTTCTCAACAATCAGATCCAATTGTTCAGTTGCTAAAAAAAACCTTGTCTTATAGAAAATCACATGATATAAACTTGCAACACCCCCCCCCCCCCCCCCCCCCCCCCCCCCCGCCTCACAAAATGTTCAAAATAGATGTAATTTTAATAGCTAAAACTATTATAAAGTTTTATAGAGTTTCATTGCACAAGCATTAATTGAAGTGATTGCTTGTTAATTTGGTGCAACTGACAGATTGTGTTCTTAACAGACAATGGTGCCTGGTTACTGCAGTGAAGTTACATGGAAACAGTTTTTTTCCCCTTAGTTTATTTTCCACAACAGCTTTTTTTCTGCCTGTTAATTTCCAAACTAACTTTTCTGTATTTCCTTGTTCCTGATTGAAATCATGTTATAACCAATCTGACCACATGAATGCATTATAACCAATTTGTGTTATGGAAACAAATATTATAGCAGAACTATGTCAGGGTTTTTTTTTTTTAAATTTGCTTACACATTTAGTTAATCCATACATAGAAACAAAACATGGATGTAAAAAAAGACCTTGGGCAGTGTGCAGCTTGAAGTTGTTGTCTGACAAATCATACAAGCCCTGCTTGGCTTCCGGGATAGTGGGAATCTCCGGTTCCGATTCAGCCTGTTACAGAGAAAATAAAATACTTGTTCATAAACCTTGAAAGCACATTTTGCAATTACAAACAGACAAAAATTCAACATTTTTAGATATCAGTCGTATATACAGCACAGAAATTGCCCCTTTGACCCACTATCTTCATACTGACCCCAAATTACGCTAATCCCATTTAACAGCACTTGGTCTGTAGTCTGAAGTATTCCTTAAATGCTGCTCGTTAGGTGTGCAATTACAATAACTGCAATCCTCCTCATCCCTTCTGGCTGAAAAAAAATATTGGTCAAGATCCCTTATATCTCCCAGATACTCTTACTCCTTACCTGAAAACGTTGCCATTGGGAAATGTTTCTTACCATCTACCCTCTCTTTGCCTCAGCTCTATCTACCTTTTATTCGATTCTCCTCCTGCTCCAAGGGAAACAAGTCTAATCTATTCTGAAATGCTCCATGCAGGCAACATCCTGGTCAATCATCTCTACAACATTCTCCAGTGTAATCACATCCTTTCTCTAGCGTGGGGACCAAAACCGCACGCAATATTCCAGCTGTGGCTGAACCAACTATTCATAAAGTTGTACCAAGACCTCTCTGCACTTATATTCTCTGTCCTGGCTAATGAAGCCAAGTATCCTGCCCACATTGTATGCCGCATTATTTACCTTCACTGCCACCTTCAGAGATCTTTGAATTTGTACATCAAGGCCCTTTTGTTCCTTCAGTATGATTCGATATTGACTGAATATTGTTTCTTTGTTTAAAAAGAGTGGCTGGGATAAGCCAGGTTGCTGCAAGATGAAGAGCCTTCATATCAGTGGTGGGATGTTACTGGAGAAAATTCCAAGGGATGGGATTTATGTATGTCTAGATAGGTGGGGACCAACTAGGGACAGTCAGAATGGTTTTGAGGAGGGGAAATCCTACTTCATTAATTTAATTTGAAAATTTTGAAGAGGTAACTAAGAATACCGATTCTGCCGAAGGCAGGGCAGTAGACGGTGTCTAGATGGCTAATGCATAAAGTAAGATCAATATCAACCTCCTCACTATCAATAATACTGCCAATTTTTGTGTCACCTACAAACTTACTAATCATATCTCCTCTGTTCACTTCTACATCATTAATGCATATAACAAATCACAGGAGCTTCAACCTGGACTGCTGGGGTACACTGTTGACTATTGGCTTCCAATCACAAAAGCAACCCACCAACAACAACCCCATCTCCTAAGACCAAACCAATTTTGGATCAAATTTGCCAACTTGTTTTGGATCTTGTGGGCTTCAATCTTTTGGATAAGCCTTCTGTGAGGGATCTTTTTAAATGCCTTACTGACATCTATGTAAATTACATTCACTGCTTTGCCCTTTTAATATATTTAGTGACAGCTTTACATTTTTCAATTAAGTTAGTCAGACAGAATCTCCCACCAGTCTATGATCTCACCATTTTCCAGTTTTCCTCTTCCCTCCACTTTTAGCAATTTCAGATTTTATTTGTCTCTCTCTTCCACCTCCTAACGACCTTTGATTCACTAGATATTACCACCTCTTTTAGCCAGCAGCACTACACCACACAGCGATATTCAATCCATCCTAACCTCCACCCATTCTCAAATCCACTCCACCCCTAACATCAGCTCAAAGTTTAAACATGTTTTCTAATTTAGATGAAAGGCTACCTGCTTCAAGTCTAGTCGTCAAGAGAGTTTCTTGTCATGTCTCCCAGATAGGACAATGGAATTCTTGATTTGCTTCAGCACAACAGAATATAGCAGGCATGAATACAGAACAGATCAGTGTGTCCATATACCATTATATAAATATATACACACATCAATAAATATGCAGATAAATTACAAATAAACAGATAATGGTCTATTAATGTTCAGACATTTGTTTCAGTTGAGTTTAATAGCCTGATGGTTTTCGGGAAGTAGCTATTTCTGAACCTGGACGTTGCAGTCTTCAGGCTCCTGTAGCGGGGATATGAGTGTGTGGCCAGGATGGGTCCTTGATGATGTTGCCAGCCTTTTTGAGGCAGCGACTACTATAGATCCCCTCAATGGTAGGGAGGTCAGAGCCGATGATGGACTGGGCAGTGTTTACTACTTTTTGTAGTCTTCTCTCTCCAGTCACAGGGATGGCACCATGCCATAACCTGTAGAACCACTGCCTCACAGCTCCAGACACCTCCCAATCCTGACTTCGGGTGCTGCCTCTGTGGAGTTTGTGCATTCTCCCTGTGACTGTGTGGGTTTCCTCCGGGTGCTCTGGCTTCCCCCCCCCAATCCCAAAGACATGCAGGTTGGTAGGTTAATTAGCTGTTGTTAATTGTCCCTTGTGTGTAGGTGAGTGGTAGAATCGGATAGGAAAATGGTAACAATATAAAGAGAATAAACGTGGACGAGATTAGTGTAGCTGATGGTCAGTGGAGACTTGTGGGACAGAAGGCCTGTTTTCATGCTGTATCTCTTTATCTATCACATACTGCCTAAGATACGAGTATTTCCAACTTCAGTTTGGTTTTTAACTCAGATTTCCAGCATATGGAGCGTTTTCTTCCTTTGCATATGTCGTTCCACACACATTCAACATGCCATCTGACAACCCAAATTCTTCACCTCAGCCAGTGTTAACTCGGAGGTAAAGTTATTTCACTGCAATACATCTCAAAATGTCCCCTTCGCATGCAATTCAAGTGTGAAAAGGAAATACATTTATTTAATCGTATTAGCATCCACAGTACAAGGTTTAGCACACCATCACTACAGCTTGCTAGCATCTCCTTAAATCATGCAGATGTTTTTGTTGGTTGGTAGAAGTCCAGAAAGCGTAATCATTAATTATGTTACGTTACCAATTTAAAAAAACAGATCATGCAAGCATTGAACATAAACCACACAAACAATCTGCCAATTTCATACTTTGCAACAGTGACTACACTACTAAGGTTTTTAATTTCCTTCTTCTGGAACCATGTGGAAGCAATCAAAGTGTGCCAACTCTGGGCAGAGCCAGGATATTTTGCCTGTCATTCCATGTTACACACACCACCCTGGCTATCCCACAGCGCCAGGTTCGATTCTAACCGCGGGTGTTGTCTGTACGGGTTTGTACGTTCTCCCTGCGACCACATGGGTTTTCTCTGGGTGCTTCAGTTTCCTACCACCTTGCAAAGACCTGCAGGTTTATTGGTCAATTGGCTTCCATAAATTGACCCTAGTCTGTAGGATAGAACCACTGTGGGGGTGATCGCTGGCTGGCTGGCGTGGACTTGGTGGGCCAAAGGGCCCGTTTCCACACTGTATCTCTCAAAGAAACTAAACAAGCCTTGGATCATCCTGTTTGGAGTATCCACATATAACATGGTGCTCATTCATATGAGGAAGCTAGAATGTTGGGAGCAAAGAGGAAAAGAGAGCCTCAAAGTTCAAGAACCGATGCAACATCACCCATACATCTTGGTCACCTGTGGGGAAGGAACATTCGAGGCCCGTTTGCTCCACACCTCCGTACATGCCATGGACTAGATGTCATGGCCTTATTCAAGAATGAGTGATTAATAACAAAACTTATCACGGAACTAGTTAGAATAGGTCACATTTTAAACCATGCAACTCACACACTTAAAACAGGAAAGAGTTATGCAATATAAATGAAAAGTCTTCATAATCCTGACAATCTTTTACCCTCCTGCTGTTCAGAAGATGCCACCAACACTGGCTTACACAGGGACCAGGGCTCAAAGGTGGGCGATAAGGGCATTAACACATCTTGAACCCGTTTAGACTATTAACTAGGTGGTTACAATGGAGAAATTCAACGGGGAAGACAGATCAAGTGGTATAATCAAAATCAAGACAAAGTTGGTAGTGAAGTGAGGAAACACACAAGAAGCACTCCATCGATCAGACAACTTTGAACGCTGTGAGATAGGTTTCTTTAAT